>NC_140935.1:69787726-69992726 GCF_014529385.1 Adiantum capillus-veneris | reverse complement strand
CTCTTTTTGTCAACCTTGTGGCTCAAGGAGATGGCTGTGCAGACACAATCCATGTCTTTTGATTTGGGGCAGGTGGAAAATTGTATGCCATGCAGATAGCATGGTATGCTATTCTTGTGAGTACCTCATGTGCTCCCCAATAGTGTAAAGTGTGAGCTTTGTCCTAAAGTGTGAGTCAAGGAGAAGAGAGTGGATTTATCCCACATGATGTGGAGCAAGGCTGTAGAGCTACTTAAAGCTCATTTCATGAATGAATAAACAACAACTCCATTTTGCACTACATGCTTGTCCATGGTGAGCTTGTGCTAAGCTAAGTCAATACTCAAGATTGTGTTTATGATTACAAGCTAATTCTATCTTGGAACCTAATTCACTTGTGTGATAATCTTGCTTACACACACTCATGCATTGACAATATGTTTCTCTTTCATTCACCATAGCTAGCACGATCCAATTCCTAACATTTGGTTCCAGAGCCATGGTGTGCTAGCTAGGATTGTCATTATGCATTAGCGTGTGTTAATTATTAGCATCTCCATTAGATCGATTAGCATTTTATAATTTTTGTCACGGCCCATTAACAGTTTCATAGCTAAGTTGCATATCTCACTAATTAAGTACTAATCTAGCTATGTGTGGGCATGTCCTTGGCACACCCAAGATGCCACTACCCTCCATGGCTAGGTAGACTTGATTAGGGAGAGGATTAGCATCCTTTGAATTTCATTTTAGATTACCTTTTTTTGCATCAATTTTTTGCATCATTTGCCTCTTCAATTAAATTCATTAAACTCATTTTCATTTTTCATTGCTCACCTCATCTCGAAGTGCTCGGCGCAAGCTTTCCATAGAGCTTGCAAGCACTCAAATCCGAGCTCGAGAACTCCCTAAAACTCCATCCCCAACTTTGCCTAAAAATAGGTGTGTGTGTATGTAAACCAGCTGATCTTGGCTTAAGAATTTAATTTTTGGAGGTTGTTCACAAGGAGGCTTGTGGGATTGTTGGCTAGCTAAAATTGGATTTTCTATGTTTGGAACTTGAGGCTGAAGGGTCAAATCGTATCTTCGCTTTACAGCAACATGGTAGATTTTAAAAGCCAGTCAATTGCGCCTTCTTAAAGGATGGTGGTTCCGGAAGGAGGGATTCCCAGGCCACCAGCCGGCTGCAAGCATGCCTATCTGCTGTCTACAGCCCATCGCATGTGTTGGCTTTGCTTTGGTGCCCCAGCTCGTCATCGACTACACGACACACGCGGCTTACAACCTGCAGTTAGCTCGTCATTCATCGGCTACCTAGTGTGCCTACGCACACAAGAGGTGACTGGAGTCTAGAACTCGCTCACACTCGTGTCCCCTGACACCTGCACGAGCACACAATGCCACACACCGCTGGCAGCTGCACAGCCAACCGTGCCCTCGTCATCGCTGCAAGTAATTTTTTTTTGTGTGGCCTTATTTCCCACGGCTCCAACTGCACCCATCATCATCCCTTATAGGGGCCCCTATCCCGCGGTTTCCAAATCCAAGGGCCTCCAAGGCCACTAAAGATTGTTCTCACTGCACAACACCAAATGCTCGTCACAAGCATAAAGTCCTGATAGCTCTACAAAAAGGGCATTTAAATTGTTAAGGCTTCATCCAAATTCTCCAAAGCAATCAAAGAAGACATTCCTTGTGAAGAGTGACTTCACTGAATGAAAAGGAGCTTCGCAAAGATTTTAGGTCCACTTATTAATACTAAAATGAAAGTCATTAAGTCTTTCAAACCCACATCTCTTGTATCCACCACTTGCAACGGGTTTAGACACTGCCAATGTGATTGTTCACTTGGTAAGACCGCCCTTTATATTTTGTATGTAAAATTTAGCTTCAACAGGCTCTTGTATGCACATGGGGTCATGGGATCTCATGGAACTAGATAAAGAATTAATGGCCACAAAACACATGATCGAGTCAAAAAATGCAAATCTAGCAAACTGTGTGGCTCCAACGGAAACAGATCGGGCATTGATCAGCCAAGGAAGGATGACCAGAGAAAGATTGGCAGCATTAGCATACGCATCAGTAGGTCTTTTACATCAGTATTTTTGCACTACAAGAGGCTCTTCATATTAGCGACGCTCACACAGCGACGCTCAAAAAAAAAATTCCCGGCGTCGCTATGAGCGTCGCTATGAGCGTCGCAAATTTACAAAGAAATTTGCGACGCTCATAGCGACGCTTATAGCGACGCTCATAGCGACGCCAACTGGGGTAAAAAAAATAACCGAGCGCGCCCAAAAACTCAGATCTCAGATCTGAGTTTTTCGGCGCCCTCAAGCAAAGAGCAGGTAACGCTCTCCCTCACTCTCTCTCTCTCTCTCTCTCTCTTTTTCTTTTACACACACACACACACACACACGAGGAGAGGAAGGAGAGCCAGGTATGCTCCTTCCCTCTCCTCATTCTCATGTTCCCTTCCCCTCTTTCTCTCTCCCTCTCTCTCTCTCTCACACACACACACATAGTGTTTTTGAGAGAGAGAGAGAGAGAGAGAGAGAGAGAGCGAGAGAGAGCGAGAGAGAGTGCAAAAACGCACACACATACATAAACAAAGAATGCACACACACATTGAGAGAGAAAAAGAGAGAGAGAGCATGCATAAACAAAAAACGCACGCATTGAGAGAGGAAAAGAGAGAGAGAACATGCATAAACAAAAAACGCACACATTGAGAGAGGAAAAGAGAAAGAAAACATGCATACGATCCAAAAAAACGCACACACATTGAGAGAGAAAGAAAGAGAAACTAAGGGAGCATCGTAGGAAACTAATTAAAATTAAAAGACCTAAAGATCTAGCCGACGAGGAGTTGAACTGAAGACCTATTATTCAAGAGAGAAATGGCATAATCAATCTATCATACTTGGCATGGGTGATAGAAAGGTTATACCATTTATCTCTTTTATTGGCACACACATCCACACACGCGCACACACACAGGAAGAAGAGAGTTATAACGTCGTAGGAAACTATCTTAAAAGACTTTAAAGATTAGGTTATATGTAGACTTACATTAAATTAGATTTAGGTTTATTTTTAACTAGATTTACGTTTATTTAAGCTAGATTTAGATTTATGTTATATTAGATTAGATGCGGGTCTCCATAGACTGCGATGCCTGCATGAAGCGGGTGAAGAAAGCCCTCAATGGAATATAGGGTATTGCTGCCTTCACTCATGGTGGGCTCCGTCGATCCAAAAGTACTGGTGAAATGTCTTCAGAAGATAGGGAAGAAGGTGGATCTTCAGGGCGGCAAGAGTCACTACATCCCCGACACAATGACCATCTAGACAACCTCTAGTCATTAGACTTACGTTAAATTAGATTTAGCTTTATTTTTAGTTAGATTTACGTTTATTTAGATTTACGCTTATTTACGTTAGATCGAGTCCACGCAAGAATTACTTACGGTTTAGGGTTTAGAGTTAGACGAACAGTGAAAAGATCTACTGTGAAAAGATGTTAAGATGAAGTGAAGTGCTACAGCTAGAGAAGAGGCAAAGGGATTTTGTCCACTACATGCAGTATCATGTAGACGTGGGTGTCTAGATTTCTTGTACCCACAAATATAGGTATTGACCAATAAAGACGAGATTATAACCCGGTGGTTCTGATCTCCGTGCACCTCTAGACCGAGGTGTGCGGGGATTGGACATGACTAGAGAATGTGAGGTAAAGAGAGAGAGAGAGAGAGAGAGAGAGAGAGAGAGAGAGAGAGAGAGAGAGAGAGAGAGAGATAAGACGAAGAATGCCAATAGAATATTAAATTTGTTGTCCAGGTTATAAGTTTTTTATCCTCATTATGAGTAGCGACGAGGATGTGGGACCGTCCAACCGAAACACCTATCTCTCAACGAGGGTCTTATGTCCTTGTAATCAATGCAAGCATGCTGTGCGACGGACAAGACGTGTTTCTTTGCAGCACGTTCGTGAATTTGGCGAGTTCGATCCATCTATTATAGATCGAGTTGTTGCCAATTATAACTCGTCGGACTCTGACGCTGGCCAACAAGCAGCAATCTTGCAACCCAATAGACGTATTCGCAGGCGCTTTGGTCAAGCAGCATATGTGAGGCCACAAGATGTAGCCTCTGACAGCTCGGGGGATGATCATGCAGAGCACATTCCCAACGAGGCAATGTTTGAGCCCGAGATTGATGAAATGATCGAGACGATCATGGATTCAGAAAGGCTTATCTATGATGATATGAAAAGTGAAGCCGATACATCATTGTATAATGGAGCACGTATGTCTAGATTGAAAGCACTCCTGGTTCTTCTCAACATGCAGGCAAAGTTTGGATGGAGTGACACTAGCGTCACAGCGCTTTTCAGGTGATCTATTACAATTAGTTTACTTTAATAGAACTCTAAATGTATAATGATCTGATAGATTTTTACACGACTGTATCATATTTTTATGTTGTGTAGATTGCTGAAAGAGCACATTCTACCAACTGACAATGTGATGCCAGATTCCCGAGATGAAGCAAGAAAGATTTTGTGAAACTTGGGGATGGATTACAATTCTATCCACGCTTGTCCTAATGACTGCATTCTTTTCAGAGGGGAATACACAGACATGGAGAAGTGTCCGAAATGTGATTCCGAAAGATATCGAGTAGATCTCCACGGGACAAAAATTCCACAAAAGGTTTTGCGACATTTTCCTTTGCTTCCTCGCATCAAGCATTTCTTCGAATGTAAGTCCATGGCCGCCCTAGCATCATGGCATGAGGAGAATAAATCTTCGGATGGTGTGCTACGAATTCCTGCAGATTGCACAGCCTGGAAACATATAGATGGAACATGGTCGGATTTTGCCAGGGAAGCTCGAAATTTGCGCTTAGGCCTGGCTATGGATGGCGTAAATCCATTTGGTCAAAGATCAACATCTTACAGTGTATGGCCCGTTGTCATCGTCAACTACAACATTCCCCCGTGGTTGACTACGAAGAAGGGGCACCTATGGCTAAGCTTGATTGTGCCAGGGCGATATAAAGTGGGGAATATGGATGTGTATCTTCGTCCACTATTGGAAGAGCTACAACAATTGTGGATTGGCATAGAGGTGGTGGATATGAGCCGACACACAGGACAACGGAATGCTTTGATCAGAGGTATTCTAATGTGGACCATGCATGACTATCCCGGGCTAACAGAATGCTCAGGTGATCTATTGACACTCCTCTCTCAGACACTGCAAATCTTGTTTTTTCCCATAGTTGATCTATTATCATGTGTATACATGCAGGGCTTCAAACAAGCGGATACAGAGCATGTGTCACATGTGGACCTAGACTGAATGCACGTAGGGCACCCTCACTGAAGAAGCAAATCTACGAAGGTCATCAAGCGTATCTTCCGGAGAATCATGTGTTACGCGACGGCTTTTTGGGAAGAGAGCCACCAAGGATGTCTGCACAAGCATGGTTAGAGCAGAAGGAGATGTGCGATGACGGATTGCCTCCAGGGATGAAGAGACTATCTCTATGGTACGAGTTACCATACTGGCCCCGACTCGTGATCAATCACTTGCTCGATCCAATGCACATATTCAAGAATGTGGGTAATCTACTATGGGACCATTTGACTGGCAAGAAAGATACTTTGGGAGCCAGAGTTGACCTTAGAAATGTGGATCGTATGGAGCAATATTGGCCGCAAACAGCGTCTGATGGATCGATAAAACTTCCTAAAGCACCATGGATTTTCACAGGAGCCCAAGAACGCAAAGTAAAAGAGGCCATTCGATCTTTGCGGACCCCCACTGGCGTAATGCACTCGCTCCGAACGTGTTTTACTAAAGAAGGAAAGCTTACCGGTTTGAAGTCACACGAGGATGAGAGAGAGATCTCTTAAAGCCACAAATATTGTATTTGAACAATTTTGCTCCGTGCTGTAAAAGCTCTAGCTCTCTAAGTAGCTTCCATGGTGTGTAACGCTCTTTTCTACTCGCGCTCACATCTTTTGATTGAAAATTCTGAGTTTTCGACTTGCCTCTTCTATCACTCGATTCATTGCGTCATTGTATTTATATGCGTCATTACGTCATTGTATTTAATGGTCTTTGCGTCATTGTCTACTCTATTCATTCAATATTAAGTTTAAATATTCGTGTGTTTAATGCAGGTATGGATGATGAGGAGTTTCTTTCTTCTTTGTCACCGCAGCAGAGACAGTGGTACGTGGAGCGTCATCGCTCTGGCGCATCATCGCGCGTTCCTACACCATCCACATCTCCCTCTCTTTCGGAGCATTCGGCGCGCTCCGAAGCTTCGGCGTCGACGAGACGAGCGTCACACTCGTCTAGACACCGGCGCTCTAGTGGTGGCGGTGGCGGTTGTTGTGGGGATTCCGCCACCGATGCCTCCACACCGCCTCGTGTTCGACGAGGCTCTTTACCCTCCCCTTCTTTGCCCGCCCCCACACCAGCCACAGCATCGCCGTCTACGCCAGGTTTTGCACGGCTGACTATTCCTAGAAGCTACACACCTCTACCTACTCCGCCAGGAGCCACCCCACTCGACACTCCTCGCTTCGGCGCCTAGACGCCGATGGAGACACCTGACGTCCGTACCCCCATCGACACGCCGCTAGAGACCCCTGTCGGGACACCCAGGTTCACGCGTCACCGGCAAGAGGGCTTGCCTTACTTCGTCGACATCAGCGGCGGCATCATCATGGATGATGACGGCAAGAAGGTGATCTCGCGCATGCGTGGTCTTTGCTCTTAGCTGTTTAGACACTATATACTAAACAAATGGAGTGAAGTACCAAGTGATTTAAAAAATAGAGTCATCAGCATACTTCATGATGATTTTCCCGTTCCAACACGGGATCAGCGCTTCAATGAAGACCTGATGAAGATTCGAATGCGCGAATACTGCAAACACAAGCGTTCCGAAGTGCAAAAAGCAATCAAGAATGGGTGGAATAGGCCAGATTGGCTGGCCAAAGAAGATTGGAAGAATGCGAAGAAAGCAGCGCGCGAGAATCCCGACAAGTGGAAGCAACAAAAGGATGCAGCCAGAGCGCGAGTAGAGGCAGGGAGCTCGCACCACTTGGGGAGCGGTGGATGGGCATCATTTGAGGCCGATTTTGTAAGTCTTTTCACATTGCTCTTTATGCATGTTCGATAGTTTAGGGTTTATGAGTTTTTTAGTTCTAACATAATGAAATCTTTGTATGTTTTGACAGTGGTCGATGACAGGACGTGATCCCACACCGTACGAGCGCGAGTACGCAGGCAGGAAGGGCTTAAACGCCCTGATGGACATTCTCAGTTCTCGCGGCGGCATGGTTAGTATTAGGGTTTACTCTTTTTTATTTTTTGTATTGTTTTATAAATGTCGTTATATGTTTATATTTACTGAAAACTGTCTTATTGTCTTTTTTTGCAGAATCCGACAGATACGCCGCTTGGACGCGATGAGACGTCTGATTAAACGACGTCAGTTTAGCCGTAGCTAGATAGCATTAGTTTAGGGTTTCTCATAGCTTATGTATCATGAGACGGATTTTATACGTCTTTTTGAACCATGTATATTATTACATTTGTCACCGCAATTCCTTTTGCCAATCAATTCTTTATGCCTATGATGTTGTACAATTGTCATTATTACATTTGCCAATCAATTCAGTTTGTCTATGATGTGTACAATTGTCAATTTTGCAAACAATGCGTCTTGTGGGTGACTATTTTGGGTCTATTATTTACCTTTGCACTTTTTTTAAAAAGTGAATCAAGTACAATATGGTTGATGGGTGGCAGGGCATTCAATTTGAATGCCCTGCCACCAAAAAAATATTCTCTCAGGCGTCGCTATAAGCGTCGCTATTTATGGCTCTGTAGCGTCGCTATATGCGTCGCTATACTCTTCTGTGAGAGCGTCGTTATAGGCGTCGCTATAGGCGTCGCTATGAGCGTCGCTATATAGCGACGCCTATAGCGACGCAGATAGCGACGCTCTCGTAGCGACGCTTTTAGCGACGGTTATAGCGACGCCGGGGGTTATAAAAACCCAGTGTATTTCCGTCGCTAAGAGCGTCACAAGAGCACACAACCTCTTGTAGTGTTTGCACTGTGTTTGTTTTTTCAATAAAGCTTGATTGCACAACAAAAGAAGAAAGCAGAAGCAGTAGAAGCAACAACAGAAGTCACGAAGGGAAGAGACCTATCAAAGGATCTGCTCACACCGTACAAAGCAACGAAGATGAAGACGAGAGCAACGTTGTCTTTTATGAAGACCCATTTTGAAGATGCAGACTCTCTACTTGTAGGGGAGGATTTTTTCTTGTGTGGATTTCATCATCCTGTGTGGATATCACCATCCTTTGTGGATTTTTCTTGTGTGGACTTCATCATCTTGTATGGATATCACCATCCTATGTGGATTTTGTTAGCCTGCTGGATCATGCATCTTCAGTATCTTTTCATAGTCCAAACCTCAAGGGGAGGATTGTAAAGTGTGAGCTTTGTCCTAAAGTGTGAGTCAAGGAGAAGAGAGTGGATTTATCCCACATGCTGTGGAGCAAGGCTGTAGAGCTACTTGAAGCTCATTTCATGAATGAATAAACAACAACTCCATTTTGCACTACATGCTTGTCTATGGTGAGCTTGTGATAAGCTAAGTCAATACTCAAGATTGTGTTTATGAGTCCAAGTTAATTCTATTTTGGAACAGTGATAATCTTGCTTACACACACACACTCATGCATTGACACTATGTTTCTCTTTCATCCACCCTAGCTAGCACGATCCAATTCCTAACAGATAGGTTATCTTGCCCTCTTTCTTGGTACTCTTCAGTGTGGATAGGACATATTGTGCGTGATCAATGGGTTGTTTGGTTGTCGACTCTAACACTTGTGTGAATGTAGTCGCAACTGCATGATTGGGTATTGTGTACCTTGGCGGTCTCTGCGGCTAGAAAGTGGAAGTGTTGGTGATATAACCATGCTGGTTTTTTCACCTTCTTCTGGATGAGATCAACAAATGTTGCTGCAACAGTCTCCTTGGTGAAGGTACCTGCTGTCTTTCTGTCTCTAGCCCTCATTTTCATCCCTTCTATTGGAAATTTGATAGTCTCAGCCACTATTTCTTTCATAATTACCACTTCTACCTTCTGCCCTTGTTGGTTAGTAATCTGGGCTCTTCCATCTTCCTTTATTGTAGACAAAAGCTCATAGGCTATCTGGAAGTCTACACCACATGGTTCTTGGTCGTAGAAATCCCTGAGTCCAAGCCTTCTGTTATCTTCTTTTGTTTTGGGATTTTTTACAACATCATAAACCTCTTTTGGAAACACTTTAATTCTACCTGATGTCCTTCTTCACTTTTAAACCTACCTGTGAAAACTGTGTTATTGTTTTCTTCAAGCTGTTCTTTGGACAGTTATGTTGCTTTGGATGTCTTTACTGAACTGGGGTCCAGTTGATATGGTGGCAACTCTTGCAGCTTCTCTTTTTTAGTGACCCTCTTTTTGGCCTTCTCCGCAGGTTGCATTGCTCTTGTTAAGTGCATAGAGTGCCAAAGTTAGAAAATTCTGCCATTACCGCTCTGAAATGTCCTGTAGTTTGAATTGCTGACAAATTGAGTTCAATTTGCTTCAAATCAGTTTTTGAACATGCATAGATGCATAAAAACATGTAAAGATCAAAATCATAAAGTCCAAGCAAAAACTTGCAACAGAAGTAAATAGTCGTGATTATTTACAGTTGATGAATTTTTTTAACTTTTTGGTAATTTTGGCATCATAGGCTTGAAAAACATATCAATTTGATACTCTTAGTGAAGTGTGGGCTCATTTGAGTGCATAGGGCGAGAATGGTGCCAGATTTAGGCTTTTCATCTTTGAAACCGTAGATATAAAAGGAATTTTGAGATTTTGAGCTCCAAATTTGTTCAAACTTGGTCAATGTGCTTAGAACATTATGTGCTTTGGTCCCATGAGGGCAAAGTTGCAATTTCCCCCCATCTTGGCAAAAATTAAATCGCAATTATTAACTTTTTCATCAAAATGAACATTTTTTGGTGGAATTTGGTTCTAGGCATGATGTAGACCTTGTGTATGTGATATAAGGTGATTTGGATCAAAAAATGTGACTGATAACTCGGAAATTTCTTTGAAAGGACTTCTTTGCGTTTTTTGATAATTTTTCGAGTTATCATTGATCTTTTTGGCTCATACCTGAAATGTGGCATAAACAAGTGTGTACAAGTGATAGGTGAGGTGATGGTACCATTTTCAAGCCAAAATATTGCAAAAGAAAATGATCGTGATTATTTACAACATTCAACTTTTTTTGCAAAACTTGAAAATTTTGACCTAAACATATTCTATACACCTAAAACAAGTCCTAAATTGAATTTGGTAAAGTTTTGACCTAAACATATTCTATACACCTAAAACAAGTCCTAAATTGAATTTGGTAAAGTTTTGTCTTGCAGGCATCACTTCATGCTTTGTTGACTCTGAAATCACTAATTTTTGTAACTACATGGCTTGTGGAGTTGCTAAGTCACTTTTGAGGCTATGGAATTGTCCGCTACATAGTCTTGAAGCAACTCATCCATTTTTGGCCCATTTGGAGTCAGTTTGATTTCCTATGTCAAATTTGACACTTTGTAGCCTTCAAGCGGTTTCTTGCTTTCCGAGGGCTTGCCTTGATTGATTTTATGAAACCAACCATATACATTGTGTATAAACACAGTCTATAAGCTGTGTATGGAGTAAGAATCCAAATCTGGCATTTGTAAAAAACCTAGCTTTTCTACTTGGGACCCCCCTTGACCCTTGCCGAATGGTCAACTATTGATATATAAGTGCTCTATCATCTAGAGGCATGCTATAGTTTAAGTCTCGTCTAATTTGGTTGAGTTGATAGGCCGCTATGGTCAATTTTTGGTCGTAGGTCTTTGTGCACTGCTCGGATTCTAGAGTCTTTTCCTTGGGGTTTAGACTAGCTACCGGCCGTACAGAATGAATCATTGATAAGTATAGAACTTACCCCTCATGTCTTGTGTGAGATGGCACTGAAAACAAGCGACTTGGACTCCGGAAAATACACGCGAATAAGGTCGAAAAGCTCTCTCTCCAAAGGCGACAAGTGGAAATGAGGTGATTTTAGACTACCTTGGGTATCTATACTCGGACTTCCCAAACTATTTTTCCCAAATTCCTCTCTTAGTTCCACTAGTCCGTGAAATCTATGTTAGACTCAAAAATTTCCCCAATCGGATTCTTGTAGCTCCTTTTGTAAGAATTCAGCAAAAGTAGTTTTGGCCGCCCACTTTAGGCTTCCTACTTCCATCTGCGGATTTGATTAAAAAATTTTGTGCATGTCCGTATTGTCCTAATCATCAACGTATCTTCAGTTTCTCCATCTGAGCTGATTTGCCATTTATTATCAATTTATGACCTTTTTATTGAAAAAATCAAAGAAAATAACAAAATGCACTAAAAAGCAAAGTGAAAATCCAATAATTAAAAAAATCCATTGAGAAACACATCTTTATTGTTTTTTGTTCGATTTCTCTATTTTTAAGTCCCAATATCAAGAAAAATGATGGACAATAATCAAAAAGACTATTTTTTGATAGTATATACACTATTTACACTCATCGAGGAGATATTATCAGTTAAATTTCCCTGTTGATGATTTGTAATGGCATTATTAGGTAATTTTGTAAGAAATCACACGTTAACATCAAACTTTTTTCCTCCCTCTTAAACATTGCCCTTAATTACTTAGTTTTCTTCCACCCCTCCTAGATGGCATACTCCGGGATGACTGTGTGCAGGGGTTGAACAATCGTATCTATGCATAGACTTGGTTGGATATACCATGCTTTGAAGAACAATGTAATTAAAACCATTATGTTGTGAAAGAGCTGGGTCTTGAGTAATTAACTCAAGGATTTCTAATGTCGAGGTTTTCGGATGCTGTCTTCCAAAGAGCAAATCTTGTAACTTGTGTGCTCTTTGCTTGATTGTACCATCAGGATGCTTTGGCACGCTAATTTCCTGAGCTGTCGGTATCAATAATAATTGTTGTCAAGCTTTTATCCACCATTGATAGCTTGGTTGGCTTTGTGCAGAATGGTGTGGTTGAGTCTTCTAAGACTTAACTCTCCATTGCTTGATCGGTTTTACAGTTTGCAGAGAAGATAAGTGCTCTTTTTTCTTCCAAATCCAATTCGTGCTAGGTTCCTTGCTCACCAATGCTCCTTTCTGTATTGTGAACCTTGGAACCATCTTTGGTATTGTAGATGATGTTTTGGGCACCTAGATTTGAATCGGCTTGTCCTTAAGTTGTGCTTTTGGTACCCAAATTTGCCTCACTCCTTGCATGCTACTTGTAGCATTTCCTTTTTGATAGGATGGAGAAGACTAATTTCTTTGTGGTTTGCTATGCTGGTAACTTTCTTTCCATTCTTCTTTGCTTGGTGCAATTGGAACAATGAGTTGTCCGCCTTTAGGTGATAGTTTGAGCTGATTGGTATCCCAATCTGGTACCGCTGTATACATCAGCATCCATTAGATTCCAAGAATCATCGTCTCATTCATGTGCTAATCTGGTAAGCATACAAACTGATGAGGACATGAACATCCATGTACTATCACATTTAAGTTGACTACTCCCATGTCGGTGTTGGGTTCTTGTTGCATCCTTTGATAGTCGCTATTCCTGCTCTCAAAGACTGACTTGTTGCTTTCTTGTACGTGGCTGTCTGCATTTACTTGAGCTCATGTATCAACCAATGAATTTGTGCTATGATTGTTTAGATGTACTTTGATGCAAAGGTCCATTCAATCTAGCCATTCATCATCTATTGACACTACATCTTTCTACAATTTCCATTGTCGGTCATCTATTTCCAGAGTCTTCATGGGAATATGTATTTGTTGATTCTTGAGAGCAGCTTTACTTTTGAGTACTCAAAGTCAAGCTTCCTCTTGAGCTTCATCAATAACATGCTGTCGTTTTATCTTTCTTTTCTTAGCTGGTTGCATCCTTTTTAGCAATTCATTGGTTAGTGGAAAATTGTACTTCTTTCAATGACATCCACTAATCCAATTAGCCATTGGTTCATCGTCCAGGGTGGACAACTTAACTGCTCCACTTGGAGATACATCTTCAATGATAAACGGTTTGTTTCCCTTTTTTCTTAACTTGGAAATGTGTTGCTTAAGGGACTAGACTGAAACTAAGTCTCCTTTTTTGAAGATTTTTGTAATTAGATGGGAGTTTAAAAAATGTTTTTGTTTCCGCTTTTGTGCATAGATGTGAGCTACAAGAATTAGCCTTGGCTCATCTAGCTTTTCTAAATCTTCAAGTCTCTCTGACAATTCATCTCCAATCCACTCAAGATCCTTAGCTACCCTTAATGTCGGCAATAGAAATTCTATTGGTAGTATGGCATCAAGAAGATAAACAAGGTTAAAGGGTGTAGCGTTTAAAGATATTTTGAATGAAACTCGATAAGCCCATAGAGCAACATGGAGGTTCATTTCCCAATTTTTCCTTTCTGAACTAACCACTTTAGTCAATACCGAGATAAGAATTTTATTTGTATGCTCAGCTTGTTCATTTGCTTGTAAGTGATAGGGAGCTGATTTGTTATGGATGAGCATAAATTCATTAAGCAGCTCAATTAACTCATTGAGGAAATGAGCTCCCCTTTCATTGACTATCTCTATTGGCAGTCCATATCTTGTGAACATGTACTTATATAAGAATGTGGGCGGTGGTTCCGGCATCATTCTTCTGAGTTGCTTTAGCTTCGATCCACTTGATCAAATAGTCCATAGCTAGAATGATATATTGAGCTTGGGTTCTATAAGCAGGTAGCTCTATTGGCCCGACAGTATCTATACCCCATTTTGCGAATGCTCTAGCCCCCATCATTGGTCTTAAGGGCATGCTATCTACACGGGTTGGCATTTTTTCTCATTGACAAGCATAACACCTTCGCAAATTTTCTTTGTCATCTGCAAAAAGTGTTGGCCACCATATGCCTACCATTAAGATTGCTCTTGTGGTGGTCTCACTAGAGAAGTGGTCTCCAGCTGATCCAGCCTGTGCTTGTTCTATAATGGGAATACATTTGTCTTCATTTGCAAAAAGACGCAAATGTTGATTTTTATCTCTCGGATACAATTGGTTTCCAATAAGAGCATAATCCCTTGCTTCAATTTCAATTGCTCTTTGACAGTGTTTACTCATATCCTCAAGAAATGTTCGGGTGATAAGTAAGTAACTAGATAGTTACTCCACTTAGGAACAGGCAACATTTGGAACAATGTTACATGAGGTATGGGTGTTTGTTTTTGACATTGAGCACAATTTTTTACAAAAGAATGAGCATCACTCCTCATAGCTAACCAAAATACTCCCAAGTCTCAAAAACTTCATCGCATAGTTTGGTCTTCCGCAAAGTGAATCCCTACTATGGTAATATGTGCTTGATTTAGGTATTGGGTTTTCACCTCAAGATTAATGTATAAAAGAAATATTCCATCTCCATTTATTTTGTATAGTTTGCCAGCTAGTAATTGGTATATAGTCGTTTGCTCGATTAATCCAATTGTAATAGGAAGTGGTATTTGTGAATCCACTTGAGCTATGGTCATCAATGATGAACAGATATGCATCTCGTAGATCATTGTCTACACCCTTAGGTGGCTCTCCTGAAATAATTCTTGACAAATGATCTACTCTTTGATAAGTAGTGTCCCTTTTTACAACAACAGTGAAATCAAATTCTAGAAGAATGATGAACCATCTCACTATTCTTTGTGTGTTGCATGGCTTGTTCACCAAGTACAATAAGTCTTGGTGGTCCATACAGAACAAAAGTTTGTTTGCTAATAGGTAATTTCTATACTTTCTTATGGCATAGATCATTCCTAGTCCTTCCCTTTCAGTGGTGTATAGTTTTTCTCTGCCATATTCAATTGGCGGCTAGCATAAGAAATAGAAAAATCAAATTTTCCATCTCCTGGTTGAGCTACTATACATCTGATGAAAAAATTTGAAGCATCTACATGTATATGGAATATCTTATTTCAATTTGGTGCTTTCAATATTGGAGCTGAGAGCTTGCTAGATCTTCATGAAGGATTCTTCATACTCATCAGTATATTCAAAGTGTGTAATCAAGATATACATGGGTTTTGCAATTATAGTGTACATGTAAATGAACCGTTTGTAATATCCACAATGTCCCATGAAGGCTTAAACCCCCTTGACTATTGTTGGTCTAGGTAAATCATCAATAACATGACTGTCCAAGCTAGATGTATTGAAACAAGTTATCTCTATTGTTTGAAGGTCATGTCCAAGCTAGATCTATTGAAAGAAACTTTCTCTATTGTTTAAGGTCAATGTATGAATGGAGTGTCTACTATGTTTACTACAAGGGATGGCTGGGGCAGAGGTCCACCACTTGTCCAACCTACTAACCATTGTGTTATGGAGGTTTTAGCCCAAGGTTGTTTGAAGGTCCACCACCTGTACAAGCTAGCTCTTTCTATCTCTATTGTTTGAAGATCAATGCGTGCATGGAGTGTAGCTACTATGTTTACTACCATGGATGGTTTGGGACATAGGTCCATCACTTGCCCAACCTACTAACCATTGTGTTATGGAGGTTTTAGCCCAAGGTTCTTTTAAGGTCCACCACCTATCCAAGCTATCTCTATTGAATAGTCCTATCTCTACTCTAATAGCATGGATGGTTTGGGGTAGAGGTCAAACACTAGTCCAACCCACTATCCATTGTGTTATCAAGGTTTTAGACCAAGACAGTTTGAAGGTCTCCCAGATTTTCTTTGTAGCAATCGCAACTCCCACTCCACTGTCTAGGATAGCTATCGTCTTAATATCCCGATACTCGACAAGTAAGGTTGTATTACCTTCCTCACCTTCACAGTAATCTCCAACCTTGTTTATGGGCACAGGTTGGGCTGTGGGTTGACCTTCCTGTTTGTTTTCTTCTACCGTAGGGTTTGTCTGAAGAGGAATTTTTATTCCTTTGTTCTCCAAATGTTTCCCCATGTCTTCCCATAAGAGTGTTCTGACTCTCAAGAGTTCTGACAGGGTGATTGTGCATGTTATAGGTGTTGACAGCATCTCTTGAAGACTTTTTGAGTCAATCATTTGTGGAATAGTTCTCATGTGGGATGGAGCTAATCTTATCTCCTATTTTGCCTCGTGTTCACCTATAAATGAAGGCAGGGTTTTCAGGGATTGAGCTTTGCTTTCCATCGAAACCTCCGTTCATGCATCTCCATACAACAATTGTATATCTCCCGGATAAAATTCGTTATCCATGTTAACCTCAGGAATTGGTGCAGACTATAACATCGCGCTTCCGTTCTTTCTATTTCTAATGGTTTCCCATAAGTGTTATGGCCATGGTTCTTCCACTTCTGGAATTGGCATTGTAGTCATTGACTTAGCATCATCAATGGTGTTTGGCACCACTCATTGATCCAATGACACTATCGTTTCATGCCTGGGTTTGTTTACATGTTCTGATTCATCACCCTTCAGTTTTTCTCGCTCTTTGTGAATCAGCACTTCTTGTTCTGGGGTTCTAATCGCATTAGGTTCCATCAATGCCTGGGCTGCTTCAATGAGGTGTTTAAACATTTCCAAATGCTTCGTTTCCACTTCCAATTGAGGATAAGTCAGCCATCTCTGCTCTAGGGTTTGGTTTATTTTTAGCCCCGCTTCATACGCTTGTAATAGAGCATCTAAAGGCTCTAGCACTTTCTCGACCAAGATTGATCCCCCTGAGGATGCTTTCTCGGCTTGTTGTTGTCCTCAGTAGTTTTACTATCTCTCTCTTGTTTTAGTTGCTCTTTCGTTTCATGTAACTCATTTTGCATGGCGATTTGGGTTTTCATCCTTCTTGTTTTCATTCTGTCTTGTTTCACTTTCCAGGATTTCCGTTGTGTTCTCACAGATAAATTCTCATTTTCAATGGGTATTGGCAACTCGTCCTTTTCTTCCAATAGCTTGTTTTTATCGAAGTCCTTGGCTTGGGCTCTGGTTACCACATCGATTTGGATCAGGGGTTTGGTTTCTGATCCACTACTTGCACTTGGTAACAGCCCCACAATGTTTATAGTTGCTTTTCCCTTGTTGTCCGGATTCTTTGGGCAATCTGGCAGTATGTGATTCACACCACACCCGTCACAAAACTCAAAAATTTTCACTCTTTCGCCTTTGGAAGGACAATTATGCTGCCAATGATAAGTACTTCCACAACTATAGCACGATCCAATTGGTGGTTGATTTTGAGGATATGCTCCCATAGGTTGTCCCGCCCTATTATGATATCCTCTTGGTTTGTAGTTCTGGTTCGCAATGAACATTAGTGTTCTTTCGTCCACCAAATATTGATCCCTTGAAGATTGTGCTACATACATCGGTGGTGTCATACCCTCGTTATTTACCCATGGTTGATAGGCTTCATCTGCGTATATCTGTGGTTCAAGTTCAATTACGTGAGGCTCATTCGGTTCCTCGTAATAAGAAATTTGAGGCGTACTATTTGTTCCTGGTGATGCTTCGTAAGGTTGAGCATACCTAATCATGGCCCTATTTTCTTGTGTCAATGGAGGTTGTTGATCCCAACAGAGGTTGAGGTCTATCTGCTCCTGCTACCATATTCACATTTGGCCCAACTTGATATCTTGGAGGAGGTGGCTGGGGTGGTCCTGCTGAAGTTCCATACGGCCTTTCTCTCACATAGTTTTTGTTGTAAAAACACTCATCCGTGCCATGGTTTGTCCATTTTTGCTCTATGGCACACCATTTCAGTACTCGTCCATTCGCAACTGGTACTTTTGGCTATTGTGTGCACCACGGCGTCGGGTGATCCCCCCCACATATGTCACATTTCCTCATATGAGGTTGTCTCATCCCCGGATTTGATCTCATATGTTGTTGCATTCTCTTCGTTACTTCCTCTATCATTTGGTCAGCTGTCGGCATCAAAGAAGCCTGAGCCTCTTTCTTGGTAGAGGGTTCACTCTTAATAGATGAAGAGCCACTGGTTACTGAATCAGTATCCTCTGACACTTCCCCATATGCTTTGCAGTTATCAACAAGATATAGCACTTCCCTTGTAATCTATTCAAATGAGCTACAAGCTTTCAAGTGAAGATCCTTTTTCAAGGTTTCGTTTCTAAGTCCTTCAATGAAGAGCACAGGCAATCTCTCGTCCTGCGGCAATTCTCTCCCTGGGCACCTCTCAATGTATTGCTTGAATCTCAAGGATGCTTCCTTCACTTTCTCGTTCTCCTTTTGTTTAAAAGCATATATCTGTGATACAGTATTATGCTTTATACCCCGTTTTGAGAATTCCTCCGCGAACTCCCGTAATACATGTTCAATATTCGGACAAGTTTCAGGGTTCAAAGGTTGAAACCATGTTAAGGCCGTCCCTTCCAAGGTCAGCCCGAACCCCTCATACTGAGTATGAAAATTAGTGACCTGCTCTACTCTTAAGACTTGCTTGAAGAGCGACACATGGGCATATGGATCCCCTGATCCGCTATACTTCTTTGGCATGCACTCCGTCACCTTGGGATGGCCTCATCCGTCTATTGTCTGCGACCAATCTCAATGCTCCCGTGTCTCGACTTAATCTTTCTCGTACATCATGGATGTCGTGGGTTGCTCTTGTTGGCTCCCCTGCCACGAATCTACTGCTAGGAGGCAAACGTGATGGTGCTGCTACAAATGTCGGACCTATTGCGGTATGTGTAGAGATAGGAACCACACTACCTCAATGCGTTGCCATTTATTCTTTGGAATGTAATGTTCCCATGGGGCTTGGCATAGAATAATGAGGTCGACTGAAAGAATCCGCTACATGAGTCCTCTCTCCACCTGTTGCCATCGGGTCTAGCATGACATATATAGGTGTTGGTCTCAGTGGGCTTGGAGTGACATAATAATGGTGGAGGGGTCCCCCAAAGTACGTATATCCTTCCAACTCCTTTTTATCAATTGTTGCGTATCGTCTTCCATATTTTTCGTATGCGGGGATTTTCGTTTCTGATCCCTCTGTGTAGGTGAAGACATAAAGTCTTTCTGCTCCGTCAACTCATCGACGTAGGGTTCCTCACATCTATAATAGAGATCGTCCTCTCCATTATTATGTTTGTATAACCGCACATAGACGTTGTCTGTGTTGACTCTCAAAGTTTCATTTTCTTGCCTTAACCTTGCACTAGGGAAGCTCATTGTTGGTGCCTTCTCTACAGGTTTCTCATCTACTTTGGCCTTTGTGCCCATCAATCCCCACTTGTCCACAATGTTAGGATTCAGTACTACCAAGTGCATGATACCTTCGTCATCTAGGTACCTATCTCCGATATAGCTCACAGGCACTAAGTCCTTGAACTCACTTGGTCTATCTTCTATTTTCACACAGTAGCGGTCCATACCATCTTTGTAGATCTTGGCACCTTGCTTGTTGTCATACTGATACTTGATGAACAATAGCTTCATTGTGGCCAAAGGGTCTGATGGTCCTGCTGCCATGTTTTCTTTTTCGTTTAGTTTTAAATGTCCCAAGTTTTCCGTGAAATACTTTCGTAAGATCTCTTCGAAGAAGTATCGGAAATACTTTCTTCAGGGATTGCCTCTAACGGTCGTCCTACACTTTGGTTTACACTCTCCTCCGTTGATAAAACACTTGCTTGATCCGCTAAATTTCGGCGTTGGTTGTTGATTTTTTTTCCCGATCTCAAAAACATGAAGAAAGTGGAATTTACCGAGACTGAATCCAAATTTCTTACCTGGAAATGGAGTTATCTTCCAAACCTCCCGATTGCATGGATTGTTACTTGATCGGTCTCTGCAAATGACTACACTTGATGGCTATGAGATCACTGTATCATTCCAACTGTCAGCAGATTCAACAATTTCACAATGACTTCAACAATTTTGCTTGCAAATTATTGACAGTATGTCCAATTTTGGTTTTGACAACTCTTGATATCTTAAATAGTCTAGGTTTATGAATAGGTCAAAAATGAGTCAAATCTGGCACAGAGATACACCGATCGCGATCATAGTTCTGAGCCCAAATTAGACCAAATTTGGCATGCTTGTAGACACTAATGTTTTAAGGCTATTCCCCAAGTCTTTTTGCATTTGGATCACCAAAAGCCAAGATTTTGCACTTTCTGGGTCTATCAGGCTCGTTTTACCCAAGTGGCCTGATTTCCTTGATTTTTGATGTTTTTGGGTGTGGTTGCTTTAGACAAACTTGTTTAGAATCCTATCAGGAAGCCACACAACAAACCTTGTCCAATTCTGGCACAGAGGTACGCCGATCGCGATCATAGTACCTGGGCCAAATCTGATGAAATTTTGTCTGCTCCCTCTGACAAGTGTTTCCTAGTGTTTTGTGCTACCACTTTGTGATTTGGATCAATATCAACCCTATTTGGTCAGATTTTTTAAATTCCAGAGTCTTATGGCCTTTTTTAACCAAAGTTACGGTTTTCTGGCTTCTCGACTCTAACTTTTGCCCCAAATCTGACTGGAATGTGATTTACTTATCCTACTCCTAAGTACAAAAATGAAAGAACATAAAGAAATGAATCAAAAAAAACAAACAAGATGGAGTTCGGGTGAGATTTTAGTACTCAATCAAATTAGAGAAATTGAAGAGCAAAAATGCTTTGAACACTCTCACTCACAGCTCCCTAAATCTCCTAAGAGAGGATATAGCCGGTCCACTGACTCTAGACTCCACTAAGCTCTAAACCCCTATCTAGCAGCCTAACTGAGGTGTAAAATGGATTTGTAGATTGATCTTCTTTTAAGGAAGTTAACTGCGCACTTGGTCAATCATCACCTAAGGTGCATTACCTGGCAGCGATGCCAGTGTTTGCGGGTCACCGCGACGAACGTCCATAGCATAGCTCTCAAGCATCAACATAAAATTATCGATACAGGGGAAGCGACCAGGATGAGGCATGGAAACTCACTAGGGTGTCATTCCTAATGACGTGAACTTGATGAGATGCAACTACTGACTCTGCACGCAAATCATACGCACGAAAGCCAAGTAATCTGTCTGTCTTTCTACACAGCTCTAAAGTCATCACGCCCGTTTACCATGCAAATCACGTCGGATTCGCACGGAATTTGAAGGGAAGCTACTGGGGACTATCAAGAGCATATCCTATCACTATCACAGCATTCTAGAGAGGTACAAAGATCGCGATCGTTCGTTCCAAAGTCAGTAAAAGCAGTGAATAGGTGATCCTAATGGGTCATTTTAGGGTCCCTAAAGTCTCTCCTAGGGTCAAAACAACATAAAATACGTGTTTAAACACTCAAAACAGTGATTTAAGGTCTCAAACTCGTAGTTGAAAACCTACACCGATTCTTGAATGATTACACTTGAATGGAAGTAAGAGAACACAATGCAATAAACGAAATTGAATTCGGATTACCATAGCCACAGTAGCGAAGATTACAAGTTGGAGCAAGAAAAAGCTCCCAAACGTACGCTGTCGTGTCAGTTTCTCATAAAACAAGATAATGTTCAAACTTACAAAAATGACCTTTATAGTTTAGGTCTTTAAAAATGGCTTGTCCGGCCAAAAGCTCCTAAACTTCTAACTGGCTCTCTTATATACATTTGCTCCCAAAACAATAATCATAAATTCTTTTACAAGTTCTCGCCTCAGAGAAGCTCTTTTACAAAAGGTCAAGATTTCCGAAAAAATGTAGATTCTATCTTTGGAAACCGCAGCTTCCTCGCTTCGTCCGCCAAACAATTATGTTGCTTGGAGACAACAAAGCTAGGTAATAGTATTAATGTAAAAGTATTTGCATATGTACAAGCTCAAGACAAACATGAAAATAGTAACAAAAGAAATGATCTTTTGCACAAAGAAATGCAGTGCTGGGAGTTCCTTCAACTCTTGAAGACCAAGCTGGAGCTCTTTATCACTCATAACCATGTGGCTCAATGGAAAGGACAACAATTCAAGTATTTCCTTCTTTGGTTTTCGGACGATGTCATCGTGTCAATTGTTGATTTTACAGAGAATTATGCCTTCAAGGAACAAAATGAGATTCGGTCAATGCATTGGCACTCTAGTCAAGTAACCATTTTTGTACACATAACATACTACCACCGGGAAGGGGAGGTAGTCAAAACCATCCACTTCTTCATATTAGATGACAAGGTGCATGACATGTGGTTCATGCAGCACTGCTTCATGCTACACCGTGACTGTTTACAACAAGAGGATGTCACTCCAAGCAACATTGGGTGTGGTCTGATGGTGCGGCCCTTTTACTTCATTGCAAGATATGGTGGACTCATAGAGATGGGGATGAGCTGGTTCTTCTTTGGATCAGGGCACATCAAGGGAGAGCATGATGGTGCAGGAGCAGTTGTGAAAAGAACCTTGACCCATGAATAGCTAAAACCTAATGGAGCTATTTTGTGGCGTACAACTGATGTGGTTGCTTATGTCCAAGCCAATCTGTCGTTGCAAGGAGCACCTTCACACTATCCTTCAAAAGAAAGGGAATGTGCCCATGTGTTCTGGGAGGTTAAAGAGGGGAAAGTGAACAGGAAGGTGAAGTGAAATTGTGCCACTATGGCAAAAACTCGCTCTTTGCATGCTTTTCATGGCCAAAACCCTGGGGATCCAGCTGCCCTTGCAACAAGATCCTTGGCATGCTTCTGTGATGCATGCATGCACGGAAGATGGAATCGCTGCGTCAATAACACTCACGTGCAGCCTTGGGATTATCATACTCTACTACCATTACCTGATGAGGTTGTGTCAGATTCAAAATATGAAGCATCCACCCAGGATGACTTCACATACGAAGGTCATCATGATGTGTTGAGTAGTGCTCTATGTGCTGGCAACACATTTGCTGTAAACCCAGATGCTTCGACCAACGTCGAGGATGTGGATTTCTACCTGGTCAAGTGTGTTGCAGCAAAGGAGAAGGTGGAGAAGGGGTACCTCGATGTGTGTGTCAATGCAATTGATAGAGGCTCATATGTTGTGCAAGGTCTGTATTACGAGAAATTAGATGCATATACCTTCAAGCTAGACCACAAGCAGCCCATCGTCCACGTACTTTCACATATGGTACGATGTATCAAAATACCCATGGAGCACATCCCAAGGAGACGGAAAGTGTACACAATCAACCCAAAAATCTATAAAGAAATCTATAATAGCATGCCCTTCAGCTTTTAAGTTGTAATCACTACATCTTCAATATACTTCTTGCTCGGAGATAATGCAGTTTTATCAAAAACTTGGGTATCTTGTGTCTCTTGTGTGCTTTGTGTATACATGGCTTTAGTATATATCACAGAAGGGTCTCAGTTTAAGAGAGATAATTTGTACAACCCATCTCGTTGTGTTCTAATTGTGTTCTGTGGGTATGCTAATTAGCATACTATTAATGCTAGCTAGCATACAAAATGTTCTAAATTAGCATACCTTTTACTGGTTTTCAAGGAGAAGAGATGGCAGCTTCCTGTATTTTGTGTATGTTAATGCTAATTGGCATACTGCTTATGCTGATTAGCATAAACTTATATATGCTAGTTAGCATAAACCTTATGCTAATTATCATAACTTTGCTGGTTTTCAAGGAGAAGAGATGGCAGCTTTCTGTATACTGTGTATGATGATTAGTATACTATGTTGTGAGTGGAATCCTAATTAGCATATTGTTTATGCCAGCTGGCATGCCCTTGTTGGTTTACAAAAGAAGAGATGGCAGCTTTCAGTTCTTTGTGTATTCTAATTAGCAGATTGTTTAAGCCAGTTGGCATAAACAATATGCTGATTGGCATACCTTTGCTAGTTTTAAGGAGAAAAGATGACAGATTTATGTATATTGTGTGGTCTAATTAGCATAATATGCTGTGAGTGAAAGTTAGCACAAACAAAAATGCACAGTATGCTAATTGAAGGTATGCTAATTAGCATAGTATGTATGCTAATAAGCATACTATTTTTGCCAGTTGGCATATATAGTATGCTAATAATCATATCTTTGCTGGTTTTAAGGAGAAGAGATGACATGTCTGCTCATCCGGTATATGCTAATTAGCATACTGTTTATGCCAATTCGCATTCTGTGGGTATGCTAATTAGCATAGTTAACTGGCATAAACAGTGTGCTAATTAGCATAGGTTTGCTGGTTTCAAGGAGATGAGATAACAGCTCTCTGTATATTGTGTATGCCAATAAGCATATCATGTATGCTAATTAGCATATTGTATGCTGGTTTCAAGAAGGGATGGCAGCTTTCTATATATTGTGTATGCTAATTAGCATACTATGCTATGAGTGGAAGTTAGCAAAAACAAAAATCCATAGTATGCTAATTGAAGGAATTCTTATTAGCATACCATATGGTATGCATGCTAATTAGCATATTGTTTATGCCAATTGGCATAGACAGTATGCTGATTAGCATACCATTGCTGGTTTCAAGGAGAAAACATGGCAGCTTTCTTGTATATGCTAATTAGCATACTATGGTATGCTATGAGTGGAAGTTAGCACAAACAAAAATGCTCAGTATGCTAATTAGAATGTATTCTAATTAGCTACTCTGAGTATGCTAATTAGCATACATGGTATGCTAATTAGCATACTGTTTTGGCTGTGTTAGCATAAACAGTCTACTAACTAGCATAAACATTATGCTAATTAGCATACCTTTGTTTATTTCCAACGAGAATGTATACAGACTCAATGTTTACAAGATGCCAACAGTACACATAGTATTGTCTTTACAAAAAAAATAGTACAGGATCTGATCATTACTATCTGAAGTGACTGTCGAAATAGTTACAAACATTGGAAAGGCAATTTACAAATGTCCCTCATAATGTTACAAAACTCCAGAGGCCTCCAACTCTGGATAAGATTGTGGTTTAGTGCGCTTGTACACTCGCTTTTGCCCAGTGTCTGTTTGCTTCTTTGTTTGCTGAGTTTTTGGGTCTTTCTCTATTCTTCTTCTTGTTGAGCTTTTGGTTCTTGCAACTCTCTTTCTCCTTCTTCTTGCTACTGCTTCTCTAATTTTTCCCTATGTAGCCTCTCTCTCTTATGTCTTTCAGCTTCTTCATCAGCCTCCCTTTGTCTCCTACACATGGCTTCATTAGGCTAGGCCTCATTGCGCCGGTGCATTTTTTATTCCAGCTTCCTGATCACTTGATGTGAAAAAAATCTGGGGCAGTATCAAACGCATTTTCAGCTGTATACGCTGCACGATCCTCTGATTGCAGCCATAGGAACAACCAGCTGCTCAAAGTATTTATCAGGAAGTTTTGTCGTTTTTCTTTGGTCTGGTCCTCTATCTTAGGAGTAACAACCCAACTTCCTTTAGAGTTCTGGTACACTTTGTACATACTATCGTCAATAATTAGGTTGTTTTGGGGCCCAAAGTTGCAGTTATTCCAAAACAATCTCAAATCCTTGAAGAATACATGCTTATTATATATCTGTCAAGGTTGGCCACTACAATGACTCTGTGTAAAAACACCTCTCAACTTATCCCGCTGCTTTTTGAGTATTGTTTCTAATATTGCATTCACTTAAGATGCCATGGTGGTGCTCTATATATACACATGGAAAAATCGAAGACATTAATCCAAAAAATTTGGTTGTCTTTGCGACAAAATACCAAACTCATATCTTGCACATTGTACTTTATCATTTCCCCTGCATGAATGTCACTGTGCATTGGCTCTACAACTTGAACAAGCAGGCCATTCAAATCAAGAACCAAAGCGCCCCCCTTGTCTAGCAATGGCTTTGGCACACATATTGGGTCTGGTAGTGCATACCACTCAACAAAAATAACTTCCCTGGAGGGATGAACATAACTGAAGTACTCATTTATTTTCGTTAAGCGTTTAAGATAGCTAGCCAGGTTCTTCTCAATCTCGGCTTTTCTTTTTCTAGCTGTCTAGCCTTGGCAATATGCCACTTTCGTATGGTTTTTCATGCAATGGCATAATCCAAATCATGCAGGGCACCTAAATGCAATTTCTCTTGCCTTGTGACACTGAAATGGTATCGAATAAAGACATCATAGAGGACAAGCAAAAATTACTGAACTACTGCATAGTAAAATAATATTGAAAAGAGTTTTTCCATTATAAATATCTAGAGAGATACATGCCACAAGGTGTGGAGCTTGCTAACACTACATAACTTGGACACACTAGGGAGCAGATTCAGCATTATTTCTTGCAAGCACGTGAGTAAATGTCTTTCTTTTCACCTCTAATGTGTTCCTTTATGTCGTCCAGGGTGCTCGGAGGGGTAGCATATTTCTCGTCCCCAGGTTCTTCCAGAATCTCTTCCAAGTCACCTTTTCTCTTTAATTTCACTTTCTTTACAAAACCCTGTAGGGGGATGTCATCACCGGCGTCTTGCGTAGTCAGCCCACTGTGAGTCCTGAAACCTTCCTTTTGAGCACTCCTACCTTCCTCTTGTACACTCCTAACTGTTTCCTCTGAGATGCCTGTTTGATCATTTGTGGGGGGCTTGGGTTTGGGATGAGTAATCATGATAAAATCTTCATCATCATCATCTGGTTTTTTACCATCTGCAGCAACCTTGTGCGTTGTCTCATTACATCCGTCCTTTCATGATGTCTATCTAGCTCATTAGATTCATCACTACAGAGCTTCTCTTCTTTCCTTTGATTGAGAGGTGTCTTGCCAGGTTCGCATCCTGCATCATTGTTACCTGTGTATTCCATTCACCCGTTAATTTCCATTGATACGATTATGATTGCTTATATGCATAGTGTGACAAGTAGCATTCCATGTATGGTAGGCATCTATATCCTGTAGACATTCATATTGTCTATGCTAACTATGCTAGTTAGTACACAAAGTGTGCTAACCACCATGATCAATATGCTAACTAGCATACAAAATATGCTAACAAGGAAGTGTGTATATAATGTGTATGCTAACTAGTGAAGAATGTGTGCTAATTAGCATGTAAATGTTAATAGGCAATATTGTGTGTATGTTAATGGTATGCTTATTATTGATGGTGTGCTAATTAGCATACATGCTATGTTAATTAGCATAAATGGTATGCTAATTAGCATACACAGTTGTATGCTAGCACAGATGGTATGCTAACTAGAGGATAAGTTATGCTAATAAACATAACATCTCCGCTAATTAGCATACCATTTTTTTGGTTATCATATTGTGCATCCTAACTAAAATACACATTACAATAACTAGTAAAGAGGTATGCTAACTAGCTCAAAATGTATGCTAACTAGCATAGCGGTATGCTAACAAGCATACACGTTATTCTAGCTAGCAAAGAATGTATTCTAGTTAGCATATTGAGTATGCTAATTAGAACATTTTGTATGATGGCTAGCATGCAAGTATGATAACTATAAAAAACCCCACTAGAATAGGGCTGTCAAGTAATTTCGACAGAGGCAATTGCGCGGGCTCTCTATAGATGCAATCATCTAAGCATGCACCTTGAATGCCTAAGGCAATGCACAAGCACCTCTTCAGTGTGAGAGAATCCACAACTAGATTGCAGCCAGGGGCTACTGCAAAAACAAGCATATAAGCTGAATGCATAGTCCTCTATGTTGATTGAGGCATATGCTTAGCAACACAATTTTCTCATGGGTGAGAGGATTCACTAGCAGATTAGTAGTCGGGGCATGCTGGAGAAACGTGTCATGCTTTGATTGATTTACAACTTCCAAATGTGGCCCCCTCATTAGAGAGAGAGAGAGAGAGAGAGAGAGAGAGAGAGTACATGAGTCCTGCTTCCCGTTCCCTGCATACATGCATCCAACAAAACATTTTCCCCTCGATTTCCTTCTCGGTGGAGTACTATCTAGATTGCTGTCGGAGGTGGTTGGCCCAGTGGTGAGCTATCCTTCACTTGGGCTGACTGCTCGCCTTTGACTGTAGACCTGCTTGCAGCTCGCAATAACTTTCCTCCCTCTCTCTGACCTCTGGCCCCTGCTTTGTGCTTCCCTCCATGCTTCATGACTACACCACTACCTCAACACAACGATTGATCTTAACTGTTAGAGATTTTAAAAATATTTTGATTCATTTTTTCAAAGTCCAAGTACTACACTTTGTATAGTTCATGATGATGTCCCATACACTTGAATGAACATGACTATCCTATCCATGTGTTATGCTTACAAGATGTGCTTGTTGGCATATGCTAACTAGCACAAAAAGCACGACTCATTAACATGCTTTCACCGAGCTACTATGTTTACTACTGATAGCCGTTTTTTGGCTTTCCATAGTGGCCATAGTAAGCTACCTCACCCTATCAAATCACTCAAACACTATGGCTATCCCTACCATTTCACTATATATAGGCGTGTGTGAGTTAGGGAACTTTCCCCATATTTTCTTTAAAACCCTCAACTAGCTAGGCATTGGGCTAGTTGAGCCAAAAAAATAAAAAATATAAAAAAATATAAGTATATTATGGCCCATGCGTATGTAAATATTTCTTTGTATATAGGGCCTAAATAAAAGATTTTTTCATAATTATTTTGGTATTTATTTAAATATTTTTACCTAGGTGTGTGTTATTTATGTTCTGTACATTGTCTCACCATTGCCACAATTTTTCTTACCATTTTTCATACTCTTTATTCCATATAGAAATTTTTTCATGTAAGCTTCTCTTATATTTGGTGTAACTCCACCCCAACAAAAATCCAAAAAAACTAGTTTTATTTCTGTGTATATTTTTTCACTATTGTGATTTTTCCCTTCCTACATCTATTTTGTTTTTTTTCTAAAAAATTAGAACACCAAAAATAGTTATCTTTTTATGGTAGCCTTATAATGAGAGAGATTTCTTTTGACCCCTTTATATTTTTTCCACTTATATTATTTATATTTGACATGTACATATTTTTTAGACCCCTCAATATTTGATTTTCTTAGTTGTACTATTCACTTATATCATAATCTCAACAATATCTTTAATTATAGACCTACCAAATAAGGTCAAGGGTAGGTGGCATGCATACATGCACTATGGAGGGCTCACTCTTGGAGGTATTCAAAAGAATCATCCAAAGAAGGACCCCACAAGGACCTTGTGTAGTGGAAAAAAACGGTCGGTTTTGCTGAATTTTTAAAGTTCACTTGCTCTCCGAATTTGAAAAGGTGATACAAACAAAAGTTGTAGCTCGTGGGCTGAACTTTTGCCTCAAATTTTTTCATATTTTTTTGAGCTACGAGCTGTGAGCTATGATTTTATTAGTGGACCCCAGTTTTCCCATGCTATGCAGCCACACTCTCTCTTCCACTTTATCATTTTCCTCTTTCACACACACTTCTCCACTCATCATGCCCACCTCTCTCACCACTCCTCTCTGCACCCTACTCACCTTCTCCTCAACCTTGAAGAATAAGAGAAACCATGGTGAACTCATACCTCCCACACACAATTCCATTCCAAAATTGACCACCTAGTCTCATTTTTCCTCCTCCAATTTACCCATATCTATCAAAAAAACCACAAAATTCAGCCTCTTCTCTTAAAAGACAGCATCATGGTGGTTGATTACTCAGCTTCAATTACCTTGTCTCTCAAGGAAGGTCAAGAGTGGAGAAAAAATGTACCGTCAAAGCTAGTGGACCGTCAACAAGCGTCAAAAATTGGCCCTACTCAAGACACTTGGAGCATCAATCTTGTAAGAAATCCACCTTTTCTTACCTCTTAAGAGTTTTTCTTCCTTATTTGTATCCTACATGGATACTCCCATTGTAAATATCCAATTCCATTTGTAAATTAATACTAACTCTACTAACACTAACCCACTATGAAAAGTCCTATCACCTCCATTTCTCTCCTCTCTCTTTCCCCACCAACTTCTTGATAATTCCAAGCAAAAGAAATTAGATAAATTGCTGAAAATCTAACCCAACCATGGTTAGAGGAGTAACCCTAGCCTTCAAAATTGCTATAAAAGGAGGGTGTAGCTAGCACAAAATGGGGAGCCATAAGCAAGAGCACTATGCTATAGCTTGAGAAGCCAAGCTCAACCTCTCTAGAAGGAGCTCTTGAGTGGAAGCTCATTGTCTTATGCATGTGCATTTGTTGTAATAGGGGATTAGCAAGGGAACTCTATGCCATTGTAAGAGAGAGAGTGATCATTCAATTGAGAGTAGGAAATCTATCATTTCTCCTACTAGTGTAAGCCCAACATTTGCTGAATCAAGGAGGGTGGATTTGGACTAAGCTTGGATATTTTGTCTCCCTTCCAACGGGAAGTAATGGACAACAATGATGCGTAAGCGTCTTGGTGTTTTTTGTTAAGTTCTTGATAGCTTGTCTCTGGTGTTGTCATCAATCTAGCCATAAATCTCACATACTGTAAGAGGGTGACAGGGTGGAGAGGACTCCCCTGGCTTTAAGACAGTGATTGGGGTGGCTTTTCTTGTGATGTGTTGTGGTGAAATTTACGCAAGCTATGTTGAACAAATACTAATTTCACTTTTGATTTGTCATGACAGATTTGTAAGAAGGTATTAATGCAACAAGCACCCCCTCCCCCTTTCTCTCTCTTTCTTAAATATATAGTTGTGTTTGCTTGATCATTTCCGATACGTTTCAAAGCAGCCCGAGCACTATCTCTCTCTCTCTCTCTCTCTCTCTCTCTCTCTCTCTCTCTCTCTCTCTCTCTCTCTCTCTCTCTCTCTCTCTCTCTCTCTCTCTCTCTCTCTCTCTCTCTCTCTCTCTCGTGTTTTAGTGTGTGTGAGAGTGTTCCATTGGTGTTAGGGTTAGTGTAAATTCCTTGCTTGTTTGTGGGTTGCTCTAACGATTCTCCTCTTTTGCGTCCTAGTTCGCTCTTAAACTAGGTGGTGCCCCTAGTGTAGTTGGGATTTGGTTGTGGGTTTGTTGTTTTGGTTTGTGTTGTGTTGTGCCCCAGCCCCATTGAGCAGCACCGGAGCCTTGAAGGGTGTTTAGAGGTCACTCTTCTTGTTGCCCGCCCCGGACCGCCTCACTACCAGGGATGGTCTGGGCAGAGGTCCACCACTTGTCCAACCTACTAACCATTGTGTTATGGAGGTTTTAGCCCAAGGTGGTTTTAAGGTCCACCACTTGTCCAAGCAAACACTATTGAATAGTCCTATCTCTATTGTGATAGCGTGGATGGTATCAGGTAGAGGTTCAACACTTGTCCAACCTACTATCCATTGTGTAGTTGAGGTTTTAGCCCAAAGTGGTTTGAGAGAATGTATCTCTATTGCTTGAAATTCAAAGTGTGAATGGAGTGTAGCTACTATATTCACTACCATGGATGGTTTGAGCAAAGGTCCATCACTTTTCAACCTACTAACCATTGTGTTATGGAGGTTCTAGCCCAAGGTGGATTGAAGGTTCACCACCTATCCAAGCTAGCTCTATTGAATAGTCCTATCTCTACTTTCATAGCATGGATGGTTTTGGGTAGAGGTCCAACAATTGTCCAACCTACTATCCATTGTGTTATGGAGGTTTTAGCCCAAGGAGGTTTGAAAGTCTACCACTTATCCAAGCTAGGTCTATTTAAAGAAGCTATCTCTATTGTTTAAAGGTCCATGTGTGAATAGAGTGTAGCTACTATGTTTACTACCATGAATGTTTTGGGGTAGAGCTCCACCATTTGTCCAACCTAGTAGCTATTGTGTTATGGAGGTTTCAGCCCAAGGTTGTTTGAAGGTCCACCACAGGTCCAAACTAGCTTTATTGAAAGAAGCTCACGGGCTATTGTTTGAAGGTCAAAAGTTGAATGGACTCTAGCTACTATGTTTACTACCATGGAGGGTTTGGGACAGAGGTCCATCACTTGTCCAACCTACTAACCATTGTGTTATGGAGGTTTTAGCCCAAGATTGTTTGAAGATCCACCACCTATCCAAGATATCTTTATTGAAAGAATCTATCACTATTGTTTGAAGATCCACCACCTGTACAAGCTAGCTCTATTGAATAATCCTATTTCTACTTTGATAGCGTGGATGGTTCTGGGTAGAGTTCAATCACTTATCCAATTTACTATTTCTTGTGCCATAAAGGTTTTAGCCAAAGGTAGTTTGAAGGTCCACCACGTGTCCAAGCTAAATGTATTAAAAGAAGTTATCCCTATTGTTTGAAGGTCATGTCCAAGCTAGATCTATTGAAAGTAGTTGTCTCTATTGTTTGAAGGTCAATGTGTGAATGGAGTGTCTACTATGTTTACTACAGGGATGGTTTGGGACAAAGGTCCACACTTGTCCAGCCTACTAACCATTGTGTTATGCAGGTTTTAGCCCAACATTGTTTGAAGGTCTACCACCTGTACAAGCTAGCTCTTTTTAAAGAAGCTATCTCTATTGTTTGAAGATCAATGTGTGCATGGAGTGTAGCTACTATGTTTACTACCATGGATGGTTTAAAACATATGTTTATCACTTGTCCAACCTAATAACCATTGTGTTATGGAGGTTTTAACCCAAGGTGGTTTAAAGGTCCACCACCTATCTAGGCTATCTTTATTGAATAGTCCTATCTCTACTCTGATAGCGTGGATGGTTTGGGATAGAGGTTCAACACGCATCCAACCCACTATCCAGTTGTGTTATTGAGGTTTTAGACCAAGGTGGTTAAAAGGTCCACCACCTGTCAAAGCTAGATCTATTGAAAGAATCTATCTCTATTGTTTGAAGGTCAATTTGTGAATGAATGTAGCTACTATGTTTAATACCATGGATGGTTTGGGGTAGGGGTTCACCACTTGTCCAACCTACTTACCATTGTGTTATGGAGGTTTTAGCCCAAGGTTGTTTGAAGGTCCACCCTCTGGCCAAGCTAGCTCTATTGTTTGAATATCAAAGTGTGAATGAAGTGTAGCTACTATGTTTACTACCATGTATAATTTGGGGTAGAGGTCCACCACTTGTCCAACCTACTAATCATTGTGTTATGGATGGTTTATCCCAAGGTGGTTTGAACGTGCACCACCTCTCCAATGTAAGGTCTCTAACCCCGATCAAAAAGAGCACCCTTGCACCATGAAATGAATATAATGGAATAAGTTACTATTTTTAGCAGTTTTCCAGATTCTGTCACTGCCATGATGTTTAGAATGTTATAAAGCTTCAAAATGAGAGTTAAAATAATTTTTGTGAAAAAATTCCAAAAATAGTAAGTTTTTGGTCACCCGTCCCGTCCAGTTTTGACCGTCTCCAAGAACTGCACCCATATCCCAAATTTGAAAAACATGCATTTTCGGACCCCGGGGGCTGCTATATATGGCAGGTACTCGGGCCAGTACGTCTTAGTTAGAGCTTCGTATAGCAATTTTTGGCATCAAAATCCGACTCGTATGACCCGTTTTAGCTCAGAACCAAATTTCCTAAAAATTGTCCACGGAGGTACTAGGGGCCCGAGGCTGTGTGGGAACAGGCTCCAGCCCACTCCAGACCAAATTTAGCAGCTAGGGGGCGCCCTCTTGCCTTGTGGGAGTCCTGGGGAAGCTGCCAAGCCAGTAACTTAGACTCAGAGCCAGTTAACCAAGCCTACCTGACACTTGGTGGATAGAGGAACTGGACTTGCCATGCTTAACTGGAGAAGCTCCCAGATGCATTTAGCAACCCAGGTCCATTTTCAGCCTGTAGGAGCCTATTTAAAGACCTGCACACACACACACACACACTTATGCTCACACACACACACAGTGCATACACACAGACCTTTACACACTGGGAAGGTGCTGCCAAATCATACACCTTTTGAAGAAGGAACAAGGAGGGAGGTGCTGCCAAATACTCTTCTCAAGAAGCTCGATTAGATCAAAAAATTGAGAGAATATCAGCCCTTAATCGCGGTAACCATGGTTTAATTAATGCCATCTGTAAATTCTTTTCTCTACCATCTAAATTCCTCGTCTATTATGCTTATTCTTAGTCGTAATTTTCTATAACTACTCTCTAAATTCTCCTTAATCATATTCTATTATGTAATCATCATTCCATAGCTGAATTATCAGCCATTCATCACTCTCGAATAAAGATTAGTGCATAATTATTAGAATTTTCTCTCTCTAGGTAGCATAATAATTAATCGGCAAGCTAGTAATTGTGTAGATTGAAGAGAATCACTCTTTCTATCACTCATTAATATTGTAACTAAATTAAGTTCATTTCCTTTATGCATTAAGATGTAATTAAGAAGAAATTAATCTATCATTAAGTCTCTAAGAATTGACCTTCCTCACACATATGCATAAGGTAAATCTGCATCACCTATTTGCTAGGAAAGAGATCAATCATACTTAATTCATCTCTCTAGTAATTCCATTAGTGAAAATCCTAATTATCCTTAATCAGGTAATCCGAATAATTATCTTTAGAGCCGGTTCCCATAGAATTATGTGCCATCTTTAATGATTGCTATATGAAGAATCTAGACCTCTCATATAGGAGGGATTAATTAATGTCGCTAATCTACCCATTGGATTGTTATGATTCTTGTGAACTTTAGCTCTTTCTCCAAGCTAATTATTTAAAGTAGTGAGAAATGGCCCCGGTTAAGAGAACTCGCTTCGGAGGTGCCCATGATCGTGAGACAGGAACGAGAAATGTCAACGGGAAGGGGAAAGCTCCCATGGAGGAACAAATACCGGCCATCTCACGGGCCATCGATGAAGAAATGGAAGAGGTAGGTCATAATTTCATTCAAGTTGTTTAAATTAACATTGCATACGTTAGTTATGAATGCTCATATCCCCAAACATGTTGGAGAAATCCGATGGAAACCGCGGCATTGGATTCATTGTACATTAAGTTCTAAAGTAGGAAGGTAATGCTTGATGGGTATGCTGTTTGAAAGAGGAAAGAATGTTTGCTAGGGAAAATTTAGCTCAGCATGTTCATTTTATTTTCAATGTTGAATCAGTCCTGACCCCCCTATTGATCACAGGGGGCAGAGTTCCTCGTTAAGGGCTCTTGAATCCACGACTTGCTTTCTATGCGGTGGATACCCACGACTTGCTTTCTATGCGGTGGGAACCCATGTCTTGCTTTCTATGCCGTGGGAGTGTCCATGACGTGCTTTCTATGTGGTGGACATACCTAGTTGTATGGGCAGCTAGGCGACAACAAGAGGAGTGAACTCTCGCTGGAGGGGGGATGTTGTACCTCCAAAACATTGGAATTTTTATGAATAAGTTTGAGTAGAATTTTTACTAGAATTCTGTCTTGGTGTTGTTTCAATACTGGTTGAAGGGCTGTCTTAACGAACAATGTGATTCGGAATTAAACAAGGAATGTTTATGTTGAACAACCTTTGTGGTAGTAATTAGGTCACACAAGGAAGTGTGAGTGTGGGGGTGGAAAGTGGGGGCTTGGATCGGGTTGCCAATGCCTACGAGATGGGTGGTCCTGATTGGTCGGGAACTCTCTGTCCCCATAGTGCTTACTCGATATTAGTAATACTCACTGCCCCTAGAGCGCCGAATTCTCGAGAGTACGTGCCTCTGAAACATGGGGAAAAAGGCACTCGGGTTTTCTCTCCTCTTGGAAGGTGGGTTTTAGGATCGCTAGATAGTTCAAGTACGCTATCCCTGCGAGGTGGAGCTAGGTCTCCCTGCTAGTAGGCTCGAACTCGACTCACCGTGTGATGAGAGATCGTCCGCTAGTCGAACCTTGAACCATTTTGTTTGCTTCCGTAATAGATATAGTGGCCACTAAGTTCACCATCACATCCGCTGGTTGATACGGCGGGGTGGGGACCTCACACCTGGTATCAGAGCCTAGGTTAGGCCTGGAAATAATGTCGTATTGTTTGAACATTTAAAAGGAACTGAAAGTATATAGGTAGCTGATCCAAATTCCTTGCATTGGTGTTGCAGGAAGACCCCGTGCTCGAATATCGGAAGTTCCAAGTGTTTGAGCTTATTTATGAGCAAGCTCGAAGATCCCCAGTTTACCAGTTCAGGCGAGATGTCATGGAGATACTGTGAAGGCTTTTACGCCACACTCCACTGGCATTGATAGAGGATGGGAACTTGATTGGACATTTCCAGGAGGGGTTTACTACATCAACACTCCGAAGCTAGGATGCCTGGCTATCGACTTGAAGAAGATACGTTGGGGAGAAGAGTTGAGAGTAATAGAGATATTCTATTTGGTGCCTACACGATTGGACCAGACTGTTTTAGACGACTCCAATCAAACCATCAATGACTGGCTCTTGGAGAAGGTCACCAATGTGATCCCAGCGAACCGAGTCAAAACCTTTGGATTACTGAAATCAGAACTCCGGCTCGATATCTTAGTCTATTATCCACTCAAGAATGAGTATAGAAACTATTACACGAATGAAGTAGTGCATCATGTCAATACCATTTCCTAGGCGTATGTTATACGCAATCCATAAGCCATGTAATAAGCTGATCACCAGTTATCCTAAACCTTGAGGGGTTTCAATTGTAATAAATTTCCATCAATAAAGTTCTTTTTGTCTTTGAATCTTTGTCTCTTGATAAAGTGGAATTTTGAATTTTATTAAAGTCTCGTGTCTATTTCAAAATTCAAGTAATGGTATCAAGAATTTCGTATAACCCATGTAGGTACCGCATGTTGCTCTGTACTCGGCAGCGCAAGAGAAGAAGCTCCTCCTTAAGCAAGCCCAACCTCCGATCTTTAAGGGCGAGGGGGAAAATGTGGAAAGAGATGCGGAAGTATGGATGGAAGCCATGGACGATTACTTTGAATCTGCGGGGACCCAACCCGTAAATCAGACCATGCTTGCGATGTTCCGCTTGACTGGCGATGCCAAGATATGGTGGAAGCAACATTGCAGGGACATGGATATTAAGGGATCTTCCCAGTCCTGGGAAGACATCAAAGCTGCGATAATGGGCGTTATTTAGCGCCTGCCTATAGAACCTTGAGGATGAATGAGTTATTTTCACTTCGGCAGCTGAATTCATCTGTCGAAGAATACTATGCAAAGTTTGTCACTCTTCGGAGATATGCTCCTAAGATGACCTTGGAACAACAGGTGGCAAGATTCTGCCAAGGACTAATAGGATATCCCCTGAATACTCGGTTGGAAGCTCTCAGGCCATCAACTCTACAGGATGCCTTGTTGAGGGCCAAACCTCTAGCTCTCGAAGTACAAAAGGCTAATCAGAACATGAGGAATCATTGGGCAAAGAGGGCAAGGACCACTGCTTGGGATAACAGACTAGCCAACCAAGCATATAACCAGCGCCCTATTGTGGCTACCACCACAACCATGGAATTCCTTGATGTTCGATGCTATGGTTGCGGCGAACATGGACATTACGGATCCAATTGCCCCAGGAACATTCAGGCAACCAACGCCAATGCCATACCCTTGAATACCCGTGGGTGTGGCCAAGCTAATGGAAGAGGAGGACGTGGAAGGATGAACAGAGGGCGAGGGCGTGGAGCTACCGCCAGAGTGAATGCCGCAGTGGTACAACCAACTGTGGGTGATGAAGCAGTGGAGAGAGCAACCCTACATGCTGCAATTGACAATCCCAATGGTTGCGAGCAATATGCAGTCATTCATACGCCAGGATCTCTCAGAGGTGAACAAGTTAACTTCCTTATAGATTGTGGTAGTACTCTTTCATTTCTTTCACCCAGATGCATGAGGAAGCTAAAGCTAAATAAGTATCCAACAAGCAAGCTAGTTGTTGAGTTAGCAAACGGCAAGGAGGTAGTATCTCAACATTCTGCAAGGAAAATCGACTTTGAATTAGGGGGACACCCAACTTCTGCCCAATTTCGAACCTTACCCTTAGGATTCTTTGATGGGATACTAGGGATGGATTGGCTAAAGCAAAATAGGGCCCACATACATTGTGCACAAGGGAATTTTACCTTTACAGATAACTTGGGTAATGAAGCCCTAATCCAGGGGGGAAAATGGGAGACCTAAGGCTACTCTAGTTAAGGCCAACAGACTTTTGAAGGGATTAAGGAAGGGTCAGCAAATTTATGCGGTTAAGCTCAACAAGGTGGACCAATCAGATACCTCATTTCGACCAAACTGGTTGAGGGAGTATGATGATGTATTCCCTAAAGACCTTACGAATATTCCACCACACAGAGAGGTAGATCATGAGATTGAGACTATCCCTGGGTGTGAACCTATCTCAAAAAGACCTTATAAAATGTCACTTCTAGAGGCCATTGAACTCAAGGAACAACTTAGGCAACTCATTGAGCAAGGATTCATTCGACCCAGTACTTCTCCTTGGGGTGCTCCAGTTCTTTTTCAGAAGAAGAAGGATGGGACCTTAAGGCTATGCATAGACTACCGTGGACTGAACCAGGTAACTATCAAGAACAAGTATCCAATTCCAAGGATCGACGAACTCTTGGACAGACTCCACAGCGCCAAAATATTTACAAAGATTGATCTAAGGTCAGGATATTACTAAATCAGGATCAAGGAATCAGATATTCCAAAGACAGCTTTTAATACTAGGTATGGGCACTACGAGTTCACAATAATGTCTTATGGTCTAACAAATGCTCCTGCAAGCTTCAATCGACTTATGCAGGATATTTTCAGACCTTACCTGGATGATTTTGTCTTGGTTTTCTTTGATGACGTTCTGATCTACTCTAAGAACGAGGAAGATCATGAAGAACATGTTCGCAAAGTACTTAATCTTCTTCGAGAACACCAACTTTACGCTAAAGAGAGCAAGTGCACTTTTTGCTCACCAAAGGTCAAATATCTTCGATTTGTCATATCGGCTGAAGGGATTTCAGTGGACCTAGACAAAGTCAAGGATATCGTTGATTGGCCTCAACCATCCACTGTCAGTGAAGTAAGAGGATTTCTTGGAATAACGGGATGGTACAGGATTTTTGTCAAGGATTATGCTCGTATTGCTACACCTTTGACGGAACTCCTGAAGAAAGGAATGAGGATCGAATGGAAGACCGAGCACGAGTCTAGCTTTGCTAAGCTAAAAGAGTTCTTGGTCTTAGCTCCTATTTTAAAGCTTCCAGATTTTAGTAAGGAATTTGAAGTAGCGACCGACTCTAGCAAATTCGCTCTAGGCGAAGTTCTTATTCAAGAAGGAAGACCAGTGGCGTATACTTCCCGAAAGCTGAGAGATCATGAGAAGAACTATCCTATTCATGATTTGGAACTTTTAGCAGTTATTCATGCGCTGAAGTTATGGAGACATTATCTTCTTGGGTGCAAGTTTCAACTGGTTACAGACCACAAGAGCTTAAAGTGGATTTTTACTCAACCTATTCTTAATATGCGACAACGACGATGGATAGAGCTATTACAGGAATATGACCTTGACATAAAGTATAGACCAGGAAAGGAAAATGCAGTTGCAGATGGTCTTAGCCGAAAATCCTTTCTCGGAGCTATCTCTATTCCAAATAACCCTATCTGGGATAGAATCAAAGAAGCATCCTTGGTAGATCCAGAGTACCAACATATAGTATCACAACTTCAGCAAAATAAGATGCCTGAAGCTAAAGATTACTCTCTTATGGGAGGATGATTTTACTACAGACATAGACTCTGTGTACCCAGAGACCCAGCTCTAAAGAAGGCTATTCTGTATGAAGCACATGATAGCCCTACATCTGGACATCCAGGCTATGCTAAGACTCTTCATGCTGTCAGGAGGAGTTATTTTTGGTCTGGAATGAAAGGGGACATACTTCGCTATGTGAGGCAATGTCTTTCTTGTCAGCGGATAAAGGCCAAAAGATCAAGTTACCAGGGAAACTTCAACCTCTTGACATACCCCAGATGAAATGGGAATGCATCAGTATGGATTTTGTTACAGGATTACCTTCTACAGGAGGTTATGATTTTGTTTTTGTGGTTGTTGATATGCTCACAAAAGTGGCTCATCTAATACCCGTAAAGACAACCTTTACTGCTTTAGATGTTAGTCGGGTATTCATCAAGGAGATTTTTAGGCTACATGGTCTACCCAAGCGTATCGTCAGTGATAGAGATGCCAAGTTTACATCAAAATTTTGGACTTCTCTTTTCCAATTTATTGGGTCACAATTAGCCTTCAGTACAGCGTATCATCCGCAGACAGATGGGCAAACTGAAAGAGTTAATCAAGTCATCGAGGACATTCTCAGAGCCTATTGTTCACAAGAGCCAAAGAAGTGGTTACAATATCTACCTTTGGTGGAGTATGCTTATAATTATTCCGAACACAGAAGCATTGGAATGTCACCTTTCAAAGATCTTTATGGACAGGACTGCTTAGCACCACTGAACTTCTCAGATCCAACCATCAGGGTAGAAGCTTCTAGGAAGATGTTAGAAGATATGGAAGCACAGACTAGAGCTATTCGCTAGGACATTCAAGCAGCTCAGGATAGACAAAAGCACTATGCAGATAAGAACCGTTCAGAAAGGACTTTCAAAGAAGGGGATAAAGTTTTTCTACGAGTCCGACCAAAGAAAAGCAACTTATCACTAGGCAGATATAAGAAGCTAAGCCCAAGGTATTGTGGACCGTTTGAGATCGTTAAGGTTGTGAGTGATCAAGCCTACAAGCTAAAGTTACCTGCAAACTTGAAGGTTCATGATGTATTCCACGTCAGCTTACTCAACCCCTATATTCCTAACCTTGATCAATTTTTGGACTCAGATCAGATAGTCATGCCAGCACAATGAGTTCTCGAACTCCAGCCTGACTATGTACTTGAGACAAGGGAAAGGAAGCTACGCAACAGAACTATCATGGAGCATCTGGTAAAGTGGAAGGATTACCCTGAAGAAGATGCAACTTGGGAGGACGAGCATCTGGTAAAGTGGAAGGATTACCCTGAAGAAGATGCAACTTGGGAGGACGAGCCAACGCTCATAAAAGATTACCCAAACACATTCTTGAGATGAGGACATCTCAAATTTTTCACGTTGCGGAGGTTGTAACGTCTCTGACCCCAATCAAAAAGAGCACCCTTGTACCATGAAATGAATATAATGTAATAAGTTACTATTTTTAGCAGTTTTCCAGATTCTGTCAGTGCCATGATGTTTAGAATGTTATAAAGCTTCAAAATGTGAGTTAAAATAATTTTTATGAAAAAATTCCAAAAATAGTAAGTTTTTGGTCACCCGATCTGTCCAGTTTTGACCATCTCGAAAAACTGCACTCGTACCCCAAATTTGAAAAAAATGCATTTTTGGACCCCAAGGGCTACTATATATGGCAGGTACTCGGGCCAGTACGTCTTAGTTAGAGCTTAGTATAGCAATTTTCGGCATCAAAATCCGACTCGTATGACCTGTTTTAGCCTAGAACCAAATTTCCTAAAAATTGTCCGGGGAGGTACCGGGGGCCCGAGGCTGTGTGGGAACAAGTGCCAACCCACTCCAGACCAGCTTTAGCAACTAGGGGGCGCCCTCTTGCCTTGTGGGAGTTCTGGGGAAGTTGCCAAGCCAGTAACTTAGACTGAGAGCCAGTTAACCAAGCCTACCTCACACTTGGTGGGTAGAGGAACTGAACTTGCCATGCTTAACTGGAGAAGCTCCCAGATGCATTTAGCAACCCAGGTCAATTTTCAGCCTGTAGGAGCCTATTTAAAGACCTACACACACACATACTTATGCTCACACACACACACAGTGCATACACACACACCTACACACACTGGGAACGTGCTGCCAGATCACACACCTTTTGAAGAAGTAACAAGGACGGAGGTGCTGCCGAATTCTCGTCTCAAGAAGATCTTCCAATCTTCTTTGGCCAGCCAATCTGGCCTGTTCCACCCATTCTTGATTGCTTTTTGCACTTCGGAACGCTTGTGTTTGCAGTATTCGCGCATTCGAATCTTCATCAGGTCTTCATTGAAGCGCTGATCCCGTGTTGGAACGGGAAACTTATCATGAAGTATGCTGATGACTCTGTTTTTTAAATCACTTGGTACTTCACTCTATTTGTTTAGTATGTAGTGTCTAAACAGCTGAGAGCAAATACCACGCATGCGCGAGATCACCTTCTTGCCGTCATCATCCATGATGATGCCGCCGCTGATGTCGACGGAGTAAGGCAAGCCCTCTGGCCGGTGACGCGTGAACCTGGGTGTCCCGGCAGGGGTCTCTAGAGGCGTGTCGATGGGGGTACGGACGTCAGGTGTCTCCACCGGCGTCTGGGCCCCGAAGCGAGGAGTGTCGAGTGGGGTGGCTCCTGGCGGAGTAGGTAGAGGTGTGTAGCTTCTAGGAACAGTCAGCCGTGCAAAACCTGGCGTAGATGGCGATGCTGTGGCTCGTGTGGGGGCGGGCAAAGAAGGGGAGGGTAAAGAGCCTCGTCGAACATGAGGCGGTGTGGAGGCATTGGTGGCGGAATCCCCACAACAACCGCCACCGCCACCACTAGAGCGCCGGTGTCTAGACGAGTGTGAAGCTCGTCTCGTCGACGCCGAAGCTTCGGAGCGCGCCGAATGCTCCGAAAGAGAGGGAGATGCGGATGGAGTAGGAACGCGCGATGATGCGCCAGAGCGATGACGCTCCATGTACCACTGTCTCTGCTGCGGTGACAAAGAAGAAAGAAACTCCTCATCATCCATACCTGCATTAAACACACGAATATTTAAACTTAATATTGAATGAATAGAGTAGACAATGACGCAAAGACCATTAAATACAATGACGTAATGACGGATATAAATACAATGACGCAATGAATCGAGTGATAGAAGAGGCAAGTCGAAAACTCAGAATTTTCAATCAAAAGATGTGAGCGCGAGTAGAAAAGAGCGTTATACACCATGGAAGGTACTTAGAGAGCCAGAGCTTTTACAACACGGAGCAAAATTGTTCAAATACAATATTTGTGGCTTTAAGAGATCTCTCTCTCATCCTCACATAACTCAGCATAACTTCCTATATCTATATAGAGCTCTCCGTTTAAACACATATCCTCTGTTTCATTTTGTAGCTCCTCTGCATGCACCCCATATAGAGTAGTAGCATCTTGATGCTCGTCTGGCACCACCGCAGCGGCTTCTGATTGAGCATCTTCTCTGATCTCCTCCATTGATATCGTTGTGATTGGCACATGGTAGCCTTCATACGTCCTTGCACTACGAGGGGCTACCTCTATGACGTACCACCAGTTTGATGTAGACTTTGTAGGATGAAATATTACCTGCCAGAGCCACATAACTTACATGAGAGCTTTCAAGCACATAACTTGTAAAAGGGGGATGTTAACTATTTACATACTTACTTGTTCACAATGCTCAGGTAGTACGAAAGTGTCTCTTAGGTCAGTCCATTTCTTAGTAGAATCCACCTCAAGAAAACCAGACTCTCCTCTACGCACAGTAGCGTTGCGACCCTCCATGATTATCTTGAACCATTGCACGTCGAACAAGTCGACAAAAAATCCTCTTTAATCGATCCTCAAAATCTCTTGCAGGGTGCCGAAGTAAGTGAGTTCCGCCACCACAGGATCTGCATCAGAGGAACGTCGTCGACTAGACTGTTCAAATTTTGCCATGATTCCACAATCTTGAGTAAAACGCTTTTTGTCGATTCGTTCCACCCTAAAATGTCGACCTTTACACCATGCTGTTGTGTATGACTTATACTACAACGAACAAAGATTATGAGTGGCTGTTCAAACGTTTATAAATAAAGTCACTTGCTAGTCGTACATTGCAAACTTACCTTGGTCGCGCAACCCCGAGATTACTCCCACTCTTCTTCAGTCACTTCATCACCGCATTGTTGTGCACTTTTCAATTGGTTGTGCAACCATCTTAAGCTCATGAAGGTTGGTAGGCTCTCCAGAACCGCTGGATAGTGCATCGATGGTCGCCTTCCCCGTCTCCACTCGATTTGTGCCCTTTGTCGCTCTTGCTTTGCATCCTCATATTGTGAAATCCACTTTTGCATCACTGGATTGTGAAGCATGCAAAATCGGTTGATTTTAGCCTCTAGATCTTCCGTCATCTTCTTCTCAACACCGAGAATGCACATGACAATCCCAGAGATGCGCTCATCATCTATGGTTCGCCATAGCGTGTCCCGGGATTTATCAAATCCGTCTAGCCACTCTCCAATGTACACTAGGGACTCTGATACCAACCAACCTTCTGCCATGCTACCCTCCGGACGTGCCTTTTGACGCACATCCGGAGGGTAGCATGAAACGCTCTAAGAAGAACATCCATCTGGAATGAACTGTGCCAGCTATTTCCACCTCATCAACTATGTGAACAAGAAGATGCACCTGAATGGTTAGCATTGTAGTAGGAAAATGTTTCTCAAACATGCACACAAGCTCCGCAGCATTTAGTTTGGCGAATGGTATGGAGTCTACATTGATCTCCTTTTGTGAGATCCATTGCACCAGCTTTGCAAGTTTGTAGATTGTGTTACGGATGTCGAGAGACAAACATCCCTCAATGGCAACCGGTAAAATAAACTGTAAAGTATGTGCAGCAATGATATTAAAGTCCACATTTTATGCAATGATATTAAAGTCCACTATGAACGTACCTGACACATTTTATGCCAATCGTGTGACTTCAAACCGGTAAGCTTTCCTTCTTTAGTAAAACACGTTCGGAGCGAGTGCATTACGCCAGTGGGGGTCCGCAAAGATCGAATGGTCTCTTTTACTTTGCGTTCTTGGGCTCCTGTGAAAATCCATGGTGCTTTAGGGAGTTTTATCGATCCATCAGACGCTGTTTGCGGCCAATATTTCTCCATACGATCCACATTTCTAAGGTCAACTCTGGCTCCCAAAGTATCTTTCTTGCCGGTCAAATGGTCCCATAGTAGATTACCCACATTCTTGAATATGTGCATTGGATCGAGCAAGTGATTGATCATGAGTCGGGGCCAGTATGGTAACTCGTACCATAGAGATAGTCTCTTCATCCCTGGAGGCAATCCGTCATCGCACATCTCCTTCTGCTCTAACCATGCTTGTGCAGACATCCTTGGTGGCTCTCTTCCCAAAAAACCGTCGCGTAACACATGATTCTCTGGAAGATACGCTTGATGACCTTCGTAGATTTGCTTCTTCAGTGAGGGTGCCCTACGTGCATTCAGTCTAGGTCCACATGTGACACATGCTCTGTATCCGCTTGTTTGAAGCCCTGCATGTATACACATGATAATAGATCAACTATAGGAAAAAACAAGATTTACAGTGTCTGAGTGAGGAGTGTCAATAGATCACCTGAGCATTCTGTTAGCCCGGGATAGTCATGCATGGTCCACATTAGAATGCCTCTGATCAAAGCATTCCGTCGTCCTGTGTGTTGGCTCATATCCACCACCTCTATGCCAATCCACAATTGTTGTAGCTCTTCCAATAGTGGACGAAGATACACATCCATATTCCCCACTTTATATCGCCCTGGCACAATCAAGCTTAGCCATAGGTGACCCTTCTTCGTAGTCAACCACGGGGGAATGTTGTAGTTGACGATGACAACGGGCCATACACTGTAAGATGTTGATCTTTGACCAAATGGATTTACGCCATCCATAGCCAGGCCTAAGCGTAAATTTCGAGCTTCCCTGGCAAAATCCGACCATGTTCCATCTATATGTTTCCACGCTACGCAATCTGCAGGAATTCGTAGCACACCATCCGAAGATTTATTCTGCTCATGCCATGATGCTAGGGAGGCCATGGACTTACATTCGAAGAAATGCTTGATGCGAGGAAGCAGAGGGAAATGTCACAAAACCTTTTGTGGAATTTTTGTCCCGTGGAGATCTACTCGATATCTTTCGGAATCACATTTCGGACACTTCTCCATGTCTATGTATTCCCCTCTGAAAAGAATGCAGTCATTAGGACAAGCGTGGATAGAATTGTAATCCATCCCCAAGTTTCGCAAAATCTTTCTTGCTTCATCTCGGGAATCTGGCATCACATTGTCAGCTGGTAGTATGTGCTCTTTCAGCAATCTACACAACATAAAAATATGATACAGTCGTGTAAAAATCTATCAGATCATTATACATTTAGAGTTCTATTAAAGTAAACTAATTGTAATAGATCACCTGAAAAGCGTTGTGACGCTAGTGTCACTCCATCCAAACTTTGCCTGCATGTTGAGAAGAACCAGGAGTGCTTTCAATCTAGACATACGTGCTCCATTATACAATGGCGTATCGGCTTCACTTTTCATATCATCATAGATAAGCCTTTCTGAATCCATGATCGTCTCGATCATTTCATCAATCTCGGGCTCAAACATTGCCTCGTTGGGAATGTGCTCTGCATGATCATCCCCCGAGCTGTCAGAGGCTACATCTTGTGGCCTCACATATGCTGCTTGACCAAAGCTCCTGCGAACACGTCTATTGGGTTGCAAGATTGCTGCTTGTTGGCCAGCGTCAGAGTCCGACGAGTTATAATTGGCAACAACTCGATCTATAATAGATGGATCGAACTCGCCAAATTCGCGAACGTGCTGCAAAGAAACACGTCTTGTCCGTCGCACAGCATGCTTGCATTGATTACAAGGACATAAGACCCTCGTTGAGAGATAGGTGTTTCGGTTGGACGGTCCCACATCCTCGTCGCTACTCATAATGAGGATAAAAAACTTATAACCTGGACAACAAATTTAATATTCTATTGGCATTCTTCGTCTTATCTCTCTCTCTCTCTCTCTCTCTCTCTCTCTCTCTCTCTCTCTCTCTCTCTCTCTCTCTCTCTCTCTCTCGCTCTCTTTACCTCACATTCTCTAGTCATGTCCAATCCCCGCACACCTCGGTCTAGAGGTGCACGGAGATCAGAACCACCGGGTTCTAATCTCGTCTTTATTGGTCAATACCTATATTTGTGGGTACAAGAAATCTACACACCCACGTCTACATGATACTGCATGTAGTGGACAAAACCCCTTTGCCTCTTCTCTAGCTGTAGCACTTCACTTCATCTTAACATCTTTTCACAGTAGATCTTTTCACTGTTCGTCTAACTCTAAACCCTAAACCGTAAGTAATTCTTGCGTGGACTCGATCTAACGTAAATAAGCGTAAATCTAACTAAAAATAAAGCTAAATCTAATTTAACGTAAGTCTAATGACTAGAGGTTGTCTAGATGGTCATTGTGTCGAGGATGTAGTGACTCTTGCCGCCCTGAAGATCCACCTTCTTCCCTATCTTTCTGAAGACATTTCACCAGTATTTTTGGATCGACGGAGCCCACCATGAGTGAAGGCAGCAATACCCTATATTCCATTGAGGGCTTTCTTCACCCGCTTCATGCAGGCATCGCAGTCTATGGAGACCTAAATCTAATCTAATATAACATAAATCTAAATCTAGCTTAAATAAACGTAAATCTAGTTAAAAATAAACCTAAATCTAATTTAATGTAAGTCTACATATAACCTAATCTTTAACGTCTTTTAAGATAGTTTCCTACGACGTTATAACTCTCTTCTTCTTGTGTGTGTGCGCGTGTGTGGATGTGTGTGCCAATAAAAAGAGATAAATGGTATAACCTTTCTATCACCCATGCCAAGTATGATAGATTGATTATGCCATTTCCCTCTTGAATAATAGGTCTTGAGTTCAACTCCTCGTCGGCTAGATCTTTAGGTCTTTTAATTTTAATTAGTTTCCTACGACGTTAAATTAGTTTCTCTCTCTTTCTCTCTCAATGTGTGTGCGTTTTTTTGGATCGTATGCATGTTTTCTCTCTCTTTTCCTCTCTCAATGTGTGCGTTTTTTGTTTATGCATGTTCTCTTTCTCTTTTCCTCTCTCAATGCGTGCGTTTTTTGTTTATGCATGCTCTCTCTCTCTTTTTCTCTCTCAATGTGTGTGTGCATTCTTTGTTTATGTATGTGTGTGTGCGTTTTTGTTTTTGTTTGTACTCTCTCTCTCTCTCTCTCTCTCTCTCTCTCTCTCTCTCTCAAAAACACTATGTGTGTGTGTGTATGTGTGTGTGTGAGAGAGAGAGAGAGGGAGAGAGAAAGAGGGGAAGGGAACATGAGAATGAGGAGAGGGAAGGAGCATACCTGGCTCTCCTTCCTCTCCTCGTGTGTGTGTGTGTGTGGAGAAGAAAAAGAGAGAGAGAGAGAGAGAGAGTGTGAGGGAGAGCGTTACCTGCTCCTTGCTTGAGGGCGCCGAAAAACTCAGATCTGAGATCTGAGTTTTTGGGCGCGCTCGGTTATTTTTTTACCCTAGCCGGCGTCGCTATGAGCGTCGCAAATTTACAAAGAAATTTGCGACGTTCATAGTGACGCTTATAGCAATGCTCATAGCGACGCTTATAGCGACGCCGGGAATTTTTTTTTGGAGCGTCGCTGTGTGAGCGTCGCTAATATGAAGAGCCTCTTGTAGTGTAGATCAGAAAATCCAGAGATTATCAACCCTTAATCACTGTAACCATGGTTTAAGTAATGCCATCTGTAAATTCTTTTCTCTACTATCTAAATTCCTCGTCTATTATGCTTATTCCTAGACGTAAATTTCTATAACTAGCCTCTAAATTCTCCTTAATCATATTCTATTATGTAATCATCATTCCATAGCTGAATTATCAGCCATTCATCACTCTCGAATAATGATTAGTGCATAATTATTAGAATTTTCTCTCTCTAGGTAGCATAATAATTAATCGGCAAGCTAGTAATTGTGTAGATTGAAGAGAATCACTCTTTCTATCACTCATTAATATTGTAACTAAATTAAATTCATTTCATTTATGCATTAAAATGTAATTAAGAAGAAATTAATCTGTCACTAAGTCTCTAAGAATTGACCTTCCTCACACATATGCATAAGGTAAATCTGCATCACCTATTTGCTAGGAAAGAGATCAATCATACTTAATTCATCTCTCTGGTAATTCCATTAGTGAAAATCCTAATTATCCTTAATCAGGTAAGCCGAATAATTATCTTCAGAGCCGGTTCCCATAGAATTATGTGCCATCCTTAATGATTGCTATATGAAAAATCTAGACCTCTCATATAGGAGGGATTAATTAATGTCGCTAATCTACCCATTGGATTGTTATGATGCTTGTGAGCCTTAGCTCTTTCTCCAAGCTAATCATTTAAAGTAGTGAGAAATCGCCCCGGTTAAGAGAACTCGCTTCGGAGGTACCCACGATCGCGAGGCAGGAACGAGCAATGTCAACAGGAAGGGGAAAGCTCCCATGGAGGAACAAATACCGGCCATCTCACGGGCCATCGATGAAGAAATGGAAGAGGTAGGTCATAATTTTATTCAAGTTGTTTAAATTAACATTGCATACGTTAGTTAGGAATGCTCATATCCCCAAACATGTTGGAGAAATCCGAAGGAAACCGTGGCATTGGATTCATTGTACATTAAGTTCTAAAGTAGGAAGGTAATGCTTGATGGGTATACTGTTTGAAACAGGAAAGGATCTTTGCTAGGGAAAATTTAGCTCGGCATGTTCATTTTATTTCCAATGTTGAATCAGTCCTGACCCCCCTACTGATCACAGGGGGCAGAGTTCATCGTTAAGGGCTCTTGAATCCACGACTTGCTTTCTATGCGGTGGATACCCACGGCTTGCTTTCTATATAGTGGGAACCCACGTCTTTCTTTCTATGCGGTGGGAGTGTCCATGACGTGCTTTCTATGCGGTGGACATACCTAGTTGTATGGGCAGCTAGGCGACAACGGGAGGAGTGAACTCTCGCTGGAGGGGGGATGTTGTACCTCCAGAACATTGGAATTTTTATGAATAAGTTTGAGTAGAATTTTTACTAGAATTCTGTCTTGGTGTTGTTTGCAATACTGGTTGAAGGGCTGTCTTAACGAACAATGTGATTCGGAATTAAACAAGGAATGTTTATGTTGAACAAACTTTGTGGTAGTAATTAGGTCACACAAGGAAGTGTGAGTGTGGGGGTGGAAAGTGGGGGCTTGGCTCGGGTTGCCAATACCTACGAGATGGGTGGTCCCGATTGGTTGGGAACTCTCTGTCCCCATAGTGCTTACTCAATATTAGTAATACTCACTACCCCTAGAGCGACGAATTCTCGAGAGTACGTGCCTCTGAAACATGGAAAAAAAGGCACTCGGGTTTTCTCTCCTCTTGGAAGGTGGGTCTTAGGATCGCTAGATAGTTCAAGTACGCTTCCCCTGCGAGGTGGAGCTAGATCTCCCTGCTAGTAGGCTCGAACTCAACTCACCTTGTGATGAGAGATCGTCCGCTAGTCGAACCCTGAACCATTTTGTTTGCTTCTGCAATAGATCTAGTTGCCACTAGGTTCACCATCACATCCGCTGGTTGATACGGCGGGGTGGGGACCTCACATCCAACGTAGCTCTGCTGAATAGTCCTATCTATCTCTACTGTGATAGCATGGATGGTTTTGAGTAGAGGTCCAACACTTGTCCAACCTACTATACATTGTGTTATGGAACTCTTAGCCCAAGGTGGTTTGAAGGTCCACCACCTTGCCATTGAGCTATCTCTATTGAATAGTCATATCGCTATTGTTTGAAGGTCAATGTGTGAATGGAGTGTAGCTACTATGTTTACTACCAGGGATGGTATGGACAGAGGTCCACCACTTGTCCAGCCTACTAACCATTGTGTTATGGAGGTTTTAGCCCAAGGTGGTTTTAAGGTCCACCACTTGTCCAGGCTAGCTCTATTGAATAGTCCTATCTCTACTATGATAGCATGGATGGTTTTGGGTAGAGTCCAACACATTAGCCTAGTATCCATTGTGTGATGGAGGTTTTAGCCCAAGATGGTTTGAAGGTCCACCACTTTTTCAAGCTAGCTCTATTGAAAAAGAAGTTATCTCTATTTTTCGAAGGTCAATGTGTGAATGGATTCTAACTACCATGTTTACCCCCATAGACGATTTGGAGAAGAGGTCCACCACTTGTCCAACCTATTATCCATTGTGTTTTGTTTTAAGGTCCACCACTTGACCAAGCTAGCTCGTTTGAAATGAAGCTGCCTAAATTTAAATAATCCCATCTAAATTTGAATTAAACCACCCAAATTTAAAAAATCCCACCTAAATTCAAATGAAGCCGCTCAAATTTAAATAATCCCACCTAAATCAACTTCACCGCCTCGCTGAAATTCAAAATTTCCCATCCAGATTCAAATTTGAAAGTAAGTTCAGTTAAAAGGATGTATTTGTCCCGCCTAAATTCAAATCCGCCCTTGTTGAATCACATTTTTTGCATCTATAACCAAACAAGGTCCACCAGTTTCCCAATCAGTAACACCAAGAAAAACCCCAACATTATACATCCATCAAAATTCTAGCTCACATATTTCATATTTCAACCATTTTAGAAACAACAGACAAAGAAAGTAGCCATCAACAACTCAACAAAGACCAACCATTTGGCCAAACCAAGATTTAAGAAATTGACACAAGTAAGTCGACTTGTCATTCATGTTTACCATTAATACACTATGTATTTACACAAACGATTTATTTGCATATCTTTGTATGTTTGAAATATGTGTATTTGCATAGTAATACAATATGTGTATTTGCATAATAACCATACTAAACCCTAAAACCTAAAATCGTAAATTATGTCTCTTTGAAAAAAAGAATGACAGAGAATTGATGAGAGAGAGTGCAAGAGAGGGAGAGAAGGAGACAGGGGGGGAGAGAGAGAGAGAGAGAGAGAGAGAGAGAGAGACAGAGAGAGAGAAAGAGAAAGATGTACATGTTCTGTTATGTCGACCTGTTTTGTTGTGTCAATTTCTTCCGCAATAGCGACATGCTCTGCAGTAGCAACCTGATTTTCAATAGTGACATGCTATGTGATGGTACAACCTGCTCTGCGATGGCGACCTACTCGACGATGGAAAAAGCGACCTAATTTTCTCAGATAGTGATGGTGAATTGTTCTGCGGTGTCGACCTATTCTGTGATGGCGATACTACCTGCAATAGCAACCTGGTTTGCAATAGTGACCTGCTCTACGATGGTGACCTTCTTGGCGATGGCAGTAGTGACATGTTCCTTTGATGACAAGCTCTGCAGCAATACCTATTTCGTGTTGTGCATGAAAGCGACCCTAGGTTTGTGTTTTTTGTGTACGAATTCCACGTAAGCAGTGAACACGGACTTTAAGACTAGAAGGATAATGACCTAAATCGTGGTTTGTGCCTCATGGCACATATGGAATCTAAACTTCAAATATAGCATGTTTTGAGTTTTATTATCGTATTTCAAGTCCAAGTTGCCTCTTCTGTCATAACTTTTGACTGGGAACTCAGAATATAGTAACCAAGGGCTAGGATGAAAGCTTGCGAGATAATGTACACTCAGTTTTGGCTTTAAAGGAGTTTCTTAATACCTTTTCCAAGTTAAAACTTTTGGGGTACCCAACTTAAGCATCCTTACCCTAAAAAGTCTAGAGAGACACAAGTTTCATATCAGTTTCAAAGGCCACCTGTATAGAATTAAAGCACAAAAAGGGACAATTAAGTTGTTTATATTCCCAAAAGATATCACATGGCTTCACTTGAAAACCAATCTAGTAACAATGTGATGAAAGGATGAATGGTCAGGGAATTGGTGGAAGCAGCACCACTATTAGACCTTCCTATAGCATATAACTTCTTGGGCAAAAGGGAAATCAAAATAAAGACAAGTCACGTTATTTAACCGGTCTTAGACTCATCCATGACTGCTTTTGTTGCTTTCCAATCCCTTCACATCCGGAAGCAAGATCTTAGCCCAAAACCTATACGACTCACTTGTTCAACATGTAGTCTAACATAGTATTCCTAGTCCATTATCTGCCACAGGGACCCACCGTCAATTGTCCAACCAGTTTGTTATTGCATTAATATTTCACCCTCAGCACTGTCCATTAAAACTAGGTCCACCACTCATTCCTACCCAAGCTAGCTCTATTGGAAAGTCCTACCTCTATTGTTTGAATGTCAATGTGTGAATGGAGTGTAGCTACTATGTTTACTAGCATGGATGGTTTGGGATAGAGGTCAACCACTTTTTCAACCTACTAACCATTATGTTATGGAGGTTTTAGCCCAGGGTGGTTTGAAGGTCCACCACCTGTCTAAGCTAGTTCTATTGAATAGTCCTATCTCTATTGTTTGAATGTTAATGTGTGAATGGAGTGTAGCTACTATGTTTACTACCAGGGATGGTCTGGGTAGAAGTCCACCACTTGTCCAACCTACTAACCATTGCGTTATAGAGGTTTTAGCCCAAGGTGGTTTTAAGGTCCACCACTTGTCCAAGCTAGCTCTATTGAAAGAAGCTATCTCTATTTTTTCAAGGTGAATATCCGAATGGGGTGGAGCTACTATGTTTTCTACCATGGATGGTTTGGGGCAATGACTACTTGGAAACTAGGAAGCAGGGTCATGCACTAGTTCACCTTGGACATTGAGCTTTAAAACTAGGTCCACCACTTGTCCAAGCTATGCCACTTAAATAGGGAGGGGGTTCTTGAGACAATATGCACCACTTCTCAAATTTGGCTTCCATTGAAATAATTAAGGATTACTTGGACATTGACATGCAAGTTCTATAGTCATTTAGTGATGACATTAGAACTAGATCCACCACTTGTCCAAGCTATGTTGTAATATAGTAAGTGGGTCACCATTTATCCACTTTGATTGTGACTCCTCAAATTGAAAGTCATTGGACTATTAACATTCATAATCCTCATGTCTTTTATAATGGAATTTATAAAAATTTTCTCAAAGAGAAGTACCTATGAGTATGAACTTGACAACGCATTTTTTTCACTTACAGGATGGACTTTGAATTTGGGGAGAAAGTACATTTTATTCTTGATAATGAAATTGTTGGTATTGGTTGTGTGTGTAGAACAGATCCAAATTACACATTTGGTGGTACAAAGATAGGGCAAGGAAATGTATCTATACTAGTAGAGGAATGTTTTAAGGATGTGGTGCTCCCTTTTCCTACAATGGATACTACATCTCTCCAAAGATCATTATGGAGTGGCGTTCGATGGCCCAAGCTTCTTTTGCAGTCTTCCATGATAAATGACAACTCAATTGACACAAATGAAAGCTACAGTGGTGATGAGCAAGGGGATCAACCTCATCCTCTACTTACAGATGCAATACCTATAACAAGACCAGAGTTTGAAACATTGAGAATCTTAGAGAAATCAAAGGGTACTTTTAAAGGATGACACAATGATGCAAATTGTACATGAAGGGACCATCTTATTTGTATTTCCAAAAAATTATGTTAGCTTTCATGTACTTGGTGATGATTTTGTGGATGTGGGTATTGAAAGGGAGAATGAAATTAGTGAGAATATGCCTGATGTGGCTAGCATCACTTTGGTAAAGTGGCCCATCAAGCAGACAACCATGTTGGATGGGATCCCATTACAACGCTTTGTTCCTATTAATGGGATGCATGCTAGATGTGCAGACTTTGATGTATCCAATGATGATAATGCTAGAGAATATGGTGATGGGAATACCATTGCTACATTGTTAAGGAAGCGACGCTACACTTTTATCAACAGATCTCAAAAAACAAGAGCAGCACTAGCTTCTTCTTTTTATCTTGCAACTGAGTCAATTCGAAGGGTTTCATGTTGTTGTGGACAAAACTGCTGTCAGTTTGCAAATCAGGATATGGTGACAAGGTTACAACAAGAATTTTGGGGAGAGTCTCAGACATCGCGCACTAATTATGTTTATGATGTCCTATCTATATGCTATCAGAAAGATGAAAAGATGCGATACCAATTCAAGATAAATGGCTCTATTGTTTGTTGTAGAGCATGGTATGAGCTACATGGAATACCAAAGACATCATTTTACTGCTACAAGGAAAAATTTGAAAATGGTGTGCGCCATTATGTGCATGGTAACACATGCACATTGAGACGAGGACTTCAACATACTAATTTAGTAAGAGCATTGCTAAATGAGTTTGTGGATAACAACTTTAAGAAGATGCCACATAGAAGTAGAACACTACTAGATGGCTCACCAAGAGACACTCAATTGATTCCATAAATGTACAAACAGGTTGACATTTTAAGCGAAATCAACATGACACTTGACCAAATGGGTTATGAGAAGAAGTTATCTCAGTCTTATTTTGGTAGGATGTGGAACAAAGAGTATCCACATGTCACTTTAACAAAGACAAGTGAGTTCTCTAAGTGCAATGTTTGCAGCTCAATCAAGGCAAGGCTAGAAGATAAACCTTCTTTTGATAAGAGATCTCTTCTCTTGAGAGAGAGAGAGAGAAGTTCACATGGCACAACAAAAGAGTTGCAGGAGCCTATATTATGCATGGTGCACATATTCAGAAAACCACAAAAGTATGTATGCATAATTCATGATAAGATGGATCAAAAGAAGATGCAATTCCTAGATTACGCATTGTTCCTAAGGGTGTAGACTCTGTATACAATTTGCAAGTGGCATTGATTGGTATGATCACTCAGGGACATGGAAAAGGTCATTATGGTCATTTGGTCTTGAATTGTTTGTGGCCAGCTCATCCAAACCTTACAACTGGCTCAATTGCTAATTGTTTACATAACCTAGGGAGGATAGAGAAGCATCCTCTTGGTGATCTAGCAACCAACGGACTACCAAGGATCTCTATCTCACTACTGAATGCTTTGAACTCAAGGGATGCTTTGGACTACCACAACTTGAGTGACGGAAAAGAGCCCATAGAGGAATTGGGGTCATCATTTTGCAAGTTATCGGAGAACTTGTTACTACAATTAGATAATTGTGCACGGGAGAACCAAAATCGATACTTATTTGCCTATTTTTCCATGCTTGTTGCAAGGGGCGTTTTCAAAACCATTGAACTAGGATTTTTTTATGGTTGGGCATACACACGAGGACATAGATGCAATGTTCAGTAAGTTTTCAAAGAAGTTGAGAGTTACACAAACTTATACTTTGCCTCATTTGATGGATACACTAAGGAATCGCTCATCTTCATCTCGAGCTCCATTTATGCTCACAAAGGTCTCTCATTTCAAGCAATATTGTGATGGCTATCTTTGTGATGGACAAGACATACTTGTTGGCCATTCCAAACCTCTTCAATTTAGGTTTTTTATGCAAGATGAGATACCCATGATGCAATATAAGGCACATGTAGGTGTATCAAAATGGAGTGGAAGTATTTGCCTTTGGAAAACTGAGATAGAAGGAAATCCAATGTTAGCACATGGAGATCCACCTTTGGTACCAATGGCAGAGTATGTCAAGGCCCATGAAGAAGTGATTTCAGGGCTAAAGAATTACATTAAGTTTTGGAAAATTTTAGAAAATGGTTCAAGTGTGTCACGATGTTATAGGCCCGTGATAAATTACTAGACTAAGGTAATTGACAAGCTTGGAAGAGCAATCATATTAGAGGGAGTCTTGTACGAACAATTTTGGTCAAAAACACAAGAATCTCTTCACGAACAATGCACCACAATGAGCTTACAACAAGGAGTCAAAAGATTCCTAGGCCTTGAAGAGCTAAATGATCATTTTTGTGGTCCTCAACGAGATAGACCAAGGGAAGAGTTTGACCCTCTATCTGATGTGCACCAAGGTGACTTTGTTATGCTACTTCCAAGTGACATGGATATCCATCCAGTTTGGCCTGCAATGGATTTGTCAAACATTGACAACAAGCCTACATCACCAAACTACAGAAAAGTTTTGATTCAATATTGGGCACCTTGTGCAAGAAAGAGTGGGATGATAGATACTCAAGCTTACACTAATTGTTGGAAGGGATTTTGGGCTATCAACTATAAGGACCCGCAAGTGTGTGAATCTATAGATGCGATTGTTTGATCTTTGAGACCCAACAAAGAAGGTCCATTTTCAAGGATTAAGATTCCAGAAAGGCATGCTCTAAAAGCTAAAATTGGTCTTGCTCGTGCACATCATCAACCACACTTGGATCAAAGTTTGGACATGGCATTCAATTTGGAGTAGATTATATGGAGCTTCTATTGTTACTATAATGGTTGTAAACAAAGACCTTTGATTGTAGTGATCTTTCTTTCTTTTATTTCATTACCAATATTCATTTAAATTCGTGCTTTGTGCACCCTCACATTTTGGTGTTTATCAACACCACAATTCTTTAAGATTTCACTCTACCCCATCAGCAAGTATATCAACATTTTTTCCACTTTAAATGAAAAATTTCCAAACTACATGAATTCAGTCAATTTGGAGATTCCCATAATGAGGGATTTTTACCATAATATCTAATATGGTCTTACGAGTTCAAAAGTCAAAAATGGTGTCTCTGGTAGCAGTAGTAATCGCGGTATTTACTTTTCTCAATTTTGTACACTTTTTGGCTTGATTTTCCAAGTATACAACCTGTTATGGTCCCTGGAAAATTTTCACTAAGCTTGGACAAAATTTGCTCAAGTTATCAACTGTTTTGTGCCCTCAGACTTAGTTTTCAAGAATCTGGCTCAAGTCTCACTTTTGTGATCCAAATCTCACCAAAATTGATTTGTGGGGTCTACTTGATATGCTTGACCTTGTGGTATGCTCAAGTGTGCAAGATTATCAGTTTTATAGCAAATGTAAATAATCGTGATTATTTACTCTAGCTATTTTTTGCACGTTTTTGTCCCAATCTTGACACGGATCTGTTAAGTATCTCAACTTAAGCTCCCTAGCCAAGTTTCATCAAGTTTGGATAATTTTTGTTCAAATGGTCATCAATTTTGTATCTGCTAATTAACTTTGCAAATTTGGTCACAATTTTAAATCCAATGATTCGAATCTTACCAAATTTGGTTTGTAGGCTTAATACAACGTGCTAAAGCTAGTGGTATGCTGACTTGGTCAAAAAAGTTGAAAAATGGGACATATAAATAATCATAATTATTTGCTTTTGGTAAATTTTTTCATCTTTTTGGTCAATTAAGCATGTACACATGTCTATCACATCAATGTAAGCCTATGAATCAAGTTTCATTGAGTTTGAACAAAATTCTCTCCAATTTATACTCAAGTTTCCGAAAGTCAGTACATACTTTAATTTTTACCCAGTTTTTGGTCAATTTGGTGATCCAAATTCTATGGTCCTTTACAAAAGTTGTTTATACACAGCGTAGAGTTTTCAATCTCTTGGAAAACAACAAATAACTCGCATTTAACTCAAGCTACACTCAAGTGACTGAAATCACCAAAAGCTAATCGCTCATCGGCAAATAAATCGCATCCGTTACAGCATCAAATGACATCCAAACGTAGCGAAACTTCTAGGACATGTTTATAAAACTTAAGCACACATGCTTATGGTCTCAATTTTCACTTTAGATCAAGTGCAAAAATCACGATTATTAACAGCAGTGGATTTGTGACCTAATCATTTTCGACCCAAAATGCATCTAAATGCTTAGCAATGATGACCCAATACCCCGGTTATGCTTAGTTTTTTATTTTGAAGTGTAAATTCCTACTTATGACAAAATCAAGCCACGACGCCAAAAGCTACGAATACCGTGAAATGCTTACGTCAACGCTCACCAAGGCTTTGTTCATCAAAGTAATGCTTAACCTTTCAAAATGTTGATCTTTCACAACTTGACACTCATCGAGCTTCATATAATAAAGATAACTTTATCATCACACTCTTCCCATGTCAACCCATAAATACTAATCAGTCAGTCTTGATGCTTCAACCAGACAATAAATACATTGTTGAACTCATCATAGTAAGGAGCTTACTATCTTCTACGGACATATGATATCATCCCCACATTGAAATCCATTAAGAAAGAACCATCATTAGTGCCACATTTCTTTACAAAGCTTTATGTTATAAGGTGTTGACAACAATCTAAATAGACGTTTCTTTGTCATTTGTCCTAGTGTGATGACTTTGTACAAGGTTTCATAAACTTTGAAGCTTATTCTCACTCATATATCTCCATCATTTTTTGAGGTCCTAGTGTGATGACTTTGTACAAGGTTTTGTAAACTTTGAAGCTTATTCTCACTCATATATCTCCATCATTTTTTGAGGTGACAATGTTCCTCAATACTATGAAATACTTCTAGCGCAAAACTTTAGTAATGTTATCATTAAACAGGCCATTCAATAGCTCCACAAGCTTCTTTGACTTGATAATGTGCTGCAATAGAATACATTTTTTCGCTCGAGTATCAAAATTAATATCTATCATGCACGGCAAATACTTGCAAGTTGAAATAAAATTTCAATAATGTACAAAGATCACAAAATACATATAAAAAGCATGCACCCTAGTTGCCTATATCTGGTTTGAAGAATACAATTAATAAATCTTTTGTACTACAATACCTAAAGATAGCACGGACATCATGCATTTGTCTCCTAGGTTTCAAAATGTGGATACCAAGGGAAACATGTGCGAAATGACTACTTCACTTCCGCATATTATGTACAATGTGCTAAAGTTGAACCTTCAAACAATTCTTAAAGCTTTTGTACTCCAATACCTAAAGATAGCACGGACATCATTTGTCTCGTAGCTAGGTTTCAAAATGTGGATACCAAGGGAAACATGTGGGAAATGATTACTTCACTTACGCATATTATGTACAATGTGCTAAAGTTGAACATACTTGTTTATAAGTGGCTGCTCTTGGTTTTATTTTTGATGACCTGATTTTTATTTGATCTTCGTCATTTCTTCATTGAACTGCTTGGTCTGAGAGAGAAGAATTAGAAATTAAAACTTTATGATATAAAACTATGTTATTCATGTTTCTTTTTTATTATAATAGTTTATTTTTAGATAAGATTCAAAAAGTAGTTTTTTTTACTACTCAAGATATAACTATTTTCCTCCACTTGCTAATGCATGGCTTGGAATATGATTGACAAAGCAAAGCATTGCTCGCAAGGAGATCCATGGAAGGACGGTAAAGTCCCATTACAACATTCTAACTTCAAACTAGTTATATTTGACACTAGGAGGACAATCTAAAAGAGCTACTCCAAGGAAGTGCATCAAGTCGAATTCATCACTCAAGTGGGGGGGCATTCAAACTCTTCTTCTTTGAAGAATACAATTAATAAATCTTTTGTACTACAATACCTAAAGATAGCACGGACATCATGCATTTGTGTCCTAGGTTTCAAAACATGGATACCAAGGGAAACATGTGCGAAATGACTACTTCACTTCCGCATATTATGTACAATGTGCTAAAGTTGAACCTTCAAACAATTCTTAAAGTTTTTGTACTCCAATACCTAAAGATAGCACGGACATCATTTGTCTCCTAGGTTTCAAAATGTGGATACCAAGGGAAACATGTGGGAAATGATTACTTCACTTCCGCATATTATGTACAATGTGCTAAAGTTGAACATACTTGTTTATAAGTGGCTGCGCTTGGTTTTATTTTTGATGACCTAATTTTTATTTGATCTTCGTCATTTCTTCATTGAACTGCTTGGTCTGAGAGAGAAGAATTAGAAATTAAAACTTTATGATATAAAACTATGTTATTCATGTTTCTTTTTTATTATAATGGTTTATTTTTAGATAAGATTCAAAAAGTAGTTTTTTTTACTACTCAAGATATAACTATTTTCCTCCACTTGCTAATGCATGGCTTGGAATATGATTGACAAAGCAAAGCATTGCTCGCAAGGAGATCCATGGAAGGACGTTAAAGTCCCATTACAACATTCTAACTTCAAACTAGTTATATTTGACACTAGGAGGACAATCTAAAAGAGCTACTCCAAGGAAGTGCATCAAGTCGAATTCATCACTCAAGTGGGGGGGCATTCAAACTCTTCTTCTTTGAAGAATACAATTAATAAATCTTTTGTACTACAATACCTAAAGATAGCACGGACATCATGCATTTGTGTCCTAAGTTTCAAAATGTGGATACCAAGGGAAACATGTACGAAATGACTACTTCACTTCCGCATATTATGTACAATGTGCTAAAGTTGAACCTTCAAACAATTCTTAAAGTTTTTGTACTCCAATACCTAAAGATAGCACAGACATCATTTGTCTCCTAGGTTTCAAAATGTGGATACCAAGGGAAACATGTGGGAAATGATTACTTCACTTCCGCATATTATGTACAATGTGCTAAAGTTGAACATACTTGTTTATAAGTGGTTGCTCTTGCTTTATTTTTTATGACCTAAATTTTATTTGATCTTCGTCGTTTCTTCATTGAACTGTTTGGTCTGAGAGAGAAGAATTAGAAATTAAAACTTTATAATATAAAACTATGTTATTCATGTTTCTTTTTTATTATAATGGTTTATTTTTAGATAAGATTCAAAAAGTAGTTTTTTTTACTACTTAAGATATAATTATTTTCCTCCACTTGCTAATGCATGGCTTGGAATATGATTGACAAAGCAGAGCAATGCTCGCTAGGAGATCCATGGAGGGACGTTAAAGTCCCATGACAACATTCTAACTTCAAACTAGTTATATTTGACACTAGGAGAGGACAATATGAAAGAGCTACTCCAAGGAAGTGCATCAAAGTCGCATTCATCACTCAAGTGGGGGGGCATTCAAACTCTTCTTCTTTGTCCTTCATTGATTCCCTTGACTTTCCAAGAGCCCTAAATACCGTCTGGAGAGAACTCGAAAATGTGAAGAACAAAGATACCTCCAAGTTGACACATTTATGAGACAACATCAACTTCTATTTAAAGGGTGTGAACTAATTGTTTTTGTAATGTAACAAACTAAACGTGAGCAAAAGACTTTAATGGTTAGTAGAGTCTCAAAGATAATGTACAATGACCCAATGCCTACCATAAAGACAAAGCTTAATTGAAAAAAAAAAGTTTTGGCCACCTATTAACCATTAAAGTTTTGGCCACCACAAACTAAACGTGAGCAAAAGACTTTAATGGTTAATAGGTGGCCAAAACTTTTTTTTTTTTGTGTTTGATTTAACAGAATCAAGGGAGATGCTCCTAAAAGAGAAAAGGAAAGGAAAGTCCCTGGCAGATGTCCCATGAGGGAGGAAAAACTAAGGCATTAAAAAAATATTTATCTATCAGATAGTTTTTGCATTGACAGGCGGTGGAGCTTAGACGCTTCTCTCTCCTTGCAGATGGCGACTTTGCTCGCTCGCTCTCTCTCTCTCTCTCTCTCTCTCTCTCTCTCTCTCTCGGTGTGGGTAGAGACAGGATAGGTGGCCCTCTGTGTTTATCTTGCTGCTTCGAGTTTGCACCTGCAGATGAAGACTCCGGGGGGGGGGATATGTTACATCTTACTCAGTAGGCAAGGATCGTGCAGAGAGGGCGGCCATGGCAAACGGTTTTGAGGTGCTTATATTTAAATAAAGATCTTCCCATATCTTTGGGGGGAGCATAGAAAGAGAGAGATGACAGGCGTCACCAAGGCGCAGAGGCAGAGGGAGACTGTTTTTGCTGCTTGACACAAGATAGAGAGGCAAAGGGGCGGGCTCGCTCTCTCTCGTTCGTTTGTCTGCAGTAAAGGAAGCACAGGTTGGCTTGGGCTGCGAACGCCACCAGAAGGAGTAGAAGCGAAGACGTTGCAACCACGCAATGGAGGTGTGATAATGGAGGGAGATTTTTTTCCCGTGGGAGGATTGCATACTGTTCAGTCCAAGATTAAGTAGTCAAAACAAGCAAATGGAGGATGACAACGAGGGATTGATGATGGAGCTCCAGTATGCGTGCGAGGTGCAGGGCACATGGTCATCGAGAGTGCTAGAGACAGAGGAGGAGGGGGGTTTGGGGTTTTGGTCACGGCATGAAGATGGCTGGTGACAAGAAACAATCCATAGGAATGAGTTCCAATACCTTTTGCTTCAGGTTCAAAGATTCAAAGATTCGAAAGCGAATCGAATCAACGTAATGAATAGGTTTCTTTAGGAACAGAGCTAGTAGTAAGTAGTATACTGTATGTCTCCAAGATAATGTACAATGACCCAATGCCTACCATAAAGACAAAGCTTAATTGAAAAGTGTGGCACTGACCCAAAAACAAATTTCTACTCGTTCAAAAAACTTCGCGAATTTATGACAAGATGATGAAGAAAACAAATCGGTTTACTCATCAACAAATTGTGAAGGATCAATTGGTCGAAAGAAAGTGGTTTAAGTGTACGAACATCACTTGGGAGACAAAATGACCAAGTTCAATGCAGATTTTGTATTGGAAGGTATCGACGAGGCGAAACGTACCAAGGTATGAATACTAATTGGGAATAACATTTTTGCAAAAGGACTTGGCACTAACTTTGCAAAGTTGTTGCGAACGATTCATTGTACCTTTTTAAAGACTTCTCTTTGTCGTGGGGTCTTGTGGCTAAAGTTTGTAAATGGATACGAAAAACACGGAAGGTACTCTTCTTCAAGAATGACAATTTAGGGAGGGAGACAATTTCAAAACCAAGCAATTCTAGTGTACACACAAGTTCCTAGGTACTGTTGATCTTTGAGAGATGGCACCAAGCTCATCTTTTTTATAGAATGTAGAGCAAGCTCAAGCGCATAAGCCAAAGAATGGAAGCATGCTTAAAGTTGCCCCAACTTCACAAGCTATGTCCCCTACCCTAGGGAAGAACATGTCATAGATATATCTGGATAAGGAAAGTTCAAGGTTTCCTACTTGAACTATATAGTCATTTTTTCAAAATGATGCACATGTAGTCACTATTCTTTGCTGATTAAATATAACATCTCTAGTCACAATTGTAAATTGTATGGCATGGAAAAAGATAATTAAAGGCTTAAATGCTTTAGTCAGGTAGAAAGTATTAAATATTATTCTTATAGTATTATTACAATTATTGAGTTCACAATAAGAATGATTTGGTTGATTTGGCCTTCTTTGTCTTCAACTTCATTATCATCTTGATGTTGATTTTCATGTAGCTGTCATTGTAGTCCTACCAAATATAAAACATTAATCGAATGTTTTGAACATAAGAGATCTATTTTATTTTTGGAAAAATGGGAGAGGAGAGACATTTGGCAACGGTGACGCTAGACTTAGTTACCAGTTATTTAAATAAATAATAGTTATTTGAACATATAACTAAGCCTCATTCTTGGTCATGCACAAAAAGGAGCACTAAATGAGTTATTATGCCCACCCCTTCGTAACTATGCCAATTTTGACTTTGTTCTCGGTCATGCACAAAAAGGAGCATTAAATGAGTTATTATGCCTACCCTTTGTAACTATGCCAATTTTGAGTTTGTTGTGAAGTTCAAGGCATAGTTGAGAGGATGAATGAATAACTAAGCCTCGCATGACCATGCAAGAGGCTTAGTTGATCATGTACCGCTTTATCTGGGAATAGTTGGTATAGTTATCAATATCAATGACTGTTAACTAAGCCTCGCGTGACCATGCCCTTAGTGGAATGTTTTGATTGAACATAGCTGATTTATTTTATCTTATCTTTTTTGGTTTGGGGGGGGGGGGGGGGGGAGAGAGAGAGAGAGAGAAAATCAGCATAAATAACACTTTCTACATATCCAAAGGAGCCAAGTAAATGTGCCAATATGGTGAGCTTGAATTGGTAGGTAGCCTTTTGGAAATTTGTTTCCACTTTGGAAGATAGTAAGCTAGATCAATTTTCCAAAGAGGGAAACTCATTTGGGTTTCGTGAAGAAACAGCTAGGGTGCCTATAAGCAATATGTGGATACATGCTCCAGCAATCTCTCTATGGACTCCATGAGCTTGTCCGAGTCGAATTGCTCACGTCCCTACATCATAACAAATCATAACCGTTAACCAATTTAATCCAGTAAACCAGCTAGTAATCAGCGCTATTCAATCAGCTTGCAAGACTAATTACAAGTGGCTTGGAGCATTAGAGAAGCATATCCCTACCTAATTACCACAAGAAGTTTTGGACAAATACTAGGTACGATTGGGGGCAGAGGACCGCTGGCCCGGTGGTCCCCTGTCCGCAATCATACCTAGCTAGGTATGTGGTGTCTCTCGAGCAAAAGCTCATGATGTTATGCAATGCATGAAAAACACTGAAAAAGAATCATTCCTACATGAGAAAATTTCTAGATCTTCTTGTGTACAGCCCTATAGCTAATGCAGTAAAAGTGAAGTAATTAATCATGTGACCTTACCTTGCAAAACTCTTGGCAAATGGCCGGCTTTACGTATACTTCATAAGAGACCCTCCCTGAACAAGCCTCAAACTTCACTCCGTTGCATCTTCGAAAAGACCACCTTAATCCTCCACTCATCACCAGAGTTTCTCTCATATGCAAACCCTCAACAACCTTGAACCTTCCCGAGGTTGAGGACATGTTGTGAAGAGGCCAATGCAAGCCTCCCTTGCAGCTTTCCTCGATCCGTGCATTGATGAAAGTAGACTTAATGTCTGCCAATTCATCTTCCTGGCACAATCGACAGCTTGAATTCATGATCAGCCTTATAAGTGAGTTATGATGAGATTAATTAACCTTAATGTTATAAGAGCACAACTTACAGATAGGATGATTAATTCCTCTTCTATCTGAAAGGCAAGGCGAATGTCCTTAGTCTTCCCAATGCATGCAACATCCCCAATCATGTGCCGAACAGGGCTCAACCGGACCTGCACACACCTCGGGGGTGCACCTCCAGAAATGTAAGTACATCACATGAATTCAAAGTAAAGGGTTATTTTATTCCTTCACAGCATATAAGTGAAGGGATATAGACAATGTCCTATATATAGACCCCAAGTATACAAACGTGAAATCTCCAAGCAGATCAATGCACTCTAGCAGTAGCAACATTGTGATCATACCTTTTTCAACTCCAAGACAGCTTTTAGTGGATCCTTCAGCGCATCCCCAGATTGCAGAGTTTGATAATTGCCAGTTGCACTCGGCGGGGAGCATAAGCACTTACACGAAAGGTGTGTCTCTGGTCGCTGTTCATCTGTGACCTAATGTAATGCAAGACAGCAGCAGATATTATGAGAAGCATTGATAACCTTGTCAACAAGCATGGGAACTTTTTAAAGACCGCGGGGTAGCCATCCTGCGTGCTGCGTGGGATATATGACAGACTATTCAGCTTTCAAGGCACCCTTTCATTAATTAGCACGCAATTTTCAACCAATATTGCATTAGCAGGTTCCATTAATTGATACCTTGATGCTGAATCTCTCTTTCTTCAATACGCGAAAGTCACTTGATTCTTTGGCAATTCTGTACAAAGTCTTGAACTCTTCCTTGGACAAGCATGGATCGAATGTCTTCAACAACATGCGTTGGCTCACCTTTCTCTTCACACTCTCAGGAGTGTAATACATACTCCAGTCGAAGCAACCTCTGCAGGCTCAACTGCTCACTTTAATTAGAGCCAAACACATGCACATCAATGACAAAGAGCACCTTTAAACTGCGTTAGAACAATATGAGAAACAGCACGCACGGGTAGGTCGACCGAAAGAAAAGCTTTCCAAAGCGCAGCCATATCACCGGAACCAGTTTATCATGCTTGTTTTCTGCAAGATAAGCTTCATACTTAGCTAAGCACAGGCGGAATGTGTCCAGCACATTCTTGATAGCTTCTCCCATAGCGTCAGCAATGGCCTTTGCAAAGGCATTTCCAGAAACAGATGAGTGACTTTCTGTGTTCTCAAGAGATATATTGCTAAAGTATTGACGGTCTGCAATGTGAGGACAGGTAACAATATTGAGCAAGACATGAAGAGGTAGAATACATACAATATACACGTACCTCTAGTCAGAGTGTAGAGCTCATGAGGCGTTAAGTGCGTAAAGGACGTGCCATGATATCTAGCGAACTCGACGAATAGCTCATTTTCTGGGCGCTGTGGAAGAAGCATAAACATGTTGAGAAAGTTGGGGGACCTGAGGATTGTGAGTTCGGCAAGGTTAGGGATGGAGGGGAGGCTTTGTGATGTAATATATAAGGACTGGCCTGCGGTGGATTCAATACGGGGCTCGCTTGAGGTTTGAACTGATCCGCTAGTCTACGGGGCCGCAGAAACTTCATCGCTCAAGATAGGCCGGTGGCGTTGAGAAGGAGGGATGTAAACTCGACGTCGTCGTGTACATTGCAGCCGCTGATTAACTTGTCGAGACTCCATAGCTGCTACAGGTTCACAGACCCGTAGATGAAGCGGTATGTAGGGCATTCTACCAGCAGCTTATCAAGCTTTGCCCGCTGCCAGCTGCAATATTGCCAGAACTTAGAGAACATGCCCTTAAATTAACTCGATCACGAGACAAGATCGCTAGCGTCGCATCCATGATTGCACTAAACGATCCGCGTTGATTAATTCCCACTCCGCTGGGATTCGAATGTCGAACTTCGCACGGTCACCGTGATCCTCAACACCGCAGCTGCTCAAAACAAGTGACCAAGCCTGCCTATCAGCGGATGCAGCTAAGAGGCAGATCGCGCTCCCTCAGCACTAACATCGCTTGCATGACAATATTGTCGGGCAAGCTTCCCATCGGGCAAGAACACCTCCACATATGGCATCAACCCGGACGACATGAACATCATGCTACTACCCTCAATCTCCTTGTCATCTTCTTTGCATTCACCTGGCTGGCCTGCTTTCATTTTTTTACATTCAGCTGCCCCTCTTTCAACTTGGTGTCACCTAACTCCTCATCAAGGAGCTGTTTGCTTTTCCTTTTTGCAATTGCAGCCTCTCCTCAGCTCCTGCCTTTTTGTGGTAGGACACGGGTTGTGCTGGCATCATCTCATCCTTCTCCTCATCGCAATCAAATGCCTTCTCCAACTTCTTCCTAGGTCGTGGATTGGTAGAAGGAGGCGTTTGGGGTTGGCCTTCTTCAAAAGGGTTGGCTTTAGGGCTGGCATTCAGGTCTATCTGCCTTGCTCTCAGACGATGGCTACTTTGGATAGATTTTGGAGGCATGGCCGCCCCTGCAACCTTCCCAACCGGGGCTCCTTGCTTAACACCATGCCCGCTCCTGGCCCCTTTCTTGCCGCAAGCCTGTTTTTTTTCCCTTGTTGGCGCCATTGGGCTTCTCTAGCACCTCACAATTCTTGTTGCTCACCTACCCCCTCCATAAAACGGATATGCCAAACTCACAGGGCCGTGTTTGTGTGCAGTACCCCATTGGCAATCGCTCAGCAATCGTGCCGACAAGACTAATTGCTCCCTCAGATTTTGCATGCAGAGCCTCTTGTATGCCTTTGCATGGCCAAGGACACCCTCCTACCCCCCCAATCATGCGCCCCGCGCCCAATGCAAATCCAATTTTTTTTCCACCTCAACCATGATTCGGACAGCTTATCCCTGCCACGTCACCCAGCCGTGCCACATCAGCAGACCTATCTGCATTTACCAGTTTTATCCGAGTTTACTTTTTATGCTGACTTGGAGCGTCGAGATCCCCTCTCCCTTCGTGCCCAGCTTCCCTGCCCTTGATCCCAGCGCTCACCCTTCCCTTAAGACCCTATGTAACTTAGCCCTAAGGGTCGCGCTCTGCGCTAGTAAGGGTGGAACAGAGAATCTCCCATAGGCTATTGGGCAGATTTGTTGCTTTTTCGTAGTATGCTTTGCTATTATGCCACTAATGGCCGACCTCCTCCCTTCATTTTTGAAGAGCTTAAAGGGAAGAGAAATGAGTATATGAGGCCCCTCATGACTATATATACGGGGCCTTTATGACCCGCAAGCGATGGGATCTTTGATCGAGAAGTGCGGGCATGAAAATAGAGAGGTGCACAGAAGTCGATTGGGGAAAAATAAACAACGGCATCAAAAGTAAACAAGGACATTTGGGGAGGGGGCATTAAAGTAACTTTATAACCAAGTGCACTCGCAATGTTTTCAACCAACCACATGTGCCTACGTGGTTAGCTGACAAGCTTGTCAGCGATGACGTCGTGGGCTCAAATTACCTGGACTCATTTGCACGTTGACTTTTTGTGCACCCTCTATTTGCCTTGAGATTTGCATGGCACTTTCCCGACCGTAGATCCCATCGCTTGGGGGTCATAAAGACCCCGTGTTGGATAGTGCTGAGGATAGCCCACCCTCTTTTTCCAATGGAGGTACAAGAAGCCCATTACCTTTTCAGCTATATTTTTTCAACGCTACCTCTACAACTACTTGAGTGCGACACGATATTGTCTCCCCCCTCCAAAAACCAGCTAGCCTTGGACGCGACCCAACTCTAAGAGCAGTTTCGCATGGGTGGGGGCTGACCCCAGCGCCTGGCGGGGATATGGCGGATTCACACGCAGCGTAGTTAAAGGTCTTCGTTGAACGTGGTTGGGCATTGCTCCACTCTGCCAAAAATGGCAGAGTTGACACTCCTTAGCATGGTTAACCAATGGTGCATTGAATTTAGTGTGGGCCATTCAAGCACAGTGGAGAATTTTGGCATCTGGCCTTGCTAGCTACCTCTCTCTCTCTCTCTCTCTCTCTCTCTCTCTCTCTCTCTCTCTCTCTCTCTCTCTCTCTCTCTCTCTCTCTCTGTGTGTGTGTGTGTGTGTGTGTGTGTGTGTGTCTCCACCTTATGGCACAAGGATTTGACCTTAACTCATTTGCCTTCAATTCCCAGGAAGATGACTATGACGGCATGAGTTGGAGCATCACATCACAAGTGCTATCAACACAATTGCCAGCTAGTGGTTCCTATGCAGCGGTCGTGAGCCCCATCCGTGTGCCGACCATGCCATCGGGTAACCCGGCTCCTTTCATCATGTCCTCTATATCTGCCATAGCTGGCCTGCGGCCTCCAATGCCATGTCTCACGAGAGCTCCACCTACTTTAGTGAGAGGACACAACAAGTATTAAATCAACGTGTGCCAAACGAATGTGACGATGTGGCTCTACTGAGAAACCTTTCAGTACAAGTCGCAAGCTCTATGCCCGCTACCAACTAAGCCTCCTGAATCGGCTCAAAAGCACCAAAGAAAGCAAGCTCAAGAGAGAGCACGTCAAGCAAAATGGCAGCACAAGAACCTTCGACAATACAGGACAGCTGGTCCTTAGAGGAGTTTCGAACTCTCACTAAGTCAAAGCGTCGTTTGGACGTGGAGATGGTTGCAAAAAAGGGTAGGAATAAATTTGACCTAAGTTTGGATGAGAGGTGGCATCGTGTTTGACATTGGTGCAAGAGAAGGGGGTTATCTGTACCGCCCTGCAATGCCGAGACGAGTGGGATAATCACTTCCCCAAGTACAAAAAGGTGGCTCATTGGGATAGAGCACCACCAAGTGGATTAATCTCCTACTCACAAATGGATTCACAAGATCAAAAAACACATAGCTTGCCACCATCATTTGACAAGACTATGTTCAACATTCTCAAAGCCAACTTTGGACGTGATGTTCTTGTCAATCCAGGTGATGTCTTGTGCAATAGCTCATCACAAGAAGCAGGTTATTGTTCATCTAACTCGTCTCACTTTCCTTTTGCCGGTTTTCATTTAGTGAACATTAATTACCTTTGTCTACAGGCAACTCCAATGCTCTTGAAGGAGACAACCAAGATAGCACAACTCAAGGAGAAGGAGACGGGTGCATAGACAAAGACGGTAGCTCCACTAGCAAGAATCGACGAGGCAAAGAATCTAGTCAATCAGCTCTTAGGCATGATTTTACTGACATCAATCGTAATCTCACGGACCAAATGAGCAAAACTACCGCGGAGCAAAACAAGTTCACGCTATGCTAACATTTCAAGAGAGACAACAGATGAAAGCTGCCAAAGAGCAAGTGGAGGTCTTGCAGATGTTGATGAATAGGTTTGGCGTCCACTTTGCAACCTACTTGGCTCACCAAGAATGAGATCTCATCTCTCACAGTAGTTGACGCGCCCAAAGGCGTGTTCCACCACAGAGCACCTAGATGCCTGTTGAGTATTCTACCTTGCTTGGGATGGAGATAGCGGGGCTTGGAAGGGTATAAGCAACTAAGGAAGTTGGTAGTACCCTCCATCTCCTATAATATACTCCCTAATGCTATAGCCCAATCCTCTGAATGGAGGACCAGCAAGGATGGAACCTCCTTGTGCCACACAGAAGAAGCCAGAGTTTTGCATGACTCACTTATCATTTGCTAGCCGCGAAAAACCAACTAAAATATCCTAAAAGTGCATGCTAGTATCTACAATGCCTTGTAATATCATCAATTAGTTACCTTTCCTATCATAACAATTGGTTGACAATTTGTGCGATGGAGCCTCTAGTAAAATGTGTGTACAATCAATCGAATCGCAAAAAATTGGAAACATCATTGTGGCCTCCATCCCAACCTTCACTGCTTGCATATTAAGTGGAGTGGATGGCCACTTCACCAACTCATGCAGTCATCGACATAATGAATCTAGGAATGCATCCACAATTGTTGACAGCCATGACACACTGCATCCAAGTTTCTCTAAGATAATACGCAAGGAGGCCGCTATAGCAAGCCGCATTAGTGCTATTGCGACCTTCATCCACTGAGAAGTACCAACCTTGTATCATGAGCAGCGACGGTGGGATTTTTCCTTGCACTAGGTCATCGTGCAAAAGCCCCGGTATGCTGGTTAAAGAGAGTTTGTGGAAAACAAAAATATGACTGAAAACGCTTGTAGTCAAAGCAGACACCACTGATTGTAATTAGAAAACCAGTGCAAAGATCGTGGTTTCACATACCATATGTGAGGGGAAATAGCACCTCATGGTAGATGAGTGGCTTGCAAGAATAGGTTGTTGGCCACTCCAAGGAAAGTTGTGATGACTGCAACATGCATGTCTTCATCGCCCCCTTCATCCAAGTCTACCAGTAGTGAATAAAATAGTTGGGTGGATTGTTGAAAGCTTTGAAGATGAGCCTTCAATTGAATGCAATAAGATTGAATGCTTACAAACATAGCTACAAGAGTAACCACTATTTCATCATGAGTGGCCATGGTCTATGTGTGTGTGAGAGAGAGAGACAATAGTTTACTACTTCGAGTTGCCAGTAGACGTGTGTGGGACGGGCGTCTAACCTCACTATCCTATCTTATTGCAGATTTAGCAAGAACCACGATTAATTTTCAATCCATGGGACGAAGCTGACTCGACTAGTGCATAGAGGCTACAAGAGGTTGTCAATTTCTCAAAAAACAACAAACAATTCGAATCTAACTCAAGCTACACTCAAGTGACTGAAATCACCAAAAGCCAATCACTCATCGGCAAACAAATCACATCTGTTACAACATCAAATGACATATAAACGTAACAAAACTTCTAGGACAAGTTTATAAGACCTAAGCATACATCTTTATGGTCTCATACCCCACTTTAGGTCAAGTGGCAAAATCATGATTATTAACAGCAGTGGATTTTTCACCTAGTCGTTTTCGACCCAGAATACACCTAAATGCTTAGCAATGACGCCCCAATACCCGCCCATGCTTAGTTTTTTATTTTGAAGTGTAAATTCCTACTTATGATGAAATTAGGCCGCGGGTCTCGGCGACGCCAAAAGCTACAAAATACTGTGATGTGTTTACGTCAATGCGTAAAGCTCTTACCTGCGGTTGCAATGCAACAAACGCGACTGCAATGTGACAACGGGGGAGAGAGTAGGAAGCGCAAGAAGTGAGCGTCGTTAGCTCACGCTGTGTATTTTATTATCCAAAACTTACAAATAACTTACAAACATTGGCTTTTATACCTTAGCCAAGGTTTTTGGTGGTCAAAACTAATAATTTGGGAGCTCTAACTAAAGATAGGTAATGACAGGTTGATACAATCTAGAAGCTTGCAACCCTGGCTCATCAATTACAAGGTTTACCCGAAAAATAGGAGTTACAATATTTTGGATTTATCAAAAATAATAAATTTTTTTACAATAAGAGCTCTGAAAAATGGTATCCATGTTAGCTCCATGTTAGCTTGCTGCTAACATTCCCCCCTCCTCGCCTGTGTCGTCCCTTGACAGAGGTTTATGGGCTGAAGTAATCTTCAGGTTGACAGTTGGCGAGGCGGTCTTTAAGAGCATTTAGTGCCTTTTGGTATTTCATAATCTTCTCTTTATCTGGCACTTGCAAGAACTGCATAGTGACTCTGTTTTATAGCTCCACTGCTGAGTAGCCTACAAATCGTGATGTGAGGTTGTTGATCATTGGCAAAAATATTTTTGTTTGCCAAGTGAAGAACCCTGTATAGAACGCTTCCTCAAATGCTAGCATATTGTGAGAAGGTAAAAACATACATCCGGCGTAAAAGCCATAGAGGACATGAACATCATGCGACTACCCTCAATCTCCTTGTCATCTTCTTTGCATTCACCTGGCTGGCCTGCTTTCATTTTTTTATCATTCGGCTGCCCCTCTTTCAACTTGGTGTCACCTAACTCCTCATCAAGGAGCTGTTTGCCTTTCCTTTTTGCAATTGCAGCCTCTCCTCAGTCCTGCCTTTTTGTGGTAGGACACGGGTTGTGCTGGCATCATCTCATCCTTCTCCTCATCGCAATCAAATGCCTTCTCCAACTTCTTCCTAGGTCGTGGATTGGTAGAAGGAGGCGTTTGGGGTTGGCCTTCTTCAAAAGGGTTGGCTTTAGGGCTGGCATTCAGGTCTATCTGCCTTGCTCTCAGACGATGGCTACTTTGGATAGATTTTGGAGGCATGGCCGCCCCTGCAACCTCCCCAACTGGGGCTCCTTGCTTAACACCATGCCCGCTCCTGGCCCCTTTCTTGCCGCAAGCCTGTTTTTTTTTTCTTGTTGGAGCCATTGGGCTTCTCTAGCACCTCACAATTCTTGTTGCTCACCTACCCCCTCCATAAAACGGATATGCCAAACTCACAGGGCTCTGTTTGTGTGCAGTACCCCATTGGCAATCGCTCAGCAATCGTGCCGACAAGACTTGCTTCCTCAGATTTTGCATGCAGAGCCTCTTGCATGCCTTTGCATGGCCAAGGACACCCTCCTACCCCACCAATCATGCGCCCCGTGCCCAATGCAAATCCAAAAAAAAATTCCACCTCAGCCATGATTCGGACTGTTCATCCCTGCCACGTCACCCAGCCGTGCCACATCAGCAAACCTATCTGCATTTACCAGTTTTATCCGAGTTTACTTTTTATGCTGACTTGGAGTATACGGGGTCTTTATGACCCCCAAGCAATGGGATCTTTGATCGAGAAGTGCAGGCATGAAAATAGAGAGGTGCACAGACGTCGATTGGGGAAAAGTAAACAAGGGAATCAAAAGTAAACAAGGACATAGGGGAGGTGGCATTAAAGTAACTTTATAACCAAGTGCACTCACAATGTTTTCAACCAACCACATGTGCCTACGTGGTTAGCTGACAAGCTTGTCAATGATGAGGTCGTGGGCTCAAATTACCTGGACTCATTTGCACGTTGATTTTTTGTGCACCCTCTATTTGCCTTGAGATTTGCATGGCACTTTCCCGACCGTAGATCCGATCGCTTGGGGGTCATAAAGACCCCGTGTTGGATAGTGCTGAGGATAGCCCACCCTCTGTTTCCAATGGAGGTACAAGAAACCCATTCCCTTTTCAACTATATTCTTTCAACGCTACCTCTACAACTACTTGAGTGCGACACGATATTGTCTCCCCCCTCCAAAAACCAGCTAGACTTGGACGCGACCCAGCTCTAAGAGCAGTTTCGCATGGGTGGGGGCTGACCCCAGCGCCCGGCGGGGGTATGGCGGATTCACACGCAGCATAGTTAAAGGTCTTAGTTGAACGTAGTTGGGCATTGCTCCACTCTGCCAAGAATGGCAGAGTTGACACTCGTTAGCATGGTTAACCAATGGTGCATTGAATTCAGTGTGGGCCATTCAAGCACATCGGAGAATTTTGGCATTTAGCCTCGCTAGCTACCTCTCTCTCTCTCTCTCTCTCTCTCTCTCTCTCTCTCTCTCTCTCTCTCTCTCTCTCTCTCTCTCTCTCTCTCTCTCTCTCTCTCTCTCTCTCTCTCTCTCTCTCTACCCCCATATACCTTGATTTGCATGTCCCTCCATAGTTCACCCTAATGAGCTCTCCATCAGAGTATTTCTCAATCATCCGCACTTATCAACTTCTCTCCCTCAAGCCTCAACCTTCTCTCTCTCTCTCTCTCTCTCTCTCTCTCTCTCTCTCTCTCTCTCTCTCTCTCTCTCTCTCTCTCTCTCTCTCTCTCTCTCTCTCTCTCTCTCTCTCTCTCTCTCTCTCTTTCTCTCTCTCTCTCTCTCTCTCTCTCTCTCTCTCTCTCTCTCTCTCTCTCTCTCTCTCTCTCTCTCTCTCTCTCTCTCTCTCTCTCTCTCTCTCTCTCTCTCTCTCTCTCTCTCTCTCTCTCTCTCCCCACCTTATGGCACAAGGATTTGACCTTAACTCATTTGCCTTCAATCCCCAGGAAGATGACTTTGACGGCATGAGTTGGAGAATCACGTCACAAGTGCTATCAACACAGTTGACAGCTAGTGGTTCCTATGCAGCGGTCGCGAGCCCCATCCGTGTGCTGACCATGCCATCGGGTAACCCAGCTCCTTTCATCATGTCCTCTATATCCGCCCTAGCTGGCGTGCGGCCTCCAATGCCATGTCTCACGAGAGCTCCACCTACTTTAGTGAGAGGACACAACAAGTATTAAATCAACGTGTGGCAAACGAATGTGACGACGTGGCTCTAGTGAGAAACCTTCCAGTACAAGTCCCAAGCTCTATGCCTTTTACCAATCGAACCTCCTTAATCGGCTCAAAAGCGCCAAAGAAAGCAAGCTCAAGAGAGAGCACGTCGGGCAAAAGGGCAGCACAAGAACCTTCTACAATACGGGACAGTTGGTCCTTAGAGGAGTTTCGAACTCTCACTAAGTCAAAGCATCGTTTGGACGTGGAGATGGTTGCAAAAAAGCTTAGGAATAAATTTGACCTAAGTTTGGATGAGAGGTGGCATCGTGTTTGACATGGGTGCAAGAGAAGGGGGTTATCTGTACCGCCCTGCAATGCCGAGACGAGTGGGATAATCACTTCCCCAAGTACAAAAAGGTGGCTCATTGGGATAGAGCACCACCAATTGGATTAAGATCCTACTCGCAAATGGATTCACAAGATCAAAAAACACATAGCTTGCCACTATCATATTACAAGACTATGTTCAACATTCTCAAAGCCAACTTTGGACGTGATGTTCTTGTCAATCCAGGTGATGTCTTGTGCAATAGCTCATCACAAGAAGCAGGTTATTGTTCATCTAACTCGTCTCACTTTCCTTTTGCCGGTTTTCATTTAGTGAACATTAATTACCTTTGTCTACAGGCAACTCCAATGCTCTTGAAGGAGACAACCAAGATAGCACAACTCAAGGAGAAGGAGACGGGCGCATAGAGAAAGAGGGTAGATCCACTAGCAAGAATCCACGAGGCAAATAATCTAGTCAATCAGCTCCTAGGCATGATTTTACTGACATCAATCGTAATCTCATGGACCAAATGAGCAAAACTGTCGCGGAGCGAAACAAGTTCACGCTATGCTAACATTTCAAGAGAGACAATAGATGAAAGCTGCCAAAGAGCAAGTGGAGGTCTTGCAGATGTTGATGAATAGGTTTGGCGACCACTTTGCAACCTACTTGGCTCACGAAGAATGAGATCTCATCTCTCACAGTAGTTGACGCGCCAAAAGGCATGTTCCACCACAGAGCACCTAGATGCGTGTTGAGTATTCTACCTTGCTTGGGATGGAGATAGTGGGGCTTGGAAGGGTATAAGCAACCAAGGAAGTTGGTAGTACCCTCCATCTCCTATAATATACTCCCTAGTGCTATAGCCCAATCCTTTGAATGGAGGACCAGCGAGGATGGAACCTCCTTGTGCCACACAGAAGAAGCCAGAGTTTTGCATGGCTCACTTATCATTTGCTGGCCGCAAAAAACCAATTAAAATATCCTAAAAGTGCATACTAGTATCTACAATCCCTTGTAATATCATCAATTAGTTACCTTTCCTATCATAACAATTGGTTGACAATTTGTGTGATGGAGCCTCTAGTAAAATGTGTGTACAATCGATCGAATCGCAAAAAATTGGAAACATCATTGTGGCCTCCATCCCAACCTTCACTTCTTACATATTAAGTGGAGTGGATGGCCACTTAACCAAATCATGCAATCATCGACATAATGAATCTAGGAATGCATCCACAATTGTTGACAGCCATGACACACTGCATCCAAGTTTCTCGGAGATAATACGCAAGGAGGTCGCTATAGCAAGCTGCATCAGTGCTATTGCGACCTTCCTCCACCGAGAAGTACCAACCTTGTATCATGAGGAGCGACGTTGGGATTTTTCCTTGCACTAGGTCATCGTGCAAAAGCCCGTTTATGCCGGTTAAAGAGAGTTTGTGGAAAACAAAAATATGACTGAAAACGCTCGTTGTCAAAGCAGACACCACCGATTGTAATTAGAAAACCAGTGCAAAGACCGTGGTTTCACATACCATATGTGAGGGGAAATATCACCTCATGGTAGACGAGTGGCTTGCAAGAATAGGTTGTTGGCCACTCCAAGGAAAGTTGTGATGACTGCAACATGCATGTCTTCATCACCCCCTTCATCCAAGTCTACCAGTAGTGAATGAAATAGTTGGGTGGATTGTTGAAAGCTTTGAAGATGAGCCTTCAATTGAATGCAATAAGATTGAATTCTTACAAACATAGCTACAAGAGAAACCACTATTTCATCATGAGTAGCCATGGTCTATGTGTGTGTGTGAGAGAGAGACAATATTTTACTACTTCGATCTCGCCAGTAGACATGTGTGGGACGGTAGTCTAACCTCACTATCCTATCGTATTGCAGATTTAGCAAGAACCACGATTAATTTTCAATCCATGGGACGAAACTGACTCGACTAGTGCATAGAGGCTACAAGAGATTGTCAATTTCTCGAAAAACAACAAACAACTCGAATCTAACTCAAGCTACACTCAAGTGTCTGAAATCACCAAAAGCCAATCACTCATCGGCAAACAAATCACATCCGTTACAACATCAAATGACATATAAACGTAACAAAACTTCTAGGACAATTTTATAAGACCTAAGCATACATCTTTATGGTCTCATACCCCACTTTAGGTCAAGTGGCAAAATCATGATTATTAACAGCAGTGGATTTTTCACCTAGTCGTTTTCGACCCAGAATGCACCTAAATGCTTAGCAATGACGCCCCAATATCCCGCCCATGCTTAGTTTTTTATTTTGAAGTGTAAATTCCTACTTATGATGAAATTAGGCCGCGGGTCTCGGCGACGCCAAAAGCTACAAAATACTGTGATGTGTTTACGTCAATGCGTACGTAGAGCTCTTACCTGCGGTTGCAATGCAACAAACGCGAATGCAATGTGACAATCGGGGAGAGAGTAGGAAGCGCAAGAAGTGAGCGTCGTTAGCTCACGCTGCGTATTTTATTATCCAAAACTTACAAATAACTTACAAAAATTGGCTTTTATACCTTAGCCAAGGTTTTTGGTGGTCAAAACTAATAATTTGGGAGCTCTAACTAAAGATAGGTAATGACAAGTTGATACAATCTAGAAGCTTGCAACCGTGGCTCGAAAAATAGAAGTTGCAATATTTTGGATTTATAAAAAATAATAAGTGTTTTTACAATAAGAGCTCTGAAAAATGGTATTCGTGTTAGCTCCGTGTTAGCTTGCTGCTAACATTCCCCCCTCCTCGCCTGTGTCGCCCCTTGACACAGCGTTATGGGCTGAAGTCGTCTTCAGGTTGACAGTTGGCGAGGCGGTCTTTAAGAGCATTTAGTGCCTTTTGGTATCTGATAATCTTCTCTTTATCTGGCACTTGCAAGAACTGCATAATGACTCTGGTTTTTAGCTCCACTGCCGAGTAGCCTACAAATCGTGATGTGAGGTTGCTGATCACTGGCCCAAATATTTTTGTTTGCCAAGTGAAGAACCCTGTATAGAACGCTTCCTCAAATGCTAGCATATTCTGAGAAGGTAAAAACATACATCCGGCATAGAAGCCATAGAGGACTTCTTTGGAAGGTTGGCCACTGAGATCATAGCACAAACCTTTGCTACCCTCGAGGAATGACATCCAAGGGGCATCTGCTTCAATAGGGCCAAAAACAACTCAAAAAGGGTTGTTTGTTAATCTAAGGATTAAGGAGTAGTCCAATAGATATTTGACACGTATACAAAAGTATGGCACTCTTGTCTCCTCTATTTTGGGTTCTGGTGGTCCTATTTTGACAAAGAACCGCTAAATGTCTTGATCATAAGACTGAAACTACTATGTTTAGGTGCTTTCGGCGAGAGAGCTCATTAAATTTGCGGCCCAAAGTAATGAAGTCTCATCTTTTACTCTATTTTATATTTCACAAAAGCCTTATCAAAAGATACAAAATCTATGTCAGAAGGCTCTCAAAACAAGGCCATTAATGAAAACTCACCTACTTTTTTTAAACGTATACCTTCACTCTCTCTCTATTTTGTGAGAGGTTTAAGTCTTTCCGTCTCTATATTTTCTTTCTTCTTCTCTAATCTCTGAGTTTCCATGGCGCCCTTCACATAACATAACTTCTTGTGACTTTCATAACGTTGAGGGTGGTCTTTGGAAGCCTATATATTTTCGTGTGAATGACTGGGTAACAATGCTTCCTTCATGCAAAGGTGTACATAGAGTGAAGAGAACTAAATGTGATAAAGTAAAAAACCATTGGAAAGGTCGTGTTCTTGCTTTTAAAGTGACCGACAATGGCTGGCTGGCTAAGGTTCAACATGTGTACATGGCCAAGGATATGGTGTTAGAGTGGGAAGAACATCTTACACTGCATTCTTACTGCAAGAAAAAAAAAAACTTCTATTTGATACAATGAATTTTTCATTCTCCCATTGTTTTTCTCATTTTTTGATTCCATTCCAGATACATTTCCTTCAACAGCTGTGGAATGGAAGCCTGTGGAGAGTCTAAGTGGGACGTTCAAAGCAATGCATAAAGGGATTGCAGATGTTATGTATGCTGATAAGCCACCTTCCTTTTACAAAACAATGGATTTGTTTGTCTATTTTGCAAAATACAAATTTCCATCACAAGAAGGTGTATATGGAGAACTACATCAGTTACCCGTTCCCACCATAAGTTCACTTGACTGGGAAGCTCTTGATGCACGTACTATATCAAGCTTCAAATCCAAGATCAAAGAAGACATCCTTAAATCTATGTCTCCGGGTAGGATATCAAGAAGGATTAAAGTTCAATGGTTCTTGCCTATACATGTCTTTGTGGCATGTTTCAAAACAATGGACTTGCAGAGGACAAAGAAGATGTGGCTTAATAGAAGACTTTCTATGACTGAACTGGATAATGTACTTGGAGATGCATGGAGCACCAAAGAAACTTTCCATATTGGTGATAATATTAGTTGTAGAGTAAGCCCAAATTCTATATCTATCTCATATCAACTATGTCGTCAATCATTAGTTATGGGCTATGACTATAGGAGATGGAGAAGCAAATTAGATAGCTGGGTTCCTCTCGACTCTGAGGAAAATTGTCCAGAGTTTGAACTAAAGGTCACAGTCTATCCACACACCGAGTATAGAAGCCTTATAGTAACAACAAATTAAAGACTACTTGATGTTAGAGAATCTCTTGAATTTCTCGATGAAACATCTCCTGAGTATAGATTCAAAGTGGATGAAATTGTGGTGAGCACAAGGATGGAGAATTCAACCTCTTGCATCACATGCCTTCCCCCAAAAAGAGTTGTATTTGAGCCACTTGCAAGGACTTGAAAAAACAAGTTTAATATTGTAATCATTTCATTTTGCAAATATATTTATCTTTTCTCTACCTTATTGTATAATTATTTATGTTGTTTTAAACTTACATGACACCATGATACACATTTAAGAATCGATAGTTGGTATTAAGTATTTGAAGTACAAAATTATGAATCACCAAAGGGCATATATATGTTCATCTGGAAAAAATGAACAAAAGTGTACATAGCTTTTGTGGAGTAATCAATCATGAAACTCCACTTTTCTTTTTGCCTGAGAGGATTCTGCATCCTCAGAGACCCTTTTTCTTTTGTGTTCAAAAGGGGGTGAAAGTTCAGGAGTGGGTGGTGGTGGTGACTTGGGCTCCTCAGGGCTTGGCAGGGGTTGGTGCTTTGGGCTCCTGAGGAGTGGCTGGCTTGGGTGACTTGGCAACCTTCTTTGGCAACATGAATGGTAGCTTGAAAGGTGAGCTAGGTGCCTCCCCCTTACTGTTCTTAACTGTACGACACTTTTGAACCTTGAATTTCAATGGTAAGTGGAATGGATGGCCCTTGGTATCTGCTCTTTTTTTTGCAGGGCTCTTCTTCTTGGTGGGACTCTTCCCCTTGGTAGGACTCTTCTTGGCATAGCTCTTCTTTGTAGGACTCTTCTTCTTGTGATCCTTTTTCTTTGTATAGATCTTATTTGCAGGACTTTTCTTCTTTTGATCCATTTTCTTTGTATCCAATCCCTTGGTGGCTCTACCTTTCTTTGGTGGCAAAGGAGATTCTGGATCATTTGGGTTTATTGATCTTTCCAAAACCATAGAAACAGCCTTCTCTCTCACCCACATGACCCAAGACTCTGGATAGTCATGCAGCTGAAACAAATAGAAAAAGGAATTAAAGGACATGAGTACATACATACATAGTTAAGAAATCAAAATAAATCAATGGCACATGAGCCACACACTTACAGTGAGTGTAGTCATCCTGCACCTTGACTCATGATATCTCCATGCATTGGCAAGCACTCTCCATCCACAAGATGTTGAGTCTGTTTGTAAAGGCACTTTTTGATTGTAGTACTTGAAAGCTTCTATATTGTGATCCTTATTTGTGGTACTCAGGTGACCAACAATAAGTTTGGCAGCACTGCAAGAAGACATCAATCAAAAAGCTACTAATAGAAAACAATGGGCCATCAAGCATAGATCATAGTTCATACTTACAGTTTACTTCTCCCATGGATACTTGACAATGAATTTATAAATATAATATCTTTCTCCAAAAGATTGAAGATAATAAGACTCTAATGTCCTCTACAAAAAATAACAGTTAGCTAGGAATACCACAAAATGTTAAAAATAACATGTTAGGAGTTAAGATTTACCCTTCAACATAGGGGTATATTATGTAATTGCAGGTCAGCATGTTAAAATCTCCAAAAAAACTTTAAGGCTTCCTTGCTTGTTAAAAAGGCACTGTGTCACTAAAGGGTCAAGTATGGAAATTTGCATAGCTATAGCCTCTAGAAGATCCCTCATAAGACACCTGAAAAAGAAAACACACCCCCCAATGAGACCCTTGTTCCTGCACATGCACTAGTAATTAGCAAAGGGACAACACATACCTGAGACAGATAAAGAGCACAGTGTCACCAAGCTCAATGTTGGGGTTTACAAGCAAAGGGAATATGTCCAAGTACACCTCATCATCTCCAAACAAGGAGACATCCACCACCATTTGGCCTGTAACTTTTTCATAAAGGAGAGAGTTGGATGCTCTTAAAATTTCTGCTTGCTCTTTAAGGATAGCATCCTCTGATATCATGTCTTGCTCCCTCTCAACCTCCTTTCCTGCTTTGATATCCTTGGCCTTTCTTGTCTCATACTCATGTGTAACATCCTCAATGACAACCCCTGAATCTTTCTGCTGCCTGGAAGGAGGGATATTTAAAATTTTGAAGGCTTTAAGATCCTCACTAGGAATAAGCTCAAGAGCCTTATCAAACTTGTACCTCAACCTTGACACAAGCACAAAATCTTTACTCATAAGTGTGACCCTGTTAGCAAATGCAGCTGTAATGTAGCTATCATTCATAAAGTCTATGAGAAAATTCTTGGCAGCTTCCTGAAGGCACATCAAAGCTTGAGATTGCCATCTTACTGAAACAAAATTTTTGATATTCATCATGCTCACAAGTCTATCTAATATCTCTTTGACAACTCTCATGAAAGGTAGCTTTGGAATCAGTACACAAGTAGAATTTGGTGCTTTTCTTATTTCTCTTAAAGATTTTACTTGATAATTCTTGGCTAGGAATCATGGAAGGACACCTGCATGACGCGATAGCTAGGTCCCACAGTCTAGAACTTGTCTATATCGCGTCGTCTGTGAAGCTGTTGATCTTGGCAATGAATCATGGAAGGGCACCCGCACGACGCAATAGCTGGGTCACCCATAGTCTAGAACTTGTCCGTATCGCGTCGTATGTGAATTTGTTGACCTTGGCAAGGAACCTGCACGACGCAATAGCTTGGTCACTCACAGTCTAGAACTTGTTTGTATTGCGTCGTACGGGATAGGAACAAGAAGCACTCCAGAAGTGCAAAGAATTGGGTGAGGAGGGGTTGTGCGGGTCAACGGAAAAATGCCTGAGGAAAGAGATAAGACTGGCAGAAAGGCAATGTGCGGGTCATTTAGAAGGTACGACACGATGTGAATGTGTGGTTTGGGGGAAGGTGAAAAATGAGCACGTGAGAGAGCTTTTTATACAACCGAACGTCCGCACGACGATCCACTACAAGACGTGCTTAATAGTAGCGACGCTCGTAGTGCGATGCTGTCGTGCCATGGCAAGTCCATAATGTGAAATTTAATTATCTACCTCATTCTTAATGTTTATGATGTGTGGGACCAAATGATATAATGTACATAGTGTGATACATGCGAAAATGAATGCCACGGTTGCAGCCGTGTACAGACCTTGCTGGGCAGACGAGGCCCTATATGTGGCACTATGGAATGCTTTTTCGCATAAATATATGCCTAATTCTCTTTATTAATGTACAAATGTCAAGTGTTTTGAAGTGGCACGCTCGTTTTGCCTAGAAAGTTCAATGCGGGCAATCTCAGTCAAAACTAGCAGGTTTCATGCGCTGGCGTGAAAGACGTGTCCAAAGTGCTTACCAACTGGGAAAATGAGGTTAAACATGAAATTTGAAGCCAATGGTATTTTTTCACAATTTTAGGGATTTTTCCCAGCTCGTTTGGGCTTTTTACGGACAAAAAGTGACATTTTTGGGCTAAAAATGGCATAAAAATGATCAAAAATAGCCTTAAAAATGCTCAAAATAGCTAAAAATTCCACATCAACGATTCTGGAGTTGTTGCTCAAGGTGTGTGAGAATTTTTAGAGCCAAGAATGAGCTCATTTGGGCACATGAGCAAGGAGATACAGCCATTCCTCTACAGGGTGCTAGTGCAGTCCCGTGCTGCTTCCACTACATGGTTGAGGCTGTGAGGCATCCAATTAGGGTTTCCCCTCCTCAAATAACTACTTGGGCTTCCCCAATGAAGTACTAAAGCTTCCATGAAATGGTCACAACGGATAATCGAAGTGTAAATTTAGGGTTTTTAAGAGGTAGAATGAGCACTGCATCTGTGCAATTGGGAGCGAGGCTACACCTAATCTTCACACACACAAGAGTTTTGAGTTAGTATTGGTTCTTTTTCAAAGTGGATCTTTCATGGCTGGAGTTTTGTTCTTTTTTAGTGTGTTTTTGGCCTCAAATCGTCTACACCTTGCTTGATTTTGCTAGGAATCCTCACAGTCAGAGGCCCGACGCTTTCCTAGTCGCACTGCGCACTCCTTGACACGTTTTTGGTGAACCCGACGCGAATTAGGCTAGGGTGAGGGTTCAAAAGATTCCTTTAAGGTCTCAAAATAAAGGTTTAAAGCTATGGAGCAACAAGAGTAACAGGGGGTTCGGTTTGATCCAGTCACAATGCAAATGTTTCAAGCTTTTGCAGTGTTTATGCAGCAGCAGCAAGCTGCAGAAAGGAGGGAGCTCTCGTCAACCAAAGCGCTTCAATCTGTGGTGAATAAATTAGACCAATTTAAAGGTAAAAATGTAACAAAGTATCTTTGTGGATATGTAAAGGAGATGGAGCTTCATCAAGTGCCCGAAGCAGAGATGGTGCAAAGTTTTGAACTTGCTGTGGTTCCCGAGATCAGAGAGCATGTAAGGGGAGTTAGAAATGAGCATGGGGCAACTTGGGAAGCATTCAAATTAGCCTTGAAGAAAGAGTATTTCATGGAGGACTCCGAAAGGGTTAAAAAGAGGACTTTCTTAGAGTGGGTAGTTCAGCCAAAAGAGGGGCTCTCGCCTACCGAACTGCTAAGGGAATTCGAACGCCGTTATGATCAACTTTCAAGAACTGAAAAGGCTACCCTAAACTCGGAGAAGACAGAGCTCTTTTTGCAAGCCGCAGGTAAAGAGATTCAAGAGAAGTTAGAGCTACTGCTTGAGGATAAGGATGTGGAACAGGGTTTGAAGACTGGTTGGAATGAGGTCGAAGACGCCATTTCGCTGCTAGATAAGCGACAACGACGAAGAGACAAGATGATAGTCAACCCTACTCAATCCCCAAGTGTTCTCGAGAGTCCTATAAATCCTGTGATTGTGGTTCCAAAGAGTGACAAATCCATCCTAGATGATATTGTCAAAGGAATGCAAGAGCTCAAGTTAAAGCTTACAAGGCTAGAAGAAAAGGGACAACCATCAAGTCAATCTACAGGGCAACGACCGCAAACCAGAGAAGGCTTTGTCAATAGATGCATATGGTGTGGTAGTACTGACCATGCAAGGAGGGATTCTGAAAGTTTTAAAGACTCTTTGACAAAGGAGCTTGTTTTCTTTAAAGATGCAAAAATTCACTTAAGTGAAACAGGTAAGCTCTTGGGAACGAACTTTGGCAAAGGCGGGATGAAGAAACTAGTTGAGACATGGCTACTAGCCATGCCATCTCAATGGTTGAGGCAGACGCCTATGGGTTGAAGGTGGATCCTATTAAAATAAAAGGATCAATCAAGGTTGGAGAAGAGGAATCTAATGGTATTGCAGAGCTATGGCCATGCGCTATAGAGTCTGCTATGAAGGGCAAAATGACTACAGAGGTTTTACATGAAGTTGGAGATTGCATTCGGCTTGAAACAGGTTGGAATGACTCTGTGGACTCTTTGTCAGTGCATGCATATATTGTCAAATGTCAAGCAAATGAGGCCATTGTTGAAGATAAACGTAGGCGCGAGAATGGGGATGAAGGGCCTTCAAAGCAGGCAACAAGGAGTGGAGGTAGAAATGACACAGTGCCTCCTAGATCACCTTCCCCGCAGCAGATGCCTGTCCCAGAAGTGCCTATGCAAGAAGCCTCTAAAGAAAAGAATAAGGATGCAACAAAATCCAAAGCAAAGGGTCCGGCCTACAAACTCCAATCCGATATAGAGGCAACAACACATCTCAATAAGGTTTTGGAAGAGAGAATTCTAAACAGTAAGGTGGAATTTACCTTGAGTGAGGTCCTTGGTATAGCAAAGTGGGAATTCCACGAAGAAATAATTGATTTCATAAAGAGAAAGCGGCAGTCTCTTACTGAATCTATCCATGTACAGGGTGAAGAAGAGACTTTAAATGCACAGGGTGTACAAGTCTATGGCAAACAAGGTGATGAAACTATTGTTGGATGCTACAAGTCTAGGGGAGGATTAAAACACGTTCTCTTCTTGGATGATGAAGATGAAGTGGAGACCACTCACAAGAGCTACTACTTCAATAGTCACTGGGCAAGAGCAACTACGGAGACGCTGGTAAAAGTGGGAGACTTAGAAGAGCCATACATTGCGTTGATAGATCATGGGTCGGAAATTAACCTCATGTCAAAGAGTCTTTATCAAAAAGGGAAATGGCCAATTGATATAAATCATGGATGGATGATTCATGAAGCAAACAACTCATCAAGGGAGGTGTACGGAGCTTGTCCAAATGTAAAGGTGACTATTGGGGATGTGAAAGATGACCAAAATTTCTTTGTACAGGAGATGTCTACATATCTCTTATCCTTGGGCAACCATACATCACTGCTACTCACATGGAAACCAAGGTGATGGATGATGGGTCAGCTTATGCAAGAATAAGGAGCAGGGATGGAAAGCGTGCAGTACAGTTCCTTACTGTTTGTGTAGACCATGAAAGGAACCGTGAAAGTCTTAGAGAGAAACCCTTGCCACAAAGAGTTCAAGGACCACAGGGATATGAGGTGTTTTGGCCATGTACCATTGTAGAGCGGGATTGCAGTGGTACAAGAAGAGAAAGGTTCTCGCATGATGTATATGCAAAGAAAACATTTTCTACAGGTTTTGTAGTATTATCAGACTATGGATGTATTGATTTTACAGAGTGTGAGGACTTAAAGCGGGGCGAACGACAACATGTAAATAGTGTACAAAGAGGTTTGAAGATGAATGGTTTGCTAGAAGATGAAGAATGCATTGCAGGTGTGTTTGATGATGTTCTTTTGTGGATACTATGCAAGACTTGGAGTCTTTAATGGATTGCAATTTTCATATGGGAAGTGAGGTTGTGAAAGTATGCTCAATAGAAATGTACAAGGTCATTGAGGATTTCAAAAATGCTCAAGGTGTTGATGTACGAGTGGAGACTAAGTATAAGTCCGTGGCAAAGAAAGTGAAACCAGTGGCATTACCTCTACCAAAAGATTGCATAAATAAGATGGAGCAAGGTGCTTTGCAGCCTAGTCTTTGTAATCCAAGCAATATTGGACACAAGTTCACAAAGGATTCTTTGAAAGAGTTAAAGGTTGGTTGCGAGGATAGTTTAACAAAAGATGAAAAGATATGCTTTGAAGACATGCTTGCCAAACACGAAAAATCTTTTGCATTTGAGCCTTATGAGATAGGGTGTGTTGATCCATCCATTGTTGCTCCTATGGTGATCTTCACTATCCCTCATGTACCTTGGAACTTGAGACCTATTCCTGTTCCAAAGGCTCATTTGCCAAAACTCATTGAGTAGCTTAATGAAAAGATCAAGATGGGTATCTTGGGGCCTTCTTGTACTCCGTATTCAAACAGGTGGTTCACAGTTCCGAAGAAAAATGGTTCTTTACGATTTATTCAGGATATGGAACCTGTAAATAAGGTGACAATCAGAAATGTGGGTATAGGGCCAATTGTCGATGAGTTTGCAGAGGCATTTGCAGAGAGGGCAATATATTCTATGGGAGATTTGTACTCAGGGTATGATCAGTTCCAACTAGCAATGGAAACTAAGGACCTGACTACCATGAGGAAAACCTTGGGTTTAGTAAGGAAGTGCACCTTACCTCAGGGGGCAACAAATTCAGTTGCACACATGATGAATGGTATGAACAAAGTCCTACGTGACTTCATACCACAAACTACAATGCCTTTCCTTGATGATGTGCCAATCAAAGGATGTGATGTAAGTGATAAAGATGTGGCTCTAGACTCGAGGGGGTGCCAAAAGTATGTGGCAAACCATATCAATGATTGTGATAATATCTTGTCAAGGTTGGAAGAGGTGAACCTTACCTTGTCTGGACAAAAGTCAGTGTTTGGTGTGAATGAAGTTCTTATTGTGGGACATATGTGCGGGCCATATGGTAGAAGGCCTTGTCCTGCAAAGATTGATGTAATCAAGAGAAAGAAAGAGAAATGTATAAATGTCACTGAGGTTCGAAGGTTCTTGGGTGCATGCGTGTTTTATGTTATTTGGATTCCGCATTATGCACATGTAGCAGAGCCTTTGTATCAACTTTTGAGAAAGAACCAAAAGTTTCAATGGGAAGAAATGCATACACATGCCATGAGGAAATTAAAGAAGTTGTTTCTTATGTCTCCAACTTTGAGGAAAGCAAAATATGAATGTGGAAGATATGTAATTGTGACAGTGGATACTAGCCCCACAGGAATTGGATGGGCGATTCGGCAAGATGATAATGATGGCAAGCAATATGTGGTGAGGTTTGGAGAAAAAGTCCTAAGTGCTGGTCAACGCAACTATCCATAGATAAAAAGAGAGTTATGGGGAGTAGTCACAGCTTTGAAATGTGACAGAGTATTTGATAGGAGCAAATGTAATAGTGGAGACTGATTGTCTGCCCCTTCTTGGAATGATAACAAGTTGCTCAACTCCTGACATTGCTATGTTGAAATGGATTGCCTACATAAAGTCCTTGAATCCATAATTTAATCATATTGTAGGGAAAGATAATCCAGTTGCAGATATGATTTCAGGAGCAAGGTATGAAAAAGAAGAAGACATGGTTGTCGAGGGCGATGATGTAGGCACACAGTTCTATAGTATCTCTCATGCCAAGGGCGATCATGTTTGTCTGTCAAATGCACTTGAGTCATTTATAGAGGACCTATATCAAGGTGACTGGTTTCTCATTGGACGCTATCTAAGCACTTTGACAAGGCAAGAAGGGGTGACTGATCAAGAGTTCAAAAGAATACGGAGAAAAGCCTATGGATACTTTTTGAAAGATGGGTACTTATGGAAGCGTCCAAAAAAAAAAAATGGGATGCCCATGAGAGTGGTGAATGATAAGGACACTCAAAATGAGCTTATGAAAAAGTTTCATGAGAGTCTTTATGTTGGACATAGAGGTGTATGGGCCACCTTTACTAAAATGAAAGAGAGGTATTGGTGAAAAGGTATGTATAAAGATGTATCTCACTTTGTGGAATCATGTGAAACCTGTCAAATGTACTCAAATTTACTTCATCGTGATGGGTTGCACCCTACTTACCCATTGGCCATGCATTACAAGTGGGTAGTAGATCTCGTTACAATGCCATTAGGTTTATGGCAAATGAGATACATAGTGCTTGCATGAGAAGACTTAACAAACCAAGTTGAAGGTCGTGCTCTAAGAACAAAAAGCACATAAGGGATATGTAAGTTCCTCTTGGATGATGTAATTAGCCGTTATGGCTGCATTGGGAAAATAATAGCGGACAGGGGTGAGTTGGATGCTGACAAAGCAAGGGAGTTTTTCTCTAGGTTGGGCATTAAACTTGCTCTCACTACTGCATATAATCCTGAGGGAAATGGAAAATCAGAGCGTGGGCATCCTCCTATCATTAAAGCTTTAGCTAAGGCCTGCAAAGGTAAAATGGAAGAGTGGCCTAGGTTGTTGCCTTATGCTTTATGGGCTGATTGTACAACTCATAGATCGGTTACTGGTTATATGCCTTTTGAGTTGATGTATGGTCAGAAACCTATAATGCCAATTGAGGACGTAATTCCCACATGGAATGTATTACCTTGGGAAGATGGAATGAGTAGGGAATACCTTCTTGCTTTGCTCATACAACAGTTAGAAAGAAGGCCCCAAGATATTGAGATTGCAGTAGCACGATTGAAAGATGCAAGGTTAAAGAATAAGGACAGATTTGATACGAGGCATAGGCTCAGACCTAAAGCTATTGAGGAAGGTGATTGGGTGTTGGTGTATGACAGTAGTCTTGACAACCAACATTCAACAATAAGAAAGCTTTCAAAGAGATGGTTTGGTCCTTATGTGGTTCAGCATGTACATGGGAATGCAACTTACACCTTGCATGAATTAGATGGGACAAAAATGAAGATTCCCATCGCTGGGAAAAGAATTAAGTTATTCAAAGGAAGAGGTGATACAGATCCTTTTGATTCACAGAGAAGTCAGATTGAAGGCTCTGATGAAAATGTTATGGATGTGGATGAAGAACAAGAGGATGATGCATTAGATTTTGTTGCAAGTGATGACGAAATTGATATGTATGTTGACTTAAATGAAGATTGAACCTGCAAAATTATGTGTGGCAATGCCGGAGAATGTGCAGGTTTAGAGGGGGTGGATTTCATGCCATGGAACGTTCATAATGTGAAATTAAACTATCTACCTCACTCTTAATGTTTATGATGTGTGGGACCAAATGATATAATGTACATAGTGTGATAAATGCGAAAATGAATGCCACGGTTGTAGTCGTGTACAGACCTTGTCGGGCGGATGAGGTCCTATACGTGGCGCTATGGAATGATTTTTCACATAAATATATTCCTAATTCTCTTTAGTAATGTACAAATGTCAAGTGTTTTGAAGTGGCACGCTCGTTTTGCCTAGAAAGTTCAATGCAGGCAATCTCGACCAAAAATAGCAGGTTTCATGCGCTGGCGTGAAAGACGTGTCCAAAGTGCTTACCAACTGGGAAAATGAGGTTCAACATGAAATTTGAGCCCAATGGGATTTTTCCCAGCGCGTTTGGGCTTTTTACGGACAAAAAGTGACATTTTTGGGCTAAAAATGGTCAAGAATAGCCTTAAAAATGCTCAAAATAGCTAAAAATGTCACATCAACGATGCTGGCGTTGTTGATCAAGGTGTGTGAGAATTTATAGAGCCAAGAAGAAGCTCATTTGGGCACATGAGCAAGGAGATACAGCCATTCCTCTACAGGGTGCTAGTGCAGTCCCGTGCTGCTTCCACTACATGGTTGAGGCTGTGAGGCCTCCAATTAGGGTTTCCCCTCCTCAAATAACTACTTGGGCTTCCCCAATGAAGTAGTGAAGCTTCCATGAAATGATCACGACGAAGAATCGAAGTGTAAATTTAGGTTTTTTAACAGGTCGAATGAGTACTGCATCTGTGCAATTGGAAGCGAGGCTACACCTAATCTTCACACACACAAGAGTTTTGAGTTAGTGTTGGTTCTTTTTCAAAGTGGATCTTTCATGACTGGGGTTTTTTTTCTTTTTTAGTGTGTTTTTGGCTTCAAATCGTCTACGCCTTGCTTGATTTTGCTACGAATCCTCACAGTCAGAGGCCCGACGCTTTCCTAGTCGCACTGCGCACTTCTTGACAACGCTCAAAAATGAAAAAGCACGGCGTCGCTATGTTACAAGTAACATAGTGACACCTATAGCGATACATATAGCGACGCCGCGAGGGCTTAAAAAAATAACCGAAAGTGTCTGAAAAGTCAGATCTCAGATCTGAGTTTTCGACGCGCACTCAAGCAAGGTAACGCTCTCCCTCTCTCTCTCTCTCTCTCTTTCTTCTCCACACACACACACACGAGGAGAGAAAGGAGAGCCAGGTATGCTCCTTCCCTCTCCTCACTCTCATGTTCCCTTCCCCTCTTTCTCTCTCCCTCTCTCTCTCTCTCTTTCTTCTCCACACACACACACACACGAGGAGAGGAAGGAGAGCAAGGTATGCTCCTTCCCTCTCCTCACTCTCATGGTCCCTTCCCCTCTTTCTCTCTCCCTCTCTCTCTCTCTCTCTCTCTCTCTCTCACACACACACACACACACACACACACACATTGTGTTTTTGAGAGAGAGAGAGAGAGAGAGAGAGAGAGAGAGAGAGAGATAGAGATAGAACGAGAGAGAGAGAGAGAGAGCACAAGAATAAACAAAAAACGCACACACACATGCATAAAAAAAGAAATCACACACACATTGAGAGAGGAAAAGAGAGAGAGAGAGAGAGAGAGAGAGAGAGAGAGAGAGAGAGAGAGAGAGAGAGAAGAAGAAGAAGAAGAAGAGATTCTTAACATCGTAGGAAACTATCCCAAGAGACCTTAAAGATCTAGTCGACAGGAGTTGAACTCAAGACATGTTATTCATAAGGGAAATGGCATAACCAATCTATCACACTTCGGTGATAGAAAAAATATACCATTTTTCTCCTTTTTTTATTGGCGTGCACACACATCCACACACACACCCGAGAAGAAGAGAGTTTAATTTAACGTCATAGGAAACTAATTAAAGAGACTAAAAATCTAGCTGACGAGGAGTTGAACTCAAGACTTGTTATTCAAGAGGGAAATGGCATAACCAATCTACCACACTTGGGTGATAGAAAGGTTATACCATTTTTCTCTTTTTATTGGCGGGCGCGCACACATACACACACACACACACACAAGAAGAAGAGAGTTTTAACGTCGTAGGAAACTATCCCAAAAGATGTTAAAGATTAGGTTAGATGTAGACTTACGTTAAATTAGATTTAGGTTATTTAAGTTAAATTAGATTAGATTTAGGTTTATTTTTCGTTAGATTTACGTTTGCTTAGATTTAGATTTATTTATGTTAGATTTAGATTTACGTTATATTAGATTAGATTTAGGTTTATTTATATTATATTAGATTAGATTTTGGTTATTTACCTGTTATTGAAGAGGGAAAATGGCATAACCAATCTACCACACTTGGGTGATAGAAAGGTTATACCATTTTTCTCTTTTTATTGGCGCACACACACCCCACACACACACACACACACACACACACAAGAAGAAGAGATTTTTAACATCGTAGGAAACTATCCCAAAAGACGTTAAAGATTATGTTAGATATAGACTTACATTAAATTAGATTCAAATTTATTTAAGTTAAATCAGATCAGATCCCGGATTTTGCTAGGGAAGCCCAAAATTTGCGCTTAGGCCTGGCTATGGATGGCATAAATCCATTTGGTCCAAGATCAACATCTTACAGTGTATGGCCCGTTGTCATCGTCAACTACAACATTCCCCCGTGGTTGACTACGAAGAAGGGGCACCTATGGCTAAGCTTGATTGTGCCGGGGAGATATACAGTGAAGAATATGGATTTGTATCTTTGTCCACTATTGGAAGAGCTACAACAATTGTGGATTGGAATAGAGGTGGTGGATATGAGCCGACACACAGGTCGACGGAATGCTTTGATCAGAGGCATTCTAATGTGGACCATGCAGGACTATCCCGGACTAACAGAATGCTCATGTGATCTATTTACACTCCTCACTCAGACACTGTAAATCTTGGTTTTTCTCAAGCTGATCTATTATCATGTGTATACATGCAGGGCTTCAAACAAGCGGATGCAGAGCATGTGTCACATGTGGACCTAGAGTGAATGCACGTAGGGTGCCCTCACTGAAGAAGCAAATCTACAAGGTCATCAAGCGTATCTTCCAAAGAATCATGTGTTACGCGATGGCTTTTTGGGAAGAGAGCCACCGAGGATGCCTGCACAATCATGGTTAGAGCAGAAGGAGATGTGTGATGACGGATTGCCCCCAGGGATGAAGAGACTATCTCTATGGTACGAGTTACCATACTGGCCCCGACTCATGATCAATCACTTGCTCAATCCAATGCACATATTCAAGAATGTGGGTAATCTATTATGGGACCATCTCACCGGAAAGAAAGATACTTTGGGAGCCAGAGTTGACCTTAGAAATGTGGATCGTATGGAGCAATATTGGCCGCAAACAGCGTCCGATGGATCAATAAAACTCCCTAAAGCACCATGGATTTTCACAAGAGCCCAAGAATACAAAGTAAAAGAGACCATTCGATCTTTGCGGACCCCCACTGACGTAATGCACTCGCTCCGAACGTGTTTTACTAAAGAAGGAAAGCTTACCGGTTTGAAGTTACACGACTGGCATAAAATGTGTCAGGTATGTTCATAGTGGAGTATATCATAGTGAGAATTACGTAAAAAATTCGTGTGTGGACTTTAATATCATTGTTGCACGTGTTTTGCAGTTTATTTTACCGGTTTCCATTGAGGGATGTTTGTCTCTTGACGTCCGTAACACAATCTACAAACTTGCAAAGTTGGTGCAATGGATCTCACAAAAGGAGATCAACGTAGATTCCATACCATTCACCAAACTAAACGCTGCGGAGGTTGTGTGCATGTTTGAGAAACATTTTCCTACTACCATGCTAATCATTCAGGTGCATCTTCTTGTTCACATAGTTGATGAGGTGGAAATAGCTGGCATAGTACATTCCAGATGGATGTTCTTTTTAGAACATTTCATGAAAACGCTCAAGGGATATGTGCGTCAGAAGGCACGTCCGGAGGGTAGCATGGCAGAAGGTTGGCTGGTATCAGAGTCCCTAGTGTACATTGGAGAGTGGCTAGACGGATTTGATAAATCCCGGGACACGCTATGGCGAACCATAGATGATGAGCGCATATCTGGAATTGTCATGTGCAATCTTGGTGTTGAGAAGAAGATGACGAAAGATCCAGAGACTAAAATCAACCGATTTTGCATGCTTCAAAATCCTGTCATGCAAAAGTGGATTTCACAATATGAGGATGCAAAGCAAAAGCGACAAAGGGCAAGAATCGAGTGGAGACGGGGAAGACGACCACCGATGCACTATCCGACGGGTCTTGAGAGCCTACCAACATTCATGAGCTTAAGATGGTTGCACAACCAATTGAAAAGCGCACAATAGTGCGGTGAAGAAGTGACTGAGGAAGAGTGGGAGTACTCTAGGGGTTGCGCGACCAAGGTAAGTTTGCAATGTACGACTAGTAACTTTCTAGATGTTTTAACGGCCACTCATAATCTTTGTTGGTTGTAGTATAATTCATACACAGCAGCATGGTGTAAAGGTCGACATTTTAGGGTGGAACGGATCGACAAAAAACGTTTTATTCAAGATTGTGGAATCATGGCAAAATTTGAACAGTCTTGTCGACGACGGTCCTCTGATGCAGATCTTGTGGTGGCGGAACTCGCTTACTTCGGCACGCTACAAGAGATTTTGAGGATCGATTATAGAGGATTTTTTGTCAACTTTTGTTAGACGTGCAATGGTTCAAGATAATCATGGAGGGTCACAATGCTACTGTGCATAGAGGAGAGTCTGGTTTTCTTGAGGTGGATTCAACTAAGAAATGGACTGACCTAAGAGACACTTTTGTACTATCCGAGCATTGTGAATAAGTAAGTATGTAAATAGTTAACATCCCATTTTAGAATATATGTGCTTGGAAGCTCTCATGTAAGTTATGTGGCTCTGGCAGGTGATATTTCATCCTATAAAGTCTGCATCAAACTGGTGGTACGTCATAGAGGTAGCCCTTTGTAGTGCACGAACGTATGAAGGCTACCATGTGCCAATCACAACGGCATCAATGGAGGAGATCGAAGAAGATGCTCAGTCAGAAGTTGTGGAGGTGGTGCCAGACGAACATCAAACTGCTACTCTCTATGGGGTGCATGCAGAGGATCTACAAAATGAAATAGAGGACATCTGTTTAAACGGAGAGCTCTATATAGGTATAGGAAGTTATGCTGAGCTGTGCAAGGATGAGAGAGAGATCTCTTAAAGCCATAAATATTTTATTTGAACAATTTTGCTCCGTTTTGTAAATTCAGATTTATGCACTTGCCTCTTCCATCACTCAAGTTGAATAGAAGAAGAACTCTTTCTGTTGCTGCTAGCCTTTGAACATTCCTAAGCTACAAGAACATTCAAGTTCTTGTACGTTCTTTGGCTCTTTAAGTATTTGCGTCATTGCGTCATTGTATTTATATGTGTCATTGTGTCATTGTATTTAATGGTCTTTGCGTCCACTCGAGGTACATATTCTCTAGGTATGTTCTCATAAGCAGAGACGACGAGCACAGGCTCCTCTCTCTCTCTCTCTCTCTCTTTCTCTCTCTATCTATCTATCTATCTATCTATCTACTTATCCATGTTTTCTACTCCATTCATTCAATATTAAGTTTAAATATTCGTGTGTTTAATGCAGGTATGGATGATGAGGAGTTTCTTTCTTCTTTGTCACCCCAGCAAAGACAGTGGTACGTGGAGCGTCATCGCTCTGGCGCACCATCGTGCGTTCCTCCTCCATCCGCATCTCCCTCTGTTTTGGAGTCCATGGCGCACTCCGAAGCTTTGGTGTTGACAAGACGATCTTCACACTCGTCTAGGCACCGGCGCTCTAGTGGTGGCGGTGGCGGTTGTTGTGGGGGTGGTGCCACCGATGCTTCGACACCACCTCGTGTTCGACGAGGCTCTTTACCCTCCCCTTATTTTCCCGTCCCGACACCAGCCACAGCATCGCCATCGACACCAAGTTTTGCGCGGCTGACTGTTATTCCCCGTAGCTACACACCACTAGCTACTCCTCCAGGAGTCACTCCAGTGGACACTCCTCGCTTCGGGGCTCAGACTCCAGTGGAGACACCTGGTGTCCGTACCCCCATTGACACGCCGCTAGAGACCCCTGCCGAGACACCCAGGTTCACGCGTCAGCGGCAAGAGGGCTTGCCTTACTCCGTCGACTTCAGCGGCGGCATCATCTTGGATGATGAAGGGAAGAAGGTGATTTCGCGCATGCGCGATCTTTGCTCTCAGGTGTTTAGACACTACATACTAAACACCTGGAGTGATGTACCAAATGAATTAAAAGACACAGTCATCAGCATGCTTCATGACGAGTTTCCCGTTCCAACACGGGATGACCGCTTCAATGAAGATGTGATGAAGGTTCGAATGCGCGAATACTGCAAGCATAAGTGTTTCGAAGTGTAAAAAGCAATCAATCATGGGTGGAGTAGACCAGATTGGCTGGCCAAAGAAGATTGGAAGCATGCAAAGAAAGAAGCGCGCGAAAATCCCTACAAGTGGAAGCAACAAAAGGAGGCAGCCAGAGTGCGAGTAGAGGCAGGGAGCTTGCACCACTTGGGGAGCGACGGGTGGACATCATTTGAGGCCGATTTTGTAAGTGTTTTCGCATCTATGTTTGATAGTTTAGGGTTTATGGGATTTGAAATTCTAACAAAATGGATTCTTTGTATGTTTTGACAGTGGTCGTTTACAGGACGTGATCCCACACCGTACGAGCATGAGTACGCAGGCAGGAAGGGCTTAAACGCCCTTATAGACATCCTGACTTCTCGCGGCGGCATGGTTAGTATTAGGGTTTATTCTTTTCTATTTATTGTATTGTTTTATAAACGTCGCTATATGTTTATACTTACAAAAAGCTATCTTATTGTTTTTTTTTGCAGAATCCGACAGATAGGGCGCTTTGACGCGATGAGACGTCTGATTAAACGACGTCAGTTTAGCCATAGCTAGATAGCATTAGTTTCTTTTTGTCATAGATTATGTATCATGAGACGACTTTTATACGTCTTTTTGAAAACCATGTATATTTTTTAAATAATGAGAATGGTTTGTAACTATTACAATTGCAATGATTAACAATCAAGTGATTTTGTTGATGTGTATAATTGTCATTGATTTACTTTCATCAATTCACGCTTGTCATTTTTGTATCTTTATTTTGCAAACAATACGTACTATGGATGATGGAGTTAATGATTATATTGTCTTGTGGGTGACTATTTTGGGTCTATATTTACCTTTGCACTTTTTTTCAAAGGTAAATAGACAAATGAAACATTCAATATGGTTGAATAGACAAATGAAACATTCAATGCCCTGCCACCAAAAAAATTTCATCTCGCGCGTCGCTATGACCGTTGCTATATTAGGCTTTGTAGAGTCGCTATTGATGGCCCTGCAGCGTCACTATAGTCGTCTCTATAAACGTCGTTATACAGCGACACTTATAGCGACTGCCATAGCAACGCATAGCGGCAACGTCCCCGTATTGACGCTAATAGCGACGCTCTTAGCGACACCGGGGGTTGTAAAAATTTAGTGTATTTCCGTCACTAAAAGCTTCACAAGAGCACACAACCTCTTGTAGTGATCGTTGGAAGCATGCCACGTGGAACATGTGCATGGATGACACGTGTCCATAACGGTTATTTTTGGCACCTTATATAAAGCTTGATCTTGACTTTTGTTAGTGTTGTACTTTTACTGGTCCTACACGACGCGAAAATTTCCTTTGTTTTACTTCTCTCCACTCTACACATCACTTTGGTCTCTCAAGGTCTCTTCGTCCTGCACGACGCGAGATTACCCGTTTGCAAACTCTGGGTGGGGCCTCTATCGCTTGGTTCGAGCTTCTCCTGGGCTCCACTAGATAGCTCTCGCATGACGCGACTGGAACGCTTTGCACGTTGTGGAACGTACCCCTATTGCTTCGTTTGGGATGCTCTCTCCATCACTTTGGCGCGTGCTTGTCGACCTTCACCTGTGCCTAGCTAGGTTCACCGATTTGGTTTTTTTTCAACCATACCATGAACGAAGGTCGGGAGGAGATTTTAGAGGAGAGTCCAAGTGAGAAGCTCTTGGTTGCTATGATGGATGGTGGTGACATGGAAGAGTACACCAAAGCATATGAAATATTCAACCCTTTGTTTGATCTTGCAGTTTTGCTAGACAATTTGAAGGACTTTTTGTCAGAAGAATTCAAAGAGTTTGAAGAGGCAGTTGAAGGCAAGTGTTTGGTTTTAGATGGCAAGACTTATTGCCATCTAACCAAATTTACTACCAACTCAATTGAGAAAGGCAAAGTAACAAGGAGGTTTGGAAGATTTTCTAAGAAGACTTCCTTTGTTTTTCCACCTACCATTTCTTGTCAATTACATTCAAAGCCTTGCAACCTTGTTCCAAAACAAGTTGCCTTTCTTTTCTTTTTGTTCCTTAAAGTTGACATGCAAGGCAAAGCTGATGAAGTGAAAGATACAAATGAAGAGGTAACAAATAAAAATGTTTCCATAGTTTTGCAGCTTGAGAAAAGTGAAATTCTAGAAGAGGAGGAAATTGATGTTGCAGCTGAGGAGCAGGAGAGTGCAAATTTTAATGTGGCTCAATTTAGAGCTAGTACTGTGATTGATGAGCCAACAGATGAGGTAGAGGTGTCTGAGGCTTCCCTTACTATTCCAAACCTTCCCTACTTCTATATCAATGGAGAAGAGTATATCCCTCTCCATCATATCCAATGTCTGCTTAATATGAGAGAGGACTACTGTATTGCAACCATTTTTGAAGCTTCTGAGGTGGCCAAAGATTTTATTGACACAGAAGAAGAGTCAAAAGAGGAGTTTTTGGCACTTGATCTTCAGACATCCAATAAATATTTTCTTCCTGCTCTTGATGCACTTGCTCTATGCATGAGAAGAGTGGAAGAGGAGAAACCTTCCCTCAAAGATGAGGATTTTGAGAAGAGACTTGTTGAGCTTGGCATCCAATATTTTGGCAGAGACTTTAAGCTGAAAAAAATTGGAAAGGAAGTTGACATAAGAGAGATGATTGGATCATGCAATCTCCTTCAAGAAAAATTCATTGCCGAGGATGAGTTGCAAAAGGTAGATTTAGTTTCACTTTGATCTCTCTTCTGAAATCTTTCTTTTTTTTCAAGTTTGTTTTAATTACTCATTATGTCTTGTTTTGCAGATTGAACCCCTTGACAAAGACAATTTTTTTGGGATCGAGAGGGAAAGCAATAGAGGGCTCTTCAAGAAGGGATGCCTCCTCTCTCATGCACTACATGCCTACATTGGATAATGCCACCTTCTGTGCTTTTCACATGCAGTATTCTGAAGATCCTGAGTTGCCAATATATTCCTTGAAGATATTGTCATGGTTTTTAGGGTACAGTCCCCTTCAAATCAATGCAAACAAGATCATGCTACTTGAGAGAGCTGCAGCACTTAGAATATTTGGATATGCTGCAGGATGCAATGCCTCAAGAGCAGGATACTTTCTTTGCTACTCTAGCTATACAGCAGTAGGTGAGGAGACAAATATCAACCTTCTTGGGGGCTATAAAAGAAGAAAGTTTTTGAGATATAGGGGTGACATGCCCAGAGATATGAAAAATATCAAAAATTGATGTAAATTTGACATTTTTTTGTACCAAAAAATCTTTTTTGAATTTGGATCTCTTTAGAAAGATTCGATACAAAGTCTCAAAGTGAAGCATTAATCTCCATCTGTGGTTGAGAAGCATGGTTGTTTGATCTCATCCGTTGTAATTGCCTCCTATAGAACCAATTGAATAATTCCTTTAGTGCATTGCTCCTTCTTTGTCCCCCTCCCTTTCTCGTACATTTGAAAAAAGAAGTCCTTGCTTGATAGTGAGATTTTTCCATTCCCTGAGTATTCCATGTTGCAAGGGGTCCTTGTTTTGCAAAATATGGTCCATGCAGGTACAGAATATGCTAAAAATAAAAAAAAAGTTAGTTGAACTCAATAGGATGCAATGTAATATACTATCCAGACTTTAGAAAGTAATTGAATACTCACCAAGTAATATGTGATGTCTTTTGCTTCCCAAGCATCTGTAATAGCAGTTATTAAAAGTTGTATTGTCTTTTTAAAGTCATCTATATAAGTAGCAGAGCTAACTTGTTGTCTCAAAACTTTCAAAAAATTGTCGAGCTTCTTCCACACTTCCATGTGTTTGTTGGCTACATCTGGTCTACTTTTGACATTGGTTGTTATTACACAAAGATCCTTCTAGTAGTTCCACATAGCATCAACTTGTTCGTTGTCATGGTTACTCAAAAATCTTCTGGCTTTTGCTCCACCCATTGAAACATCTTGCAAAACATCTTTGAAAAAGTAGGATCTTTTTTTAGATGCACTTGACCACCATGAAAACCCATTTGAGAGAGCAATGCCTCGCATTTTTCTATGCACTCGTCTGCAAGTTTACTTGGCTTAATATAATATGCATAATCAATATGGAGTCGAAGCAATTTGTCCAAGATTCTAATCTCTGCATGCATTGAACATATATGTACATTTTTTAAATCTATTGTTAGAATTGGATCCCAAATCATAGAAGACGATGGGTAGTCGATGACGTTCACACTATTTCTTGATGGTGGTTTTCCAACCTCGTGTTCTGAAAGCCATCCTTTTGTTCCAGTGCTTGCCATGCAATATAGACATGGATACTTGGTATTGGAACCTCCACATACACGAGACATGCAATTTAATGCTTTTAGGTCGGCACTCAAGTGCCATTATACAAAAAAGTCACCCATGCTATCTACACAGAGTTTTTCACCTGCATTTTGGTCCTGTATAACAGAAGGGATATCGGTCTGCAAAAAGAGCCATTTCGATGTATCGTGATTTTCTACTGGTAATTGAGTTGCTCCGATCCACCAAAGCTCCATTTCTGATTGAGTTTTGTGGTATGGGAAATCAAGCTTACTCTGGCTATAGTACAATGCTCTATTCATAAGGGATATGGATACTCTTTCTTTTGACATTTCTGAATTTGAGCTTCATCCAATTTCATAACAAATATAATTTTTCCTTCACAACCTACTTCTTGCATATTATAGTATCTCACCATAGCAGATTGAACATTTTTTATACTCATCCAAATGTTATTAAAAACACTATACTCAAAAGAAGATTTTTTTCCTGTTTTTCATATGGCATCATTCCTTCTATATGATAGTACTCTCTAAAATGTTCGGGTATTTCTTCGTTTAACAGAGTCCTAACTTTCCCAACATTGTGAGGCCTAGGCAACCCAAAAGCTTTAATCTTGTAATACTTTAAAACCTGAAACCAGGTTTTAGAGATGGCCCTGTAACCCCTTCTACTCACCCCCACTATGTCACAAACGTGTTGCATTTGAGAAGGTTGGACCAGTAAACCCATATCTTTCAGTAAATTTTGAAATACCAATTCTTTTGAGTTTGATTTTCATGAAGTTTCAAAAGTTTCAAAATATCACTTTTTTTCATTACCTCATTCAAAAATCTCACCCTTTCTTGAACATTGGACATATCAAATCCTAAAAGACTAGTCACATGTTCTCTAGTAATCTTTAATCCTTTTTTTTTGTCCAAAACCTTCTGTTAAGTTTACTACATCTCTCATTCGTTTTACTCGTGCTCTTAATCCTATTGGAGTTTCTTTTAAAGTCTGAAGCTGGTGATTTTCTTGTTTTAGAGATGCTATTTGGTTTTCAAGTTCTAAAATTCTTGTTGCATTTGAAGACAAAATAGTTTTGAGATATTGAATGTAATGTGTGTGATCAATATGTAAATGAGATAACCTAGAACTATATCCTAGTAAGCCATCAACCCCATCACCAACAAATCTTATCAGATTATGAGGTGTGTGAAAAGATGGATACCTTCCAGTGCTAGGATCCGGTGGATACAAGATCCCATCCGTCCATATATCAATGTATTTCTTTTCCTCGTTGCGAAGTTGTTGTGCTTCATTTGCAGTGTTGTAACTGGTCTTTGATAGACACTCCGCGTAGTAGCATATTCTTGGCTTAGCTTAATGTTCAAGTGAAACTTGCGATTATCACTAATGGAAGATGTATTAGTCATTGTAAGTAATGAAGGAGAAGAAAGTATAATGGAAATAACGTAGCAGCAGAACAAGGTGCATCAGAGAAGAAGAGATAAAGCTCGCGAACGGTGAGAGAAAAAAGAGAGATTGAGTGATTCAAAAGTGGAAACAACTATTTGCTGCCAAGTGAAGTAAATGAGAACAAATTTCGAGGTGAGCCACAAAGGAATGTGAAGAAAACAACATCTTTTTGAATATTTAGAGATATGTACCTAGATACGCTTTAGATTGCGTAGATATGCTTTAAATGACCAAAACGGACAAATTTGGAGCCATTTTGACCATAAACGGCTCTGTAATTAGTAATTTAACCAGTTCCTTACACAGCCCTTTCCTCCCCTCCTTTCAAGAGTAGCTTAGCTCTCACATGTTCTTTTTTTGACCCTAAATCTTCTGAGGTGGCTGAGTGTTCTTCTAACTCATTGTTGCATCATAAGAGAAGTTTGAAAAGACTTGTTGAGCTTTCTTCAAGTCCTTGGGTTCCTCAATTTCATTTTCAATGTGGAGGGTTGAAATCATTTGGATGGGAATTATGGCATAGCCATCCTCATTGCAAAATTGAGCAGGCATAGACGTATTCACACATACATCCATTGTCGCTAAAATTCGAGTCCACTCAAATGGCTCAAACAAATGTTCTAGAAAGGGTTCATGTACATAGGCTTTGTCTGTGCAATCCCTTTCTTCTCTTTTAAGCTCCCGTTCTCTGAAGCTCCACACATCCAAATAGGAGTGTCTTTGTTTAACCAAGAGGGAAGCTTAGTTTCAGTCAAAGAGTCTGAATCAAACTCTTGTATGGGCATTTCTATGACATCTCTATAAGTGTGATCTTTTAGATTAACCCTTGTTATAGATCCCACTTGCTTCAAGTACAGATAGTTGTTTCCCCAATCTTGGATAAGCTGTACCTATCGCATGAAAGGTCTTCCCAATATGATTTCGTAATTGAGTTTCTTTCCAAAGTCTACTATGGCAAAAGTGTGTTGATATTCAATCCACAAGAATTAACTATCACTCTTTCTAGCAATCCTAAGGGTCTTTCAATATGTCCATCAACCAATTGCAATTTCATTCAATTTTGTCTAATGGCAGGTTGTCCCCAAGATTCCCATGCTGCTTTTGTGGCTATGGTTATGCCTGTCCCGCTATCCAGTATTTCCATGGTTTCAATGTCCTTATATTTCACTGGAAGGGTAGTGTTTCCTTCTTCCCCTTCGTAATATTCTCCAACTTTTTTCATTGAAACAAATCGAATCTCCTTGTTATCCATTTCGTGTTTCAGTCTTTTCAATTTTTTTGCGATGAGCCCCGTTATCCCCACCTTCTCTAGGGTTTTTTGTAGATCATTCCATAAATATGGTCTGATTTTTAACAGCTCTTCCAAAGTAAGAGTGCATTGGATGGGTGTAAACATGATTGAATGAATATTGTCTACTTCTAGGATCTGTTCCGCTCTTTTTACTTGAGTGGTCTTACACACTATGGATTCATCTTCGTTATCTCCCAAGTAAGAGGGTAATGTTTTCAAGGTCAATGGTTTTCTCATTGAATCCAATTTGATCCTCCACACCTGTTTTGACATAATTGGACTTGTAAAACCTGCTTCAGATCCTTCAAATATCTGCATTTGACATCCTCCAAGCTGAATGCTATCTAACAACTTTTGTCAAATAAAATTTGAACCCAAATCTGCCAAATAGTCGATTTGATCACCAAATTTCTTCACAATGAAAACATCCTGAAAGTTAAACTGAACATTTTTTATCCACATCAAAGATTCAGATACTTCAAAACCGAAGTTTTCACCCTCAACAACTTTTGTGACTTCCCACATAAGAATTTGACATTCCATTGTTGACTTTTGCTCTGCATCCACATCTGTAATCATATTTTCTATTTTTCCATCACATTCCTTTCCATGCTCTCTATCATCTATAACCTGTGTATCCAAAACTTCAACCAACAAACTATTCCCCTGCATCATTGCATCCTTTCTCTCTGGCTTAATTTGCATCAGGATCTGACTTCCATGATGATAACTCAGCTTTGCATTCATTCTATATCTCTGCTGAATTACTGAAATTGCATCTTCTTTCACATTAAACTGATGCTTGTACACATTTGAATCCATACCTTTCAGGTTTGAATAATCCCAAGCACATATAATAACTTCTTCAAATTCAATATAAATTTGTCATCAAGATGAACACTGATTTTGATAACTTTTGGACTCAATTTAGATCCCAAATTCAGCTCTCGCAAAGCATCCTTCTTCACCCTTGAAACTTTCTCCATCAGCTTGTCATTCAAGCGCTCAACTCTTGTATTTGCTTCTTTTGTTGCAATATCGCTGTCAAAATTGTTGAAATCCTCCTTCACATTTGACCTCTGATTGACTTCTGTCTTTTGAATTAAATTTTGATCTGCATCTGCATTCTCTGACTTATCAGATGACTTCTTAGAGTTCTCCTGACAAACTGTAAACTCAAACACAATAAAATGACTTTTTGTTTCAATTTGTAAACCATCACAATCAGCATATGTAAACTCCTTTATGGTCTGTTCAACGCACTGGGATCCTGATTTCAAAATCTGCTTATGGGGTTCATGTATCAATTCCACAACATCATCCGACTGCAAATCCTCTTGTGTGAATATGTTTGGTAGAAGTTCCACAGTCACTGCGTGAGCATACTCTAGTGGTAGGTTAGGAGTAGCTAAGGGCTCTTTGAGGCTCTCTTGGCCAAGCTCCTTCTGCACTTCCTTCTCCTCCATCTTTGTTACTCCCACTTGGTGACTTTCAAACTCCATGCCAATCCAAATTTCATCATCATCAGTGGACTCCCCTTCAAACGGATCCTCAAATGTTTCTCTCAACTTCTCACATGATTTTTGTAATCACCCAATGCTTTTCCTGCTTAAACATGACTTCCGCTTGTCCCCTTTACGAGTATCCAACCATTCATATGCATTCTCCAAGTCATCCTCAAAACCAGTTAGCCTTTGTAATGCATTCTTCATTTCCCCCAAATCTAATGCTTTATGCACTTTACAGATTATTCTATGAAACTTTGTGCATAAATCAACCATACACCATTTCCTACATGCATCTTTCATCGAGCATTCATCAACCGCACATGGACAGTCATCCGCTTCATGCTTCCTACTCATACAAATCTTGCACTTCTTCTTCTTCTTTTTACCCCCCATTACTTCGATTCTTCTCAAAAACCTTGTGATAAAATGTTACCTTCTTGTGGTTGCAAATCAGATTCCATCTCTACAATTCAGATTTCTCCTTGTATTCTGATCATCTTCTTCGTTTTGCTTTGCAAACTGTTTGCCTTCTTGTAACTGTCATCATAACTGCTACTCGGTAATCTTCTTGGCAGTGGTCAATCCCACAAGAGAGAGTAAATCCAACCATGAAGACGCTTCATAAGCACCGTGATCGCCAGTGTTTAATGGTTGGTTTAGCCGAGAAGTTTTGTACACAAATTCTGACATTTCACGCTGGCAACCATACAAATTCAGCCTACTGCACACGCATCATTTTAGCAACACATACACTTTGAACTGAACATTTTTGCACTTGTAATGCACTCAAAACATGGAATACACAAAGAGAATGAAACAAAAATATGACAACTAATCTGAATTCTGCATTCGACAAACTGTTGTATCTGACAACTAGAAACCCACCACTACACAGAAAATCCGCCCATCCCATCACGCTATATAACTGAATGGCTTTCTTCCTCACATGAAAAAGAAAAAACGACCCTTAACTTCCAAGATCCCAAAAGTCACTTAAAATAGACTACGGTTCACACCCTTGTCAAAAGTAATCCTCCTAAGGTCTAACTCTAACACCTTTGGATTGACTTGTTGTCAATTTCTTCCACTTGACTGAATTGCACTTTTTGTCAAGCTACCGATTCCTCGTCTGCAACCTGATTCCTCTACAAATTTGATCAAGTTAGCTATTCTTTCACAAGGACAATATAATTTTTGCTAACTATTGTGATTGGTCTATGTGTATCACTTCAAATAGAGCCAATTTACTCAGCAGTTGAGATTTTCAAACTCAACTTTAGCCAAATTAAAGGATTAATCTACAACCTAGAAACTGAGTAAACATGTACCAATTTGGATCCGATTGAACCCAAAATTGCCCTGTAGATTTGTATTATGCTGGTCTAACGTTGTACAAATTCAAAAGTAAAAAATGGTATCTTCCTGTAGTAGAAGTATATAATCGCGATTATTTACTTTTGTCAATTTTTTATAATTTTTGGCTTGGTTTGCCAAGTATACAACTTGTTAAGGTCCTTGGAAAAGTTTCAACAAGTTTGGATAAAATCTGTTCAAGTTTATCAAATGTTTCGTATCCGCAGACTCTAATTTCAAGAATCTGGCTTAAGTCTCACTTTTGTGATCCAAATCTCACCAAAATTGATTTGTGGGGTCTACTTGATATGCTTGACCTTGTGGTATGCTCAAATATGCAAGATTGTCAATTTTTGGAGCAGATGTACAAAATCGCGATTATTTGCTCTAGTTAATCTTTTACAAGTTTTTATCCCAACCTTGACACAAATCTGTTAAGCACCTCTACTTAAGGTCTCTAGCCAAGTTTCATGAAGTTTGGACAATATTTTGGTCAAATGGTTATCAGTTTTCTATCAGCAGGCTAACTTTGCAAATTTGTTCAAAATTTCCAATCCAATGATCCAAATTTGGTTTGTGGGCTTATTACAACATGATAAAACTAGTGGTATGCTAACTTGGTCAAAAAACTTGAAAAATGGGACATATGTAAATAATCGCAATTATTTACTTCTAGCAAATTTTTATATCTTTTTGATCAATTGAGCATGTACACATGTTTATCACATAAATACAAGCCTATGAATCAGATTTCATTAAGTTTGAACTATTTTTTTCCCAATTTACACTCAAGTCTTTGAAAGTCAGTACAAACTTTAGTTTCTACCCAATTTTTTTGCCAATTTGGTGATCCAAATCCAATGTGCCTTTACAAAAGTTGTTTGTACACATGCATTGAGTCACTGGTATCAACCTTGGTCAAGTCTGAGTATTTATTTTAAGCTTAAAATGAACCATTTTTGTATTTTTTCCAAAGACAGTCATTTCATGAGTTATTTTAAGCCTATGAATCAAGTCACAACTTAATTCGGCCTAAAATGTCAAGAAAAAGCAAATAATTTCAGTTTTGGCCAACTTTTGAAATTTTTACCTCAAAGTGCCCTTGAGCTTACTCACTGGTTCATACAACTTTTAAGCTTACTCTCCAGTCGGATTTAGTGGTTTAGAGTCCTTTAAGCTTACTCTCCAGTCGGATTGAGTGGTGTGGAGTCTTTTCGTGCTATTTCTAGCCGTAGACTTGAAATTCTGCAACTTCAAATACAACTCACAATGATTCTTTCGGAGAGAGCAATGTTCTAAAATCCATCTCGGATCCTACTTACCCTACTCCTAGGTTCTCATGCAATGGGGTTGTGGAAAGTGTCCACAAACACTCATTTTCTTGTTTTTTATGGTTTTCTAAGCTTTGATCTTAAGACTTGTCTTGTCTATCAATCATTCTAAAAATCGTAATCTAGCTCCAACATCCTACAATCCTAAAGGCACTCGACAAGTACAATTACTTCCAAGCTACCTTTACACAGCAAAATACGGCAATCTTAGGCTATGCGGTTTCTAAAAGAAAGTTTTTAACTCTAGGAGATCCTAGAGGAAGTTAAAGGATAACTTCGCAAGACGCTCATGCTTTTCTCTAGTTTAGGTCTCTTCGATCCTCGGTAGCGGTGCCAAATGTGGGACGGTAGTCTAACCTCACTATCCTATCTTATTGCAGATTTAGCAGGAACAACAATTAATTGTCAATCCATGGGACGAAGCTGACTCGACTAGTGCATAGAGGCTACAAGAGGTTGTCAATCTCTCAAAAAACAACAAACAACTCAAATCTAACTCAACCTACACTCAAGTTACTGAAATCACCAAAAGCCAATCCCTCATCGGCAAACAAATCACATCCATTACAGCATCAAATGACATCCGAACATAACAAAATTTCTAGGACAAGTTTATAATACCTAAGCACGCATGCTTATGGTCTCATATCCCACTTTAGGTCAAGTGCCAAAATCGTGATTATTAACAGCAGTGGATTTTTGACCTAGTCGCTTTCAACCCAAAATGCACCTAAATGCTTAGCAATGATGCCCCAATACCCCGCCTATGCTTAGTTTTTTATTTTGAAGTGTAGATTCCTACTTATGATGAAATTAGGCCGCAGGTCGACGACGCCAAAAGCTACAAAATATTGTGATGTGTTTACGTCAATGCGTAGAGCTCTTACATGCGGTTGTAATGCAACAAACACGACTGTAATGGGACAACCGAGGAGGGAGTAGGAAGCACGAGAAGGAGAGAAGTGAGGGTTTTTAGCTCATGCTGTGTATTTCATTATCCAAAACTTACAAATAGCTTACAAAAAATTGGCTTTTAGCCAAGGTTTTTGGTGGTCAAAACTAATAATTTGGGAGCTCTAACTAAAGATAGGTAATGACAGGTTGATACAATCTGGAAGCTTGCAGCCTCGGCTCATCAATTACAAGGTTTATCCAAAAAAAATAGGAGTTATAATATTCTCAATTTATCAAAAATAATAACTGTTTTTACGATAAGAGCTCTGAAAAATGGTATCTGTGTTAGCTCTGTGTTAGCTTGTTGCTAACAATGTGTGTGTGTGTGTGTGTGTGTGTGTGTGTGTGTGTGTGTGTGTGTGTGTGTGTGTGTGTGTGTGTGTGTGTGTGTGTGTGTGTGTGTGTGTGTGTGTGTGTGTGAGAGAGAGAGAGAGAGAGAGAGAGAGAGAGAGAAACAGAGACAGAGACAAAGAGAAGGTTGTTTTGTAGCTCTGATAACCAATGAAGCTTGGGGGGTTGTTGTGAACGTCTAGATGCAGCACTAGTTATGTGCACGGGATAGTGAGGCAGTTCAAAATAAAAAAAATGTGAATGTGTTATAGTGTGCTATTGGCTGGAGCCACGGGCGGTCTGCAAAGAGTCAACAAAACCCACGTGGCGGTCTACTGCCCAGCATGCAAACACTCTGCACACTCAGGCAACATAGACTGTAGGTGTTGGAATGGGACTGGAGCTAGCGGGGATGCCACCCCAGTGTGTGGACACTCTCTAAGAGAGAGGATCAAATGTAAGAATAGCGTTTTGCGGCATCAACTGCTAGCGATTAGGGATCAAAGGATTGAGGGTTGATTAGCCTTCCAAAGGCATGAACGGGAAGGATTGTTAGCTCTGAGCTTCGTATAGGGGCCAGAGGTACGAGGCATGCAACATGATTTTTCCCTTTCCCTTTCTCCTCTCTTGCTCTTTCTCATTCCTTTGACTTCCTTTTCTTCCTTCCCTTTTGGGGGAGCTAGCATGGTGCTACACAATGCATTGTTGAATGGAATTGTCAAGATTTTTGAGCAATATGTACCTAATCACTTGCACCCTTTGCAGCATCTTAATGCTCCCCATGGGGCAACGCTAACCATATCCCCTCTCATCAAGATGGTCTAGAAGGGAAAATGCTTTCTCATAGGCCTCTTGCTCAAGGTCCTATCTCCTACGAGCATGACCTACAGACACGTTAGGTCTTAATACTAACACTGCTATGCAACACTTTCACCAGCATGACCTCTTCAACTCCTGACCCAGAAACCTTGTGGGCAATTCAACAATTTTCATGTTCACCTTTCTCTCTTTAGTGATCCAACCAGGTAAATATTCAACCTCCTATGCATAATGGTAAATTTCCCTTAATCTCCAATGTGCGGAATAATATAGATAATCCTCAATAAGGAGAGTTACGCAGTGGTAAAGGTAATCAACACTTCATAGAAGAGGAACCCCATGATGAATAGGCTCCTAACCATTCTGAGGAAGGTGACAAATTGATAGGGAATGAAAACTTGGGGAATCCTCTTGAAAGAGAGAGTGTTGTTAAAGACCCTAATATTGGATGTGGATGGACAGTGAAGTTATCATGGGGGCTATTGAAGTGGATAAGAGGTTCAAAAACCTACAGAAAATGGTTATGGCATGTTCTAAGACCACATGTAGAGGTTCTTAAGCAATGGATCTTTCAAGAGTGGAAAGCGCCCATCCCAAGTGAAATACTTGCCTACTAACAACTACTATCTTTTTCTTTTATGAAGATGCAAATAGTGTTTTACAAGTTAATAGGAGAGAACAATGGCTTCTTAGAAATACTCCTATGTCTGTTTTCAAGTGGCATAGGGGTTTTGATCCCAAGGGTAAGAAACCCTCAAAGGTTCTTGTTTGGGTTGATTTCCTAGATTTCCCCATTGAGTTTTTTCCATAGAAGCCCAAAATGTGGTGAGGTTTTGGGCCAAAAACCTTCCAATGGTATTAATCTCAAATGGGATCCTCTTAAGGACACTAGACCTTTGAAGGATCACTTGGGTTAGACTCTACATGTTGAAAAAATTGTGTGCACGAATTTGCCAAATGCTTGTTTCTATTGCCTTAGATAGGGCCACTTGACTAAAGATTTTTGAGAGCTCGTAGACAAGGTTCAAAAGGATGCAACCCAAGGGAAAGAAGTAAAGGGTAACAATCATGGTTTTCAACATGTTGTTGGGCAAAAGAAAAAGTGAGACACGCTTATAGCTATATAGCCCAAGAGTGTTCAAACTTCACTCTCAGCACCAAAAATTATACCCCCAACAATTCTTAGTAAACCCCAACCAAAAGGCCTTTGCTCCCTTGGGAATTTACTAGCACACGCCCACCCAAAGGACCATAGCACATAGAAGAAAAACCCTATCAAAGCACGGATTTCCAGCACACACTTACCAATGCATATGAATACAAGGTCCTCCCCTTTCACAATTGAACATCACAAACCCACAACTTCAATTCAATTCCACAATTCATAGATACATGCCCTCTGAATCTGTCTGCACACAATTTTCCACTAGGTTACCATAGCCATAGCCCTACAGAGAACTATTTGTAACCTGAATATCACAACTCCAATTGGAGCACTTTAAAGCTTGAGAGAGATATTGAAAAATGACTCGCGAGAAAGCTGAAGATGATCAAAATTGATTCTACACAATGCTACATGCAAAATTGATGAGAATAGAGAGTTGTCCCAGCCTCGGGGGGTGCACTATGTAATCATGTTGATATATAACGTGAGTTCAAAAGGAGGGGTTTTAGAATACAAAAAATTTAGGCAATTTAATAGAGATATATTGAAATAAGGGATTTTTATATTCAATTTTGGAAAAATTTTCTAAAACAAGGGGTTATTTTATTCATTCAAACATGTTAAAAGAGGGATTCTTTTAATACCCTGCAAACGCATGTTATATAGGGGGCTACTGAATGGTGAACCCCTCGAGGTCCCGGCACAACTACACCTAGAGAAGGCAAGACAAGGCCAAAAGTGCATCAGAAACCATCAAGGTGGCACAAAAATCTAAAACTTGAAAATTTATGGAGTTTTGCTAAATTTTTTAATTTTGTACATGAGTTTTGGTTATATACAAGTCTCACTTCAAAAAACTCACTCACGAGCACTTATTGTAGCCCGACAACTGGCGTTATACTAGTTACTTGCCATGCATGTACATGTGCTCGCTAAAGCAATCTAAAAACCCACAAAAATAAATCCCATACACCCTTTGACATCAGGTGTCATGTCCATATGTACAAATTTACAAAAAAAACGGGGTGTCAAAAATGCGCCCAACATAGTTTACCACACCCCAGCCTGCTAAATCATTCATGATCAGCAGCACAAAAGATATCCTGTAAACTAAATGAGGGAGTCTTCATTTCATCTTCACCATTAGCCACATGATCAAAAAATTTCTCAAAAGAAGGCTCATCCTTAATTACAGTCATGAGCCTTGCAATATACTTCTTCAACCTGTAGCCATTCACACATGATTTATGTGGGGTACCATCAAAGTCAGCAAGCTAATATGTGCCATTTGGAAATCTGTTTAAGACCAATAAAGGACCTTGCCACTTGATTTGAAACTTCTTTTGAAAATTTCTATTAAGCTTACTATTGTAATGAATCACCATGTCACCCTTTTTTATGTCTTTGTCCTTCACCTTCTCATTTGCATTTGCTTGATTGTTCTTCAATACTTGCTCATAACACTCAAATGCCAGCAATCTCTCCAATCATACACATTGCAAACACAAAATCTTCTCCTTAAGTGTATCATTAGGCTCTTCTTCAAGCTTTAGCATTAGCTTCAAAGCTGGTATCTCCACCTCGATAGGAAGTAAAGCCTCTTTCCCAAAAACTAGGTGGAAGGGAGAGAAACCAGTACTTGATTTGATAGCAGTCTTGTAAGCCCATACAGCACAAGGTAGCTCTAAATCCCAAGTCTTCACATTGTTTCTTGTCATCTTTGTAAGCATCTGTATGAGCTCTCCATTAAACTTTTCATTCATTCCATTGCATTGAGGATAATATGGAGTAGTAAACCTACGATGCACATGAAACTTCTCACATAGATAATCCACCAGCTCTCCCCTAAAACCTGGATCCTTGTTAGAAAGTAACTGCAATAGCATAGCAAATTTGCAACAAATATCTTCATATATAGATTGGGAAGCATCTTTTCTTGTGATTTTCTTAACGGCTTTGGCTTCGGCCCACCCGGATAGATAGTCAACAGCAGTAAGTATGTAACATTTGCCTCTAGTTGTCATAGGGAGAGGACCTATTGCATCAGTACCCCACTTCTCAAACACATCATAAGCCACAATGGTGCCTCTTATTTCTGATTTGAGAACCCTATTTGCCATACTTTGACACTCTTTACAAGACTTGCACCAATGATGAACATCACATTGAATGCTTGGCCACACATACCCTTCCTGCAAGACTTTATGCAAAATGATTTTTGCAGCAAAGTGACCACCACAAGAACCCTCATGATTCTCCTCCAAATTTTGTAAAATTCCTCTTTCCAAGGCACTTTTCTCATCACAAGATCAACCCCTTTCATATCTAAGGCATCACCAAGCAGCACATACCTTTTGGCACGGCGTAGGAAGGTATAATTCTTTGACTTCTCCGACTCTAATGGAAGCATACCTATTTGTAGAAACTCTTCCTCCCTCTCTAGATCTTCCCTTCTCAAATAAAGAGAAGAATCAACCCTTATCACATACAATTGTTCAATTGAAGCTTGTGCTGCACCATGCGCTTCTACATCTTGAAACCTATACACATGCCTTAAACGCCAAGCTTCAAAATGCTTAAGCAAATTATTCACTTGAAAACACATATTTTTCAGCCTTATATTCTTACTTTTCCACACCCCAGTTACTTTCTTAACTACCAAAAAGGAATCACCTCTTACCGTCACACGATGGATGTCAAGCTCAAGGCAAAGGTTGAGCCCTTTCTCTAAAGTAACATACTCAGCTTCATTGTTGCTTTGTGTTGTACGCTTCAAACTACTTTTAGTTACCAAAGCACCTTGAGGATCGTAATAAAACACCTCCAAAATCTTCACCATGTGATTTCCTGTAGAGCCATCAAAAAGCAATAGATAGGCATTGTCTATGTCAGGAGCTTCCGTGTGTTGCTTTTTCACCATGTCCATTTTAAGAAGAAGTGGGATTTCCTTATGATTAAGCAAATTATCCAATGTAATCCTTGTACTCTCCTCAACAAGAAAAGAGAATTGGAATTCATGTAGCTCCACAATCCACTTCATGAGCCTCTTTGACAAAGTAGGTCTATTCACCAATTGAGGTAGAAGAGTGTAGTTAGTGAGGAATGTGAATGTTTTAGGGACAAGACAGTGCCTAAACCTTCTACATGCATAAATCACACTCACCATGATGAGCTCCACCTTAGTATATAATCTTTAGACCTCTAGCTTCACCCTGCTAGCATAATAGATAGGCTTCATGTAGTGGGAATTGTTACCTCGTTGAAGAAGCATAGCTCCAATAGCATCCTCGTCTACTGAAAGGGCTCACATAAAAATCCTTATCGCAAGTAGGAGCATGCACAGTAGGAAGAGAACCAAGAACCTCTTTGATACTTTGAAAAACCTCTTCACATTTATTTGTCCATTGTAAAGGATCCAACCTTGCTTGTAGAGGATAAAGAAGTTGAGAGGACAAAGGAATGAACCTTGACATGTACTTCACCTTTTGAATAAAAGTAGCAAGTTTCTTTGTATCCTTAGGTGATGGGAGGATCACCAAAGCCTTCACTTTCAGGATCCGCTTCAATCTCATTCTCTGTGATCATATGCCCCAAAAAATTCACTCTTGGTTGAGCAAGATGATACTTCTTTGGGTTGAGTTCACCTCCACTTTCATCATATTTCTTCAATGTCATCCAATCTTTGCACAATGATCCTTTCAAGATCTATAAACACAAAGATGATCAATAAGCTACTTTACAAACCTACCAAGAAAGGGAGAGAACACCTTATTGATGCGCTTTTGGTACCACACACAACCATTCATAGGACCAAAAGGAAGCACACAAGAACAAAAGCATCCCCATGGTGTGATAAATGTGGTCTTCTTTTGGACTTCTAAATCCAAGGTGAGCTGAAAATATCCAGAGAATCAATCACATACACTATAGCTCTCATGCCCTGCAAATAGAATCAAGTATGTCATCTATGGAAGAAAGAGAGTAGGCATCTCTCTTAATGGACGCGTTTAGAGGCTTAAAATCAACACATATCCTCCACTTTTCATCCTTCTTGAGTGTGAAAACAACAGAACTCATCCATTCTGTAGTACTCACCGGACATATAAAACCTGCTTTGATAAGCTTGTCTACCTCTTACTTTAAAGCATTAAGTTGTACACGTCTCATTCTCCTTAGCTTTTGGAATATGGGCTGACATCTTTCCTTGATTGAAATGTGGATTTCCTCTCCTTAAAAGACTCTAATTTTCCTCATAAAAAGTGATGGATAAATTGGAAAATTGTTGTATCATATGTAGGTACTCACCCTTCTCATGACTAGTCAAGTCGAGAGACAACATACCTTGGATAAGCTTTTGTTTGACATTAGGCTGCATCAGCTTTTCAATTTTCTCATAAGGACCAGAGATATCCTCATTCTCCATAATGCCAACAAATCTGTGTTTCTCATCATGCTCTTTTTAAGAAACATGGAGGAAACATCTAGATCACTATCGTTGATATCTTCCACCTCGCTGTCATCATCCCCATTGTCTTCTTCTTCACTTGAGTACTCTTCTTCATCACTTATACAGTGCCACAACAACAAAACCACCATATCATATAATTTACTGGATTTTCAATCGAATAACATTTTGATCAAAATATTAGTTCAATCGAATAACATTTCAATCAAAATAATAGTTCGATCAAAATAAAGTTCCTTATATACCGTGAAAATGGACTGTGTTCCTCATTCCATTGAGCTCTCTTCCCCTTTTCTCATCTATAGGTGAGCCTCAACAACAAGAAAAATATTAAAAGATCAGTTTAAATTTTGTTATAGAATTTTTAATAGAAATTTAGAGCTTTGGACAAATTTTTTTTTTCTAGGTTTTGGAGTTTTGAGTATCTGCTTTGTGTGAAGTATATCTTACATTGAGAGGTAAATTAAGTAAGGTAGTTAATGATTACTTGCATTGTGTAGAGGAAACTCACACTTGGAAAGTTAAAGTTAGCATTTATTTGCTTTATGTTGAACTATGTTCACACTTAGAAGTAGCTTAAGTTAGATAGTTAAAGTTAGGAGCTACTTGTTGTGTGTTGAACTATGTTCACACCTGGAAGTAACTTGGGTTAGATTTGTCTAATGATTGTCTGTAATGTGTAGAGTAGTACTCACACTACAGACAATCTAGGTAGATTAAATAATAATCTCTCTCTTTGTGTAGAGGTATTCTTACACCTAGAGGAGAATTATAGAAGTAGTGAAGTTTGATTGCTTGCCATGTGTAGAGTTACACTCACACTTGGAGGTAATTTAGATAGGCTTTTTAAAAACATCTTGCTATGTGTAGAGTTTACTCACACTTGGAAGTTATTAAGATAGATAAAGTGATTATCTATCATGATTTAGGTGTAAAGTAAGAGCTCGCACTTGAAAAAATAATTCTATTGTTGGTATTTATTAATTGAAGAGGTTGAAAACGTTGACAAATAAACTAAGGTAACTGGTATTAGAGTTTGATTTTAGGTGTTTATTTAGTAATTAGTTCTGTTTGAGTTTGCAGATCTTAAGAAGATGGTGAAAGGATATGAGTGGAACTACGTACATGAATTGGTCAGTGGAAAGACTACATTAAAGTTGAAGTGTAAGACTTGCGGCCATAATTTTAGCGAAAATGATCACAGGATAAAAGAACACGTGTTTAAAATTTTTGGAAATGTTTTAGCTTTCAAATACCCCCCAAAGGTATTGAAGAAAAAATTCTCGAGTGGACGCTCAGGGAAAAGAGAGCACATCTTGAGGGCAAAAAAAAGGGAGGTCCCAAAATGATGGCTCTATCTATGGCTAGGGACAACGAGATGACACTCGAGAATAATCAAAACCCTCCCTCGATCCCTGCTTCAGGTCAAGGAGGGTGTCATTCATTCTTTGCTGGGGATTTTAGCTCTAATCCTACCGGAATCTCTGCTAACATAAGCCGAAGTGAAGCATGGATTGGAGGAGAACCTTCACCAAGTGGTCCTACTTTGCATCAGGCATTTGATAAACAATGGTTGCTTGAACTCCATCTTAAGTGGACGCAAGCATTTGTTGCATGTGGAATTCCTTTTAATGTCATTCGAAATCCTATCTTCAAAGATTCTTTAATGAGCTTGGCGAAGAAGGGTTTTGTGGTACCCAATTATAATAAGATGCATACAGAATACTTAGATAAAGTGAAAACTACATCAAAAAATATTCTAAAGCGCATAACTCTTGATTATGTGCCATAGTATGGATGCACAATTGCTCTAGATGGTTGGACAAATTGTCAGAAGAAACCATTGATTAATGTGATGGTGATTTGTCCAAGTGGTTCCATCTTCCTTGAGGTGATTGGTACATCCTTGAAAGAGAAAACTAGTGGATATCTTGTTGGTATATATGAGCATTCAATTAAAAGAGAAAGAGGACCTAAAAATGTGACAGCCATTGTCACTAATAATGCATCTAACTACAAAGAATTTGGAAAAGCAATTGAAGCAAAGTATCCAGAGATAACATGGGCTCCATGTGCTACTCACACTTTGAATCTGCTCTTAAAGGATTTTGAGAAAGTTCCTTCTATTAAGAAAAATCTTCTAGATGCAAACCACTTGGAGAAGTTTATAAGAGAGCATTCATTTTCTTATGCTTTGTTCATAACAAAGTCCCCAACCAAAAATTTACAAATTTTTTGTGTAACCCATTTTGCAACAGCATATTACGTTTTGTCTACACTGCAACATGTTAAAGCAGCCCTTGTTGAAACAATGGCAGATAGAAGATGGGACATTTGGCTTGATAAATACCCCAAGTATGAACCTGCTCCTTCCAAATGCTATCAGCTTGTAAACAGGGAAGGAATGTTTGGGGATCCTTGGCATATAGATGCTATCAAGATAATGAGCGCACCAACTTGGTGGAAAGAGTACGGTGGAGAAAAAGTGGAACTTCAACATGTGCTATGAGAGTATTGTCTATTGCCGCCTCGAGTGGTACTGTGAAAGAAATTATTCAATTGAATCGCTTGCGCCCATATTTCCTATCTCTTCTTTGATAAAAGGCGCATACTTTGCCTCGTACCATGCCAAATTTATTTCTAGCACTGCTATACGAGCGCGCAGCATGGCTGGGGTCTCCCCTTGAATTGCCAAATCCATGTCGTGGGTTGCAATCTTTTCAATGACTGTAGTTTCTTCAAGCAAGTATGTATATCCTCTCTTGAAAGGAGGGTCTTCTTGATTAGCTTCCGGTGCATGAATCTTCTCGATTGGGCGCCCTTTGCCAACACCTCCTATAGTGGGATGATCGTTCCAATCAACTTTAGCCGCAATACATAGTAGCAATAGCATTGTTGCACAAAGTAAATTACCACTTGATTATTATTTGGTGGAAATCTATACACTTGGATAAATCTTGCAAGGATATTTCTTGCGAGGACAGTGTGTTTGCCAATTGAAACCTTCAAGGGAGCAGAATCCTTAGCGTACGAAGTGATTTGGGCATAGATGTCTACATTGCCTGTAATTCAGTGGCTCCCCTTGAAGTTTTGATTCCTCTTTTTGGGTTTCATCCAAAGCACTGAGATCTCCTTGAGCCAGCCAAATCTCTTCCTCTTTGTAAATTTGTTGAGCCAATGCATGATTAAGCAAAGGATCATTAGGCTGTTGTGCATTCTGGTCGGGAGAAATATCTTTTATAGCTAAAATGCAAAATAATAAAGTTTAGTGAGACAGGTCTTAGCACTTGAAAAAGAGAGATGGTTTAGATAATTCAGTGATCCAAGTCAAAATACTTTAAAACCTCAACTTGAAGAAATTTACCACCGCACTTCCTATCATGGTGTCTTATTAATCTACCCTAATAGCACTAAGCCGCATAATATGCCACATAGCTCGCTAGCACCATTGGCGAAGTGATGTAGAGTCCATTGGTTTGTGGGTCTACGTGGCCAACTCACTCAAATCCTCGTCGATGAAGCATTCCTATTTTCACATCAACGAGAACGAATGTGCGGAAACAAAGCTCTCTCTCTATACTACAAGAGGTTGTGTGCTCTTGTGACACTGTTAGCGACGGAAATACACTGGGTTTTTATAACCCCCGGCGTCGCTAAAACCGTCGCTACGAGCGTCGCTACGAGAGCGTCGCTATATGCGTCGCTATAGGCGTCGCTATATGCGTCGCCTTAAGCGTCGCTATATAGCGACGCTCATAGCGACGGTTATAGCGACGTTTACACAGAAGACTATAGCAACGCTCATAGCGACGCTACAGAGCCATAAATAGCGACGCTTATAGCGACGCTCGAGAGAATTTTTTTTTGGTGGCAGGGCATTGAATGCCCTGCCACCCATCAACCATATTGTACTTGATTCACTTTTTAAAAAAAGTGCAAGGGTAGATAATAGACCCAAAATAGTCACCCACAAGACGCATTGTTTGCAAAATTGACAATTGTACACATCACAGGCAAAATGAATTGATTGGCAAATGTAATAATGACAATTGTACAACATCATAGGCATAAAGAATTGATTGGCAAAAGGAACTGCGGTGACAAATGTAATAATATACATGGTTCAAAAAGACGTATAAAATCCATCTCATGATACATAAGCTATGAGAAACCCTAAACTAATGCTATCTAGCTACAGCTAAACTAACGTCGTCTAGTCAGACGTCTCATCGCGTCCAAGCGGCGTATCTGTCGGATTCTGCAAAAAAAGACAATAAAACAGCTTTCAGTAAGTATAAACATATAACGACATTTATAAAACAATACAAAAAATAAAAAGAGTAAACCCTAATACTAACCATGCCGCCGCAAGAACTGAGAATGTCCATCAGGGCGTTTAAGCCCTTCCTGCCTGCGTACTCGCGCTCGTACGGTGTGGGATCACGTCCTGTCATCGACCACTATCAAAACATACAAAGATTTCATTATGTTAGAATTAAAAAACTCATAAACCCTAAACTATCGAACATAAAGAGCAATGTGAAAACACTTACAAAATCGGCCTCAAATGATGCCCATCCACCGCTCCCCAAGTGGTGCGAGCTCCCTGCCTCTACTTGCGCTCTGGCTGCATCCTTTTGTTGCTTCCACTTGTCGGGATTCTCGCACGCTGCTTTCTTCGCATTCTTCCAATCTTCTTTGGCCAGCCAATCTGGCCTGTTCCACCCATTCTTGATTGCTTTTTGCACTTCGGAACGCTTGTGTTTACAGTATTCGCGCATTCGAATCTTCATCATGTCTTCATTGAAGCGCTGATCCCGTGTTGGAACGGGAAACTCATCATGAAGTATGCTGATGACTCTGTTTTTTAAATCACTTGGTACTTCACTCCATTTGTTTAGTATGTAGTGTCTAAACAGCTGAGAGCAAAGACCACACATGCGCGAGATCACCTTCTTGCCGTCATCATCCATGATGATGCCGCCGTTGATGTCGATGGAGTAAGGCAAGCCCTCTGACCGGTGACGCGTGAACCTGGGTGTCCCGGCAGGGGTCTCTAGCGGCGTGTCGATGGGGGTACGGACGTCAGGTGTCTCCACCGGCGTCTGGGCCCCGAAGCGAGGAGTGTCGAGTGGGGTGGCTCCTTGCGGAGTAGGTAGAGGTGTGTAGCTTCTAGGAATAGTCAGCCGTGTAAAACCTGGCGTAGATGGCGATGTTGTGGCTGGTGTGGGGGCGGGCAAAGAAGGGGAGGGTAAAGAGCCTCGTCGAACACGAGGCGGTGTGGAGGCATCGATGGCGGAATCCCCACAACAATCGCCACCGCCACCACTAGAGCGCCGGTGTCTAAACGAGTGTGAAGCTCGTCTCGTCGACGCCGAAGCTTCGGAGCGCGCCGAATGCTCCGAAAGAGAGGGAGATGCGGATGGAGTAGGAACGCGTGATGATGCGCCAGAGCGATGACACTCCACGTACCACTGTCTCTGCTGCGGTGACAAAGAAGAAAGAAACTCCTCATCATCCATACCTGCATTAAACACACGAATATTTAAACTTAATATTGAATGAATAGAGTAGACAATGACGCAAAGACCATTAAATACAATGACGTAATGACGCATATAAATACAATGACGCAATGAATTGATTGATAGAAGAGGCAAGTCGAAAACTCAAAATTTTCAATCAAAAGATGTGAGCGCGAGTAGAAAAGAGCGTTATACACCATGGAAGGTACTTAGAGAGCTAGAGCTTTTACAACACGGAGCAAAATTGTTCAAATACAATATTTGTGGCTTTAAGAGATCTCTCTCTCATCCTCGCATAACTCAGCATAACTTCCTATATCTATATAGAGCTCTCCGTTTAAACACATATCCTCTGTTTCATTTTGTAGCTCCTCTGCATGCACCCCATATAGAGTAGTAGCATCTTGATGCTCGTCTGGCACCACCGCAGCGGCTTCTGATTGAGCATCTTCTCTGATCTCCTCCATTGATGTCGTTGTGATTGGCACATGGTAGCCTTCATACGTCCTTGCACTACGAGGGGATACCTCTATGACGTACCACCAGTTTGATGTAGACTTTGTAGGATGAAATATTACCTACCAGAGCCACATAACTTACATGAGAGCTTTCAAGCACATAACTTGTAAAAGGGGGATGTTAACTATTTACATACTTACTTGTTCACAATGCTCGGGTAGTACGAAAGTGTCTCTTAGGTCAGTCCATTTCTTAGTAGAATCTACCTCAAGAAAACCAGACTCTCCTCTACGCACAGTAGCGTTGCGACCCTCCATGATTATCTTGAACCATTACACGTCGAACAAGTCGACAAAAAATCCTCTGTAATCGATCCTCAAAATCTCTTGCAGCGTGCCGAAGTAAGTGAGTTCCGCCACCACAGGATCTACATCAGAGGAACGTCGTCGACTAGACTGTTCAAATTTTGCCATGATTCCACAATCTTGAGTAAAACGCTTTTTGTCGATTGGTTCCACCCTAAAATGTCGACCTTTACACCATGCTACTGTGTATGACTTATACTACAACGAACAAAGATTATGAGTGGCTGTTCAAACGTTTATAAATAAAGTCACTTGCTAGTCGTACATTGAAAACTTACCTTGGTCGCGCAACCCCGAGAGTACTCCCACTCTTCTTCAGTCACTTCGTCACCGCATTGTTGTGCGCTTTTCAATTGGTTGTGCAACCATCTTAAGCTCATGAAGGTTGGTAGGCTCTCCAGAACCGCTGGATAGTGCATCGGTGGTTGTCTTCCCCGTCTCCACTCGATTCGTGCCCTTTGTCGCTCTTGCTTTGCATCCTCATATTGTGAAATCCACTTTTGCATCACTGGATTGTGAAGCATGCAAAATCGGTTGATTTTAGCCTCTAGATCTTCCGTCATCTTCTTCTCAACACCGAGATTGCACATGACAATCCCAAATATACGCTCATCATCTATGGTTCGCCATAGCGTGTCCCGGGATTTATCAAATCCGTCTAGCCACTCTCCAATGTACACTAGGGACTCTGATACCAACCAACCTTCTGCCATGCTATCCTCCGGACCTGCCTTTTGACGCACATATCCCTTAAGCGTTTTCATGAAACGCTCTAAGAAGAACATCCATCTGGAATGAACTGTGCCAGCTATTTCCACCTCATCAACTATGTGAACAAGAAGATGCACCTGAATGGTTAGCATTGTAGTAGGAAAATGTTTCTCAAACATGCACACAAGCTCCGCAGCATTTAGTTTGGCGAATGGTATGGAGTCTACGTTGATCTCCTTTTGTGAGATCCATTGCACCAGCTTTGCAAGTTTGTAGATTGTGTTACGGATGTCGAGAGACAAACATTCCTCAATGGCAACCGGTAAAATAAACTGTAAAGTATGTGCAACAATGATATTAAAGTCCACATTTTCTGCAATGTTATTAAAGTCCACTATGAACGTACCTGACACATTTTATGCCAATCGTGTGACTTCAAACCGGTAAGCTTTCCTTCTTTAGTAAAACACGTTCGGAGCGAGTGCATTACGCCAGTGGGGGTCCGCAAAGATCGAATGGTCTCTTTTACTTTGCGTTCTTGGGCTCCTGTGAAAATCCATGGTGCTTTAGGGAGTTTTATCGATCCATCAGACGCTGTTTGCGGCCAATATTGCTCCATACGATCCACATTTCTAAGGTCAACTCTGGCTCCCAAAGTATCTTTCTTGCCGGTCAAATGGTCCCATAGTAGATTACCCACATTCTTGAATATGTGCATTGGATCGAGCAAGTGATTGATCATGAGTCGGGGCCAGTATGGTAACTCGTACCATAGAGATAGTCTCTTCATCCCTGGAGGCAATCCGTCATCGCACATCTCCTTCTGCTCTAACCATGCTTGTGCAGACATCCTTGGTGGCTCTCTTCCCAAAAAGCCGTTGCGTAACACATGATTCTCTGGAAGATACGCTTGATGACCTTCGTAGATTTGCTTCTTCAGTGAGGGTGCCCTACGTGCATTCAGTCTAGGTCCACATGTGACACACGCTCTACATCCGCTTGTTTGAAGCCCTGCATGTATACACATGATAATAGATCAACTATGGGAAAAAACAAGATTTACAGTGTCTGAGTGAGGAGTGTCAATAGATCACCTGAGCATTCTGTTAGCCCGGGATAGTCATGCATGGTCCACATTAGAATGCCTCTGATCAAAGCATTCTGTCGTCCTGTGTGTCGGCTCATATCCACCACCTCTATGCCAATCCACAATTGTTGTAGCTCTTCCAATAGTGGACGAAGATACACATCCATATTCCCCACTTTATATCGCCCTGGCACAATCAAGCTTAGCCATAGGTGCCCCTTCTTTGTAGTCAACCACGGGGGAATGTTGTAGTTGACGATGACAACGGGCCATACACTGTAAGATGTTGATCTTTGACCAAATGGATTTACGCCATCCATAGCCAGGCCTAAGTTCAAATTTCGAGCTTCCCTGGCAAAATCCGACCATGTTCCATCTATATGTTTCCACGCTACGCAATCTGCAGGAATTCGTAGCACACCATCCGAAGATTTATTCTCCTCATGCCATGATGCTAGGGCGGCCATGGACTTACATTCGAAGAAATGCTTGATGCGAGGAAGCAGAGGGAAATGTCGCAAAACCTTTTGTGGAATTTTTGTCCCGTGGAGATCTACTCGATATCTTTCGGAATCACATTTCGGACACTTCTCCATGTCTATGTATTCCCCTCTGAAAAGAATGCAGTCATTAGGACAAGCGTGGATAGAATTGTAATCCATCCCCAAGTTTTGCAAAATCTTTCTTGCTTCATCTCGGGAATCTGGCATCACATTGTCAACTGGTAGTATGTGCTCTTTCAGCAATCTACACAACATAAAAATATGATACAGTCGTGTAAAAATCTATCAAATCATTATACATTTAGAGTTTTATTAAAGTAAACTAATTGTAATAGATCACCTGAAAAGCGCTGTGACGCTAGTGTCACTCCATCCAAACTTTGCCTGCATGTTGAGAAGAACCAGGAGTGCTTTCAATCTAGACATACGTGCTCCATTATACAATGGCGTATCGGCTTCACTTTTCATATCATCATAGATAAGCCTTTCTGAATCCATGATCGTCTCGATCATTTCATCAATCTCGGGCTCAAACATTGCCTCGTTGGGAATGTGCTCTACATGATCATCCCCCGAGCTGTCAGAGGCTACATCTTGTGGCCTCACATATGCTGCTTGACCAAAGCGCCTGCGAACACATCTATTGGGTTGCAAGATTGCTGCTTGTTGGCCAGCGTCAGAGTCCGACGAGTTATAATTAGCAACAACTCGATCTATAATAGATGGATCGAACTCGCCAAATTCGCGAACGTGCTGCAAAGAAACACATCTTGTCCATCGCACAGCATGCTTGCATTGATTACAAGGACATAAGACCCTCGTTGAGAGATAGGTGTTTCGGTTGGACGGTCCCACATCCTCGTCACTACTCATAATGAGGATAAAAATCTTATAACCTGGACAACAAATTTAATATTCTATTGGCATTCTTCGTCTTATCTCTCTCTCTCTCTCTCTCTCTCTCTCTCTCTCTCTCTCTCTCTCTCTCTCTCTCTCTCTCTCTCTCTCTCTCTCTCTCTCTCTACCTCACATTCTCTAGTCATGTCCAATCCCCGCACACCTCGGTCTAGAGGTGCACGGAGATCAGAACCACCGGGTTATAATCTCGTCTTTATTGGTCAATACCTATATTTGTGGGTACAAGAAATCTACACACCCACATCTACATGATACTGCATGTAGTGGACAAAACCCCTTTGCCTCTTCTCTAGCTGTAGCACTTCACAGCATCTTAACATCTTTTCACAGTAGATCTTTTCACTGTTCGTCTAACTCTAAACCCTAAACCATAAGTAATTCTTGCGTGGACTCGATCTAACGTAAATAAGCGTAAATCTAAATAAACGTAAATCTAACTAAAAATAAAGCTAAATCTAATTTAACGTAAGTCTAATGACTAGAGGTTGTCTAGATGGTCATTGTGTCGGGGATGTAGTGACTCTTGCCACCCTGAAGATCCACCTTCTTCCCTATCTTCTGAAGACATTTCACCAGTACTTTTGGATCGACGGAGCCCACCATGAGTGAAGGCAGCAATACCCTATATTCCATTGAGGGCTTTCTTCACCCGCTTCATGCAGGCATCGCAGTCTATGGAGACCTAAATCTAATTTAATATAACGTAAATCTAAATCTAGCGTAAATAAACGTAAATCTAGTTAAAAATAAACCTAAATCTAATTTAATGTAAGTCTACATATAACCTAATCTTTAACGTCTTTTAAGATAGTTTCCTACGACGTTATAACTCTCTTCTTCTTGTGTGTGTGCGCGTGTGTGGATGTGTGTGCCAATAAAAAGAGATAAATGGTATAACCTTTCTATCACCCATGCCAAGTATGATAGATTGATTATGCCATTTCCCTCTTGAATAATAGGTCTTGAGTTCAACTCCTCGTCGGCTAGATCTTTAGGTCTTTTAATTTTAATTAGTTTCCTACGACATTAAATTAGTTTCTCTCTCTTTCTCTCTCAATGTGTGTGCATTTTTTTGGATCGTATGCATGTTTTCTCTCTCTTTTCCTCTCTCAATGTGTGCGTTTTTTGTTTATGCATGTTCTCTCTCTCTTTTCCTCTCTCAATGCGTGCGTTTTTTGTTTATGCATGCTCTCTCTCTCTTTTTCTCTCTCAATGTGTGTGTGCATTCTTTGTTTATGTATGTGTGTGCGTTTTTGTTTTTGTTTGTACTCTCTCTCTCTCTCTCTCTCTCTCTCTCTCTCTCTCTCTCTCTCTCTCTCTCTCTCTCAAAAACACTATGTGTGTGTGTATGTGTGTGTGTGAGAGAGAGAGAGAGGGAGAGAGAAAGAGGGGAAGGGAACATGAGAATGAGGAGAGGGAAGGAGCATACCTGACTCTCCTTCCTCTCCTCGTGTGTGTGTGTGTGTGTGTGTGTGTGTGTGTGTGTGTGTGTGTGTGTGTGTGTGTGTGTGTGTGTGTGTGTGTGTGTGTGTGTGTGTGGAGAAGAAAAAGAGAGAGAGAGAGAGAGAGAGTGAGGGAGAGCGTTACCTGCTCCTTGCTTGAGGGCGCCGAAAAACTCAGATCTGAGATCTGAGTTTTTGGGTGCGCTTGGTTATTTTTTTAGCCCAGCCGGCGTCGCTATGAGCGTCGCAAATTTACAAAGAAATTTGCGACGCTCATAGCGACGCCGGGATTTATTTTTTTGAGCGTCGCTGTGTGAGCGTCGCTAATATAAATAGCCTCTTGTAGTATATCATAAAATACCAGCTACTCTCTTTCTGATTTAATACCTGCATTCAATGATTTATGTTTCACAAGTCGTAATGTGATGTTTGGGGGAATTTTTTAGGATCTCTTCATCTCCCTCTCTCTCCATATCTTACATTTACCTTCTGTATGTATTCCCTATACCGTTATTATGTGGATGGAATTTGTTACTTTCATGTCTTTGTGTGATCTGAGCACGATAGCAAACATTGTAGCACCTGTGTGAGTATGTGTTGACTTCTTACCATGCGTCCTAACCGCATTTCAAGCTAGGTGGTGCCCCCCCCCCCCCCCTCCCATTGAGGCACCTGACATCCTCTTGGTGTAGAGGCCACCGGGACCATTTTGTCTCCCTCATTAAAATGGTGCCTCCACTGAGAAGGGATTTCAAGGCCTTCAATTTTCTTGAAGAATCCTTGACAAGCATAGTCAAAGTTGAGGTTTTCTACATCGACATCCACAATAACGAGCTTGTCCACTTCAAGGGAGGAAAGAGAGTAGTTAGGCCTCTCTTTCTTGAAGATTCTTCAAAGAAGAAGAGGGCTACAACCACCCCTAGGTGGCCCAAAGGTGCTACACAAGCAAAAGGAAAGAAAGGGATCAGTCATACTTGAAAGTACATGATCCACCAAGGGAAGGAGGTGCCTGGCAATACTGGTGCTTCAACTTATGAGGCTACCCCAAGCACAATAGCCAAGATTCCACCCAGGCTACCATGGAGGTCATCTTCTGAGGCAAAAAGATGTAAGGTTGCATATCATTTTGTCGCGTGTATGCAAGTGCAACCACTGCACTTTGTTAATCCTGAAGCAAAGGCAGCAAAGGCTTTTCCATGTCCTAAAGATGTGTGGTTTGGCTATAGCCACTGTTTTTGTGGAGAGCGTATTGAGAGCATCCCTGCTCTCCCTTTGCAAGTCATCCTTTAAAAAAAATATACCACACTGATGCAAGTCAGTGGATTAAAGATAATTACATCTCAATGGTTGGAGCTTCATACAACGGTTTGATTACAGGAACTACGTGCAACTGTGTTTAACAAAAAAAACTTGGGGTTGTCAAGAATGTGGTCATCACCCCTTATGTGCTAGGAGCTAAAGAGTTTGGAAAGGTGGAGGTAATGGAGGGCAAAGACCTATTATGGATATATAGCCCCGTCAATGCCTAGAGGTGCAGTTGCAGTAAACTAGGTTCTACCCTCTATGCATCATGGATAATGGGCCTTTTCCTTTAAACTTCTTATGTCATATGCATGTGAATGAGTCTTACCATACACCAAGTGACATTTTCCAAGCGAACCAAAATTTGAGTGAATATCTATAGGACATGGCCCCATGTTGTCCAATATGTAGCAATTGGCAACTTCTCACTCAGCATTACTGGGGCCCCATCCTCAACATCAAGGATGAAGTAGAGGGGGGATCTCTTAGTTTTCTTCTATAGCTTATACATAGTGATGTTTGTGGGCCCATGCAAAATCTATATTTGTGCAATTACCTTCACTTTGTGACATTCATTGATGATTACTCCAGGCATGCATGGGTATATCCGCTTAAAGCGAATCTTGAAGTTTTTATGTGCTTCAAACAATCTCTTGCTATGGCTCAAAATGTTTCAAAATTGTACTATTGGCACCTGCACCCTCCGTTTTGATTGAGGGGGGGAGTATATGTCTCGTGAATTTAATGCATTTCTTGCTGGTTGTGGGATAAAACACCAATTTACAGTGCTTTATACGCCTCAGCAAAATGGTGTTGCTAAGAGGAAAAACAAGTCACTTGCAAAAATGGCACGATGTATGGTCAAAAGTAAAGCTTTGCCGCATTTGTTTTGGCTTGAGGCCATCATGTGTGCCACTTATGTACTAACAGATTTCCTAGAAAGCTTTGCAGTCTATGACTCCATATGAAGCATGGCATGATAGAAAGCTTTCTATTGAGCACATGCGTGTTTTTGGTTGTTTTGGCATATGCTTTGGTGCCACAAACACCATGCAAAAAATTGGATGATAAGGCTGTCAAATGTATTTTTGGTGGTTATAGTGCTGAAAGAAAAGGTTACAGGTTGTATCATCCACAAACAAAGTGTATCTTGGTCTCACGAGATGTTGTGTTTGTGGAAGATTCTATTCAACCCTTGTTGTCATGTACTAGAGATAGTAATGTAAGCTCACATGACATTTATGACACTTTGTTGCCTCTTTTCAGTGGTGGAAGTTCGAATGTAAATTCCAATGAGGCAAATGTACAACCTATGGGGGTTTCTAAAAATATTACAGATCAACCTATTACTGATGCAAATGTACATGATGTACTTGATGAGGAAAGGGCTAAGAATGAGCAAGCTAGATGTATGCGTAAATGGTTGGTGCATACTTTGTGTGATAGTAAATTGGATGCACCTTTGTCTAGTTTTACTTGATCAGGTTCTTGCCATGCATCTTATGCATCAGGTTGCTATGCTTTGGCTGTGTCTAGCTTACATGGTGTTGAGAAACCTTTGTCTTTTGATAAAGCACAAAATTCAAAAAATTGGATGGCTACCATGTAATCAGAATATGATGCACTTATAGAAAATGACACCTGGACTTTATGTGATTTTCCTCCAGGCAAAAAGGCCATTGGTAAAAAGTGGATTTACAAGTTGAAATGCAAGTCGGATGGTGAGATTCATCGATATAAGGCTCAACTTGTTGCAAAAGGTTATGCACAAAAAAAAGGCATAGATTATGAAGAGACTTTTTCTCCCAGTTGTCGTATGACTAATGTGCATTTTCTAGGTGCATTGGCAGCTCATTTTGGTTGGGATGTACATCAAACAGACATTGTTACTGCTTTCTTGAATGTTGACATATTTGAGGAAGTTTATGTAATGCAGCCTCACGGTTTTGTCAAGAAAGGACAAGATGACAACGTGTGCAAATGTAAGAAATCTTTGTATGGATTAGATCAATCTCCTTGTGGCTGGGTATGAGATGGATGACACCTATTTGGTCAAATGAGGCTTTCGTAAAAGTCCAATAGCAAGCAGAGTGTATGTAAAGTGTGAGGGTGATGTACTTCTCATTGTCGTTCTCTATGTGGATGATTTGTTGATCATTGGACCAAATGAGAGACATATTGTTGAATTTAATACTGATTTGGATGCTACTTTCAAGATGAAATATTTGGGGCTATTACATCATTACTTGGCTATACAATTTAAGCAGTGTGATGGTGGTATCGCTTGTGTCAAAAAAGTTACATAGAGACATTGCTATGTAAGTTTGGACTTGAAGATTGCAAACCTATTGCCACTCCCATGGGAACAGGTTCAAAATTGAGTTTTCATGATGCTCGTGATCTTGCCAATGTCACTCTTTACCAAACTAAGGTTGGCTTCCTCATTTATGTATGCAACACAAGGCCGGATATTCAGTTTGCAGTCTCACAGATCAGCATATTTATGCATAGCCCAGGGTCTAAGCATTGGCAGGCTGTCAAGAGGAATTTTCGCTACTTAAGTGGCACTTTACATCTTGGCTTGTTTTATCCCAAGAGGCGATCATTGCCGCCAGACTTACATGCTTTCTCAAACTCAAATTGGGCTGTTTGTTTTGACACGCGAGTGTCTACAAGTGGTTTTTGTTCATGCTTGGTAGTTCATGTATATCATGGTTGAGCAAGAAGCAACCTACTGTGACCACTTCTAGTTTTGAGGTTGTAGAAGACATTCTTCATAGCTACAATTGAGTGTGTATGGCTCAAATGCCTTTTGGTTGATTTGGATGTTGGACAAGACACTGCCAACATTATCTACACTGACAGCCAGAGGGCATTGGCAGTTGCAACGAACCCAGTTTTTCATGCTTGCATAAAGGAAATTGAGGTGCATTACCACTATGTCAGGGAGAGGCTCTCAGTAGGAGAGATCAACTTGGCTTATGTGCCAATACAGGGCAATCTTGCAGATCTTTTCACAAACTTCATTCTCTCATGAGAAGTTTGAAGATTTTCGCCAAGCTTTGGGCTTACTCCTCTTTGTGCATTGATGATGCCCTTAGGGCATGCCACTTCCCTTTACTCTATGTGATAGCTCTCGATTACCTCATCACTCCCAGGGGGATTTGTTACAATATACATGTGGTAGTGATGTGTCTGAACACTCTTAGGGCCGTCGGGGCATTTTTTCTCTCACTAGGAGGTTTTTTCCCCCCATGCATTGTATATACGCCCATCGTTCTAGGGCTATCTATCTTTCCATTGAGCACTAAGTAATACACTCTCTCTGGTGTGCCTTGAGCTTCCTTCATCTTCTCCAAGCTATGTGTGTTTTCCTGCAACCCTAATTCCAACAAGTCCTTGTATCTCTACCCTTTGAATGGGCAACAATTTTGACAAATTCAACAACTTCTTGTGTCTGCAATTGCTGCAACTAATCATGATAAGATGAGGATGGGAATAGGAGGATGTATACACAGGTGGAGTGGGGTATAAAATCAAGGGTAGGGAGTCTCCATCATCATTGGAAGCAAGAGGTTGGTGAGGACACATTTGCAGTAGCAAGGCACAAAACTAAAAGGGGTGTCTGCATGCACAAGAATGAGGGTGAAAAGGGGACCTTATACTTTTCCCAGAAGAATGAGAGGGAATCTAGGACTTAAATTAATGGCTCAGGTTAAATTTAAAGCCAGAATAAGTAGCCAAAAACTTTGAAGTTGTTCTAGTTAGGTAGAATCTCATGAGATGCTCCATTTGACCTTGAGGTGAAAAAGGGGGAAAATGGCACATGGAGGAGACAGAGAGAGGGGCAAAGAGAGAAAGATGTCTTATTAGACATTGTCATGCTGATAGATAAAGGGAGAGTTTTTTTATGTATGCTTGCTTGATGAGTAGGTATGTTCAATCAATCATGTGCAGGTTTTGGAATTAATACCAAGAGGTAAATTTGTAAACATCCAAGTGTTATAAAAAAAAGTTTTCTTTTAGAGCTGATATATTTGTCTCTCTCTTTTAAAGTATACATCCAGTGGGTACTGTGCATTAGTGCCAATTGGCAGGGGAGAACATGGGTGCAAGCCTCAATGGGCAAGTGAGAGCATGTGTAGTGTAAGAGGTGTTTAATGACAGAGGTAGAGAGTGAGTGTGGAGGAGGGGGAGTTGGGGGGGAAATGGCTTGGAACTAGGGAACAAGACATATACACTAGGCTACACATGACAGGAATTTTACTTCAAAAATTAAGAACTTGGGAATGGACACATGAAGGACACGACATATGGTGAATGAGGTTGGCATATGTTCAAAATCAAGGCAAAAGTGTGGAGATGTATGCAATTTGTGCATGGTGTAGCTTGTGGCTTGGGTGCAGGACAAACAAGGTGTTGGCAACTAGCTATGAATGATGCAGCTTGTGGCTCGAGTGCAAGACAAACAATGGGTGCCTAAAAATGAGGCCTTGCTTGACTTTTAGTTTTGGGGGGAGAGAGACTGGGTATATTCCATGAAAATAAATAGGGGGAGGGAGTAAGTGTGACAAATTTTGAGCCCATTTGTTTGGATAGAATCGACAGAGATACCACTCTATATTGAAGTGGATAAGGGTTGCAATGCTAAAGGAAAGTGAGGCTTTCGAGGAGAAAGTGGGGAGGAGGACACATGGAAGAGAGAGAGAGACAGAGAGAAACAAATTGATTAGGAGGTGTAAAGACATGCGGACGAAGATGAAAAAAGGATTTTCTAGACTGCACTTCAAAAGAACCTCCGATGGGGCTATAGGTTTTAGTTCAAGGTGACAAGCATGCTGCCTTGAGTTGGGAGCCTTGGAGCCGAGTTGCATAGAGATATAGAGGCAAACAAAGAGGAGTTCACTACCCATCCATGCCCTCTCGTGTAGAGATTAAGTTTCAGGTGGTTAGTGCATAGAGGAAATATCTCTCTGTGGAGACAGCGGAGGAGGAGTGGACGCAGGGTTTTGTTAGTTGTTGTGCTTGCAAAGGTGCAGAGGTGGAGCTATGCAGACGCATAGCAATCCACCCAAAAATATTTTCCTTTAGCTTCAAAGATTTCTTTTGGAATCTACTCATCCAAATTAATCACTTTCTTGTATAGTCGACCAAATAGTAGATGACTAGGTTGAAAATTAATAGGGGAGATAATAGAGCCAATAGGTGTTAGTAGATGAGAGAGAGAGAGAGAGTTCATAAAAAACCTCCCCTAAAGGATATGTGCAATGCACCCATGCACATCTTTGAGGGAGGTTTATTTTTTAAACTCTCTCTCACTTTTGAATAGGGTTACCCTCCCAAAGAGTTTTCAAAAATAAAAGCCTACCCTCCAAAAGAGTTTTCATTCACTTTTGCTTTTGGTACTGGAGGCGGTCTAGGGCAGGCAACAACTTAGATGCAACCTTTAAACACCCCTCAAGGCTCTCGTGCTTCTCAATTGGGGCTCGGCAACCACAAGCAAGAAAAAGCAACAAAAAACCCATAGCCAACAAGTGAAGGGGCACCACCTAGTTATGGGATGCAAACTAGGACGCAAGAGAGATTTTTTCATGACCAAGGGGAGGTGCAACAAAACACACACGAGTAATCTCACACCAAATGGAACAAAGAGAGTTAGAGCAAAGGAAAGAGAGAGAGGAATGAAACTTGCGTAATACCTCGTTTGTGACTTGAAAATGCAGGTTATTTGTTACCTACTATCACATAGCTTGCACAAAACTAAGCCAATGCTTAGTGAAATCTAACCATTATCATCACACACACATTGTCTTAGGGTTGTGAGATGCCTCTCACCACCATAACCTCTTACAATGAGCAAGAACTTAACAATGAGAATACACTAATCACTTACGCAAGCAAGCTCAAATAAAAAAAACTTAAAGATATAAGTCACCTTGCATTTGCCCAATAACTCTATGCAAATCAAAGGACAATGATTTTGAAGCCAAGCACTCCTTTGAAGCACCAAAACCTTAATTTTTGATAGTGGAAGAGCATGTACAATAGTGGTTTGAGATATGGCACTCACACTCTCTCACTTTGCAATGTGTAGCATCAAAGCTTCTCTCACACCAAGTGACTACACTTAAATCTCTCCATGTGTACAGAGTTTTGGGATGCTTTGTGAGATGTTGGAGATTAGAGATTCGAGCTAAGAGCTTAGGGATGATTTAAAAGAAGGAGAGGGGCCTATTTATAGGTTGGAGACCCTCATTAAGGTTATTGGTAAGCCTATTTTACAAGCTAACAAATTAGGATTATGATTCTTTTTTAATATCAAAACATTGCGGTCCTTCTTTGTCTGCTTGAGTCATAGATGTGGGGCTTAATAGAGGGAATTATTGATGGTAGATAAGATGAAAGTAGAGTTTTAAGGGGAGAGAGAGAGAGAGAGAGAGAGAGAGAGAGAGAGAGAGGGTTTTTTAACTATGTACATGTCTTGAGGTGAGGCACCTTTTATGGTTAGTTGAATGGATATTTTGTGTTAGTAGGTTAGTGGTTAGTGTTAGCAATCACTAAAAAGTTAATGATATATTTACAATGGGTAGAATGAGATGGACAGTTGAATGAAGTGAGGAAATCCTTGTGATGGGTGAAGCTTTGTTGGCGGTCATAGCACAGTGCACAACCCACCGACATAATGTCAATCCGGTGGATCGGAACCCGGCTAGTGCATGGAGGCATGGATACACCTAATGTGACTGAATGAGGACTCTAGGAAGAGGGGTAAAGCAAGAGAGGAGAAGAGGGAAAGCCGATGAAGCAAGATCTATGCACACACACTTTCAATCTACACTCTAACTCTCTAATCATGCAGACAATGGTGTATCTCTTTGCTCTAATCTCAAGCACACACAATCGAATCACACATTAAGCATACACAAAGAAGCCTAATGAGAGAAATGTATGCAGCCCATGTACACACACACTCTAATCTAGCACACATGTGAAGCAAGAATGCTCAAACAAGAGGGAAAACTTGAGAGAGAAGAGAAGATTAACACTAATCATACACCATTAACACACATAAGCTTGAAAGACAAGAGAAAGTAGACAGAACTTAGCTTCCATTAATCCCAATACCACTACATATGATGTGGAAGATCCAAGCTCCATAGCCACTCCTCTTCTTCTTCTCCACACTCCCTCACACTCTCTTCTCTAAGAATGCCCTTTCACATCTTGTGAATTGACTTATATACAAGGGCTTTTAAAAATGGGCGGCCGGCCAAAAAATGTATAACATGCTGCAGGTATCTAGGCTCATCTAATCATCAATGTACAACTTGGAACCCACTATGGAGCCCGTAAATACAAAAAATATATGCATACACATATGTGTACACACCAATGGAAGCATAATGCATGTCCTTGACGCTCGCCCGTCAACACTCTCCCCTCCCGAAGCTTTGTCGTCCCTGACAAAGCCATGTCATGGTAGATGCTTGAGAAAGAATATTCCTGCAAAAAGAAAAAGGTGGATGAGGTAGCATTCTCAAATATATGGTTATAAGGCATAAGGAAAAGGCAAAGCACATGTAGTAATGAGTAAATGCAAAGAATTATGAAATGTTACACTGCCATTAAGGAAAAATAAATTGCACTTGCTGAAATAAATTAATCAATATTTTTAGGCTTATGAATGAGTCTATCAATTAGTTAGCCACGACTAAGGGTTAAAACATTTACTCTAGTACTAACTAAGTTAATAAATTTATCCCAATGCAAGATTCCCTAATTATGTCTGTCATAGATTAGCTAACTAACTCTCACAACTCGAAACAAAAGATTGAATTTATTTTTACTTGAAGCTCAATGGAAGTCTTTCTCATTTCATTTTTCTTGCTTTTCATTTGTTATTTTTCACATTTTGCAAAATCATTTGACGTGTGTGCTTATTTGTATACCTGGGGCTTTTTTTCTTCTCAAAGAAAAGCACCCACACTAGGAACCTCTAGGGCTCTAGTACCATAGGCAATACATATGCGTGAAGTACCAAATTAAGCCAGGATTTCTCTTCCAGCTTAAGGTTTTACACTTGTGGCACTTTTGTTTTTCTTCCATTTCCTTTGTATTTTCACTAGTGTTCTTTGTTGTTTGAGTGAGAAAGCCTCTCTATGCTTAAAACACTCCTAAGGTTTCAAACACTCAAATAATTTTACCAACTAGGACTAGTAGTCAAGTAAATGAGTTAACCTAAAGTCACGGCCTCCTAACCTCAAGGCTCATCAATAAAACTAAACTCTAAGTCAATTAACTAAAGAAAGGACAAGTTTATACATCTTTAATGGCAGATAACAAAACATAATTGAATGCACTTAATCAAACCAAGAAGAAGCCACAATCAACAAATATAAATGTACAAAACCATATAGCATAGGAAGGAGTACACCTGTGCATGGGCTCGATGAAGAAGTTGATGTCATGGAAGCTCCTCGTGTCTGGAGATACATCATGTCTACATGGTCGTCCAATCTCCATGGGCAAGCTAATGTCTGTCTACGTGCTGCATCAAAGGATCAACAAAAGCATTGTACCTCCAAGAGGTATGTCAGCAGCAAGATAAAATAACAAAAGTAACAAAATAATAAAATAAAACATCTAAGCTAGGGTCTAAAACCTGGATATCCAGAGGGAAAAAACCCAAAAGGGAAAAAAGTGCCTCTGGTATATGCACATAAATCTAGCGCACATATCAATGTGTACAAATCTCAAATCTCGTGCAACTAGGAGTCAAGAGAGAGCTCTCACCATGAAGCATGATCCGCAATCTCTTAGCTCGATCTCTAATAGTCAAGGGTTGGCTAACACCTAGCTCCATATGTAAAGTCTGCTCAACAGCACAAGGAATAATTGTAGGGTGGGCATCAGCCTCTACTCGAATAGTCTGTGGAAGGCTCTTCAGTAGCCAAATCTGCAATTCTCGTGCTCTCGTAGGGATGTCAGTATGAGCTCTCCTAGCGTGTCTACGTGTGCATCTAGCTCTAGGACATACTATCTGTTGTGAAGGTACCGACCTCTCTAGGGGTAGTCTCATCTCTCGACATTTGGCTCGTGGAGGTCTCGCTCTAGGGTATGATTTTGTATGCGCTGGGTGTGCTACCGCTCGTGGCCTAGGTACCCAAACATGTCTTTGTCCCTCAAAATAATCATGTGCCTCAAGTGACCGGTGAGATGTGAGCCAACCATGTGAAAGTCCGTCGTCGGTCATATGGCTCTTTAGAAATATGATCGTGTCATCATAAGGTAAAAATCTAGCATGTATCTCGTCACGAGGAACCAATACCTATTGGGTTGTCCTTGAAGCTCTACATGGAGAGCTACATGCTTGATCTATTGTGTGTCGCTCCTCAGTGGCACTACTCATCATCGCAGAGCCTCTGCCTAGAGAAGGCTCTACACATGGCTAAGATGCCTGTGTATGTGGTCTCCAAACAAGTCTAGCAGACTCTATCGTATCCATACATAGGGTGTCAGTAGAGGTCACTCTAGTCCGTGTACGTCCATGTATCTGTGGTGTAACCTCTATCTCTGCAGTGTCAGTAATGTGATCTCTAGGAACCTGATCTAGAAAAGTACGGCTCGTGGCTGGTCTCCGCTCAATCGGGTGATCTGATCGTGAATTGGCACTCGTAGATGGCACTAGGGCAACATCTATATGTGGTGGTTGCTCTCTCTGCGACTCACTGGCTATGACACCGATATGCAAGCTAAAAGAGTGGGATAGTGATGTTTTCGGCTCTGCATCTTCTCTCATAGGGGGATCTACTCTCGTAGATGGCTCTAGCTCGACAGCTATCTCTAAGGGCCTCTGTGAGGTCGTCAGATCTAAACAAGGATGCTCAAGGGCAACTAGAATCTGTGGAGTGGTCTCATCTATAACAAAGCCATCGGAGTCACTCACTCTATGACTCTGTGAGATCTCTCGCTGTGTGCTGGAAGTCTCGTGGATAAGTGTGGTAGGTGGTGTAGGCTCCCTAACAATACTCTTACTGGGCTCTAGTCTCAGGGGCTCTACCTGTGGCACGCTAGGTGCTAGAGCTATCTCTCGTGGCACACTATCATCCTCATCTGGCATCTCCCAAGGTGGTAGAATATGACGTGACAAAAGAAGCCTAGGAGGTGATCTCTCTAGTGGTGTCTCTCGAGGACTCGGAGCTCTCGGTAGCTGTGGAGCTAGTGTGGTCGTCGTGGGTAAACATAAATCATCATGTCTAAGTCAAGGGGAGTAGGGTAGAACTATAGTCAAAACATGTACTGCATGATTGACATCCCTATAAACTCGCTCACGTGGATCTCCTATCAAATATGCAAGAAGGCGGGCTGAAGGATCTCTGGATCCATCACTCGTCAGGCGTCTGTACCTACGACCAAGCTCACCTAGATAGGTCACAGTCTGCTCAACTCTCTAAAGCTCCACTAGCCTAGGATGTGTCTGTGTGTCTAGGCTTTCATCTGGGTGTGCTCGCTCAATGTCATCAAAATCAAGGGTCTCAATCAAGAGATACTGCTCTCGGAGCTCATCAATAAAAACTGCTCTATCGGCCTGTGGGTAGGCTCTCACAATCTGCCTAGGTGTAGACATCATGCAATGCGGGGTGGCTAGCCTCACAAAGGGGTGATCATAAGTGTCAACATAATATGCAACCCCTCATGGAGATCGGCCTACTATATGCAAGATCTGACTGTCTATATCTCTCATGCTATCTCTAGTCTCTCTGGTCTTGGACAGTGTCTGAAGGGTGGGGGTCAGTGGTCTAGGGGCACTCATATCTACAATGGGTGATCTATCGGGCCCTACCTCTGGTGCTCTCAACTGGGGTGATGTGGTCGTCATAGACTCTCTCGTATGCTCTCTAATCTGTGTCATCAAAGGCTGGCATGGGTCTTTAGATGGTGCAAGGTGTCGAGGTTGAGACTCTCTAAAGTACGTGTCTTGAAGGCTCTGGGTCTCTATCTGTGGCTCACTCAGAGTGGTACACAAAGTGCTAGCAATGGCCGTGTACATCGCTCTAGACTCGTGATAGCTCGAAATGCTTGGCGGCAAATCAAGTCTAGGTGAGGAGAATCCTGGCGGTGGTTTCCTGAGTGATGTGGGTGGTGGCACTGTGTCTAAAGGAGGTGAGGCACTCCTACTCGAAGTAGGACGCTGGGTCGGTCGAGGATTGTATGGCAATCCACAAGTCAAAAAGTAAAGCTCAGTGCCTGTGGGGCTCATGTAGCATCTGTCTTTAGGCTCGCCAACTAGTGTCACAACATCTGTGGATAGGCGTCTACTAGAAGTGCGACACTCTAATTGATATATGCATTGAGCACTATCTATATAGATCAGTCGAGGACCTACCCGATGTAATGTAACCTGCACGGGATGGTCGAAGGCCTCAAGGCAATCATCTGCGTGTACTAGCTCTATCTCCTCTAGCCTAATCAAATGGTCAACCACATACGTGGCGCGATAGTCATCTCTAAATGTGCCATCCCACGTGCCGTCGGGAAGGACTCGCACCACCTGGAGGGTCTGTGTGGGGCCAAAGGAGGCGCGGCACTGGACAAAGAAATGTCCATATGTGTCCGTGTAAAAGGGCCGGCCTCTGTGCTCGCCTACAAGTGTAAGCAATGTGTACTCAGAGCACGAAGTGGTCATGGCCATCATATGTGCGCTCTCTGCGTGTGATAGGCCTCTAAACCTCGTCAACTCGTCGAATGTAAACTAAAATCAAAATCTGCACTAAAGCGAGGTTTATGCGTACAATCGGACTCAAATCTGGCAAAATCTGGCAAAACCTAACTCTCGGACATATCTGCTCTAAATGTGTGTAATCGTGCGTACTGCGCGTGAGCATCGAGTATGTGGGGCATGTGATGCGTGTGGAATATGTGTGAGAAGCAAAGAAAGAAAGCAAAAAAATCGGTTTTTTTTTAGTTTTCTTTTTAAAAGAAACTGGCCTTTTAAATTAGGACGCCCATGCAAATCAAATTTTGTTTTCTTGTGCTTTCACACTCTTTTTATTATCTTTGTTGACTTTGTTTTTCTCTCTCTCTCACACCTAGATTCTTTTTTCACATGCCTTGTCTTTTGTTGACTTTACTCCCTTTCCACAAACCTAAAAACAAGCATGCACATGTGCTTTACCCCCCACCCCCTTTGTTTGCTTGTGCACTACATTTTACACACACCCAAATTGAGAATGGCACACACCCCTCTTAAATGATGCACACACCTAAATCAAGTAAGTGCACACACACACTCAATTTAAGTAAATGCACACACACCTAAATCAAGTAAGTGCACACACACACCCAATTTAAGTAAATGCACACACACCTAAATCAAGTAAATGCACACACTGTTCCGAGAAGTGAGACCTATGCGCATGCAAAGCTGAATATAGGTCGTGAAGTGCATACGCTCTCAATTTGGTGAAGTTTTTTTGTAATTAACACTTCAAAATCACACCCAAAATCAAATTTTTATACATTTTGCATCCAAATTAGGTCGATTTTTGCTTCTCTTTTTGCCTAATTTTGACTAAAAATTAGCATAATTAGCAATAGAATTAAGCATATACAATTGATCATTACACTTTGAACTTTGCAATTCATCCAATTTCACATCAATTTGCAATCAATTACAAGCCCAATTGAGTGTGCACACACGCATAATCAAGCACTAATCGCTAATCAATGCACACACATTCTACCAAAAATTGGGTAGCATTTCGGTGCAAAATTGGCAATCGAAAACCATAAACCATATCAACATAATTACCATAATCAATCAATGGTTTTGCATCAAACACATTAGCATTGAAATTGCCAAAAAACAAGCACCAATTTGTACACATTTGCCCGAGGTCACCTTGGCATACAATAGTGCACATAGATTTGCACCGATTAAGTGCACCTAATCAATTCTCAAACCTGCACTTTAATTTCATCTTTTAAAGTGGGTTAATGCACTCACATTACAACAAGAATCGCGTTGATTTCTCCACTCCAATTGACGAATACACACGTGTGTGTGTAGGCAACCGCTTCACCGCATCTCCACCTACAAGCACCAATCACAAAGCATCATGTGTAGCATCATTTTTCTTTAAATCAAACACATATATAATCATGAAGGCAAAACATCCAATTAGAGATTCATTCATGTGTAGCACCAAAAACACACAAGATTAGTGAGTAATTAGACATCAAAATTAGCATAAATCACACATAATTACACACTTTCTAATCACTCAAATCATGCAAAATTGTTGAAATTTCAACCCGTAAAAGTGATGCACAAGCCTCTAATTAGGCACATAAACATGTGTAAAACACTCCAATTGTTAGCGGATTAGTAGTAAATTAGTCATCAATTAGTGAAAATGAAGAGAAAACATGAAAATTACACACAACTTTTTTGACAAAATCTCATCACAAATCAACCATTCACCATCACCAATACCTAATCCTAATTAAAATTAGAAACTCAAACCATCACACGGATGATCCTCTAGCTTACGCGCTCGATCCCCGGCAACGGCGCCAATGTTGGCGGTCATAGCACAGCGCACAACCCACCGATATAATGTCAATCTGGTGGATCGGAACCCGGCTAGTGCATGGAGGCATGGATGCACCTAATGTGACGGAATGAGGACTCTAGGAAGAGGGGTAAAGCAAGAGAGGAGAAGAGGGAAAGCCGATGAAGCAAGATCTATGCACACACACTCTCAATCTACACTCTAACTCTCTAATCATGCTCTAATCTCAAGCACACACACTCGAATCACACATTAAGCATACACAAAGAAGCCTAATGAGAGAAATGTATGCAATCCACATACACACACACTCTAATCTAGCACACATGTGAAGCAAGAATGCTCAAACAAGAGGGAAAACTTGAGAGAGAAGAGAAGATTAACACTAATCATACACCATTAACACACATAAGCTTGAAAGACAAGAGAAAGTAGAGAGACCTTAGCTTCCATTAATCCCAATGACCACTACATATGATGTGGAAGATCCAAGCTCCATAGACACTCCTCTTCTTCTTCTCCACACTCCCTCACACTCTCTTCTCTAATAATGCCCTTTCACATCTTGTGAATTGACTTATATACAAGGGCTTTTAAAAACGGGCAGCCAGCCAAAAAATGTATAACATGCTGCAGGTATCTAGGCTCATCTAATCATCAATGTACAACTTGGAGCCCACTATGGAGCCTGTAAATACAAAAAATATATGCATACACATATGTGTACACACCAATGGAAGCATAATGCATGTCGTTGATGCTCGCCCATCAACAAGCTTTGAAGAAGTTTTGAACTTACTTGTGTAGGTTCTCAAAAATGACTACCAATCCTTTTCTTCTTCTTCTTCTCTTCTTATGCTATCGTCGCCAAGGTTGACTCGCCATGATGAAAATTCCAATGTTTGTTAATGAGAATCTCCATATAGTAGAGATTAAGCATGACTTTACAAGCTGAATTATATGTATATATGTACATGTAGAGTTCATATGAGAGCTAATGGAAGTGAGAGGGGAAGAGGTTAATGGGGAAGAGGGTGAGAGAAACCATGGAAGGTGCAGGTTTGAGGGAGGGATAGAGAGAAATGAATGTGCGTATTTGAAAGTGTGCAGTAAGGTGAGATAAATGGGTCATAATATGTTTTTATTTACTTTTTTGGCTAAACTAGCCCAATGACTAGCCAACTGAGGGTTCTAAAGAGATATGGGAAAAGTCTCCTAACTCACACACGTCTATGTACAGTGAAAGTGTTAGGATAGCCACAGTAATGGAGTGATTTTGATAGGGTGAGATAGCTCACTATGAAAATTTCTGATATTCAAAAAACAACTATCATTAGCCCCTAGATAATGTTACATTCATGTACCATTTATCATTGATTAAGTCACAAAGATATATCGTATAAGGCTTGTAACGTATGTCTTTGTCTGCTTTTATCTTTCTTGAAGCACATGTGTTGTATCATAAAAAACCTTGTGTGTTATGAAAGATTGTCTCCAAATCGAATAGTGTGATGCAATGAAGTCGTTGTCTAAACCGCCTCCATTAAAAAAAATTCATAAGCAGCCCCCAGGATCAAAGATCTTGAAGTTTGTTTCCCAAAGAAAGATGTATGGTATGGAATTACTTACTGAATTTGGTTGAAGAAACTTGTAGCTCATATTGTTGTCCATCATTGCTTACACCACTATGAATGTGATATAAAAGATAGGTCAATTTTCGTCCTAGGTAAAGTTGATGTATTTGCTACAATCTTCAAGAGCTTGTATGAACATATATCTGAACTCTAGCTCATAAAATTCATTCAACCTGGGTAGTCTCATCAAGTCAAAAACTCTATGATCCTCATAATTTAGAAGAGCTTGAGCCATACCTCCACTTGTAATCTGAAGGTGTTGCAAAAATTTTAACATATAAGTAGACAATAGACCAAGGTTCCTATTACTCCCAGCACCTTAAAAGAGAATAGATTTTGGTAAGGACCTACACAAGATCCACATGTAGCGATCTGTAAGTTTTTCATCTATGAAGAAGAACAAAAGCATCACAATGTGAGAGTTCCATACACCAAAGAACCAAATGTAGAAGGTTTGGAAACATCTGCTATCAATCACCAAGTGCTCATGTTCTCCAAAATTTAAGAGGATATGATGCCTAGGATGAAAGGCATATTTAAATAGATGAGAGATTGACTATGAAGAGATGAAACCCAATCTTAAGCTAGTTGGAGCTTCAAAAGATTGGATTCTCTTGCTAGGAGACTGCTCCATGAATGAAAGTTGCCCACTAGTACACCTTTGGATACAATAATACCCTTTTGATAGTTTCCTTTTATGATTCTTTTTTTTGCTACTCTCCCATATTTGCTATCCACTTCTAAGCCCCCCGCTTGACAAGGTTAAAACTTCTCACATTGTACTGACTTAAAAGTTGATGGATTACTTTCTAAACTTGTCAAATCCTTGGCTTCTTATATGGTAGGGTCTTCCTTGGTTAGCACACATGGTTCATACCAAATATTTTTGATGTTCTCACACACTTCTAAAAGATCATCCTCACATGAATGCGCTTTACACTCTTCCACTGTGTTTTGGAGTAGGTAGTCCATGTCCATAGTCTTTTCCCTATGATCAATGTAGTCCATGATCTCCCCACCTATGATTTTGTCTTCTTCTTCACTCTGTTCTTTTAAACAACACACTTATGAGAACTTTCCCTAGCATCACAATTATCTTTAAGGTCTTCACTCTCCATAGAGTCGCATTGCACAAAATCCTCCTCTTCTTTGACTAGAAATTGGTCCTCCAAAAGGTTGGATGTATCCATCATTGAATCATATTCAATACCATTTGAAATATCTTATGCCTATTGTTGTAGGCTTGTGATGAAGGTAGAAGAAAGAGATGCCACACTTGAATGTTTATCACACACTTTAGCACTTGAATCATCAATTGTCATGCAAAAATCATCTCCAATATTTATCAGAGTAGAAGTAAAGAAACATGGCAAAGGAGATGATTTCTTACTTGAAACACTTTCTTGATGGTAGGTTCTTCATGCATGATGGAATCTCTTTTCGATGTAGAAGTACTTGTGAAACTTTTTCCGGGCAATAGATGGTGCTTCTTCAAAGGTAGAGGGTTCACTACAAGTAACCTTAGTTTTTAGAAATGAAGAAAATCAGAAAAAAAATTGATCCATATTTATATAATCTGGAAAAGTAGAATTAAATCCATATCTTTCCCATCGACAAGAGAAATCCTTCTCATAAGCATAGTAGTCTTCACCATGTTGTTCAAGTCTCCTCAATGAAGCCCAGGGAATGACTAGGTGAAATGTTATTTTGTGGTTTTTCTTGGAGGGGGTTCACACAAAGATTTAGAGAGGCTTGCATGAAAATATACATTTATATAATAAAGAGTATTTACAATGTAAGATAATTACGATAACACTAAGTCAATGTACATAACATACTTAGATAAATAATGCACACCTAGGTAAAAATATTTAAATAAACACCAAAATAATGATAATATATCCATATATTTAGGCCCTATATAAAATAAAATATCTACACAAAAATGGGTCATAATATACTTTTATTTATTTATTTGGCTCAACTAGCCCAATGACTAGCCAGCTTAGGGTTCTAACGAGATATGGGAAAAGTCTTCTAGCTCACACACGCCTATGTATAGTGAAAGTGTGAGGATATCCACAGTGTTATAATTTTGATAGGGTAAGATAGCTCACTATGGCAATTTTGGATATCCAAAAAATGGCTATCAATACAGGAAGAGAGAGAGAATTTAAAAAATGGAAAACCTCCCTCAAAAGATGTGCACCAGAACAGAGCCTTGAGCGTAGCAACTCTAGAAACCCTAGAAAGAGAGATTTTAAAAAAAAACTATGGCGCATATCCTTTAAGGAAGTTTTCTTTTTTTAATCTCTCTTTCTAGGGTTTTTGGAGTTGCTACACTCAAGACTCTGTTGCTTACAAGTCCCTGTCGTCGAGGGTGCAAAATAAGGGTTCGGTGATAGGTAGGAGCCTGGGTGGGGCAAGTTGGAAGTCGAGAGCACTAGGGTGCTTGGAGGGCAGTGGGATCTGGGGTGATCCATCACATCGGGCATCTCCAACCTTTGTTTTTTTTTGCCTTCCTTTTCCATGCCCTTTTTTTCAAAAATGGTGGAGGCCACCCCTCCAAGCTTTGTGAAGAGTGCAAATAGCGGCTCACCCTGTTTGCTTCACAACATTAAAAATCTCACCTTGCCTCTCTAATATGACCATGCATAGTTAAGAGTTGGGTAGCAACACTTTCCGCCACCTGCTCATCACATGTTTTCTAGAAGCAAGAGAGAGAAAGAGATATATATATATATTTTTTATTATTATTATTATTATTATTTATTTATTTTATTTTGCCTATTAAAAACAAATATGTTATAGCCCTTTCCATAGCAACTTTGCACTTGAGGATGGTGGTGGCACTATTGGATGTGGATGTGGATGTGGATGTGGATTCTGATGTGGATGTGGTGGTGAACAATTTTGCTGAGAAGGGGAAGGGTCTTTTTGTGTAGGCTACGTCACATCAATTTCCATAGAGTCGTCCCAGATGTGCTACACATTTTAAGAGACACACACACACACACACACACACACACACACAGAGTTTCGCATGAGAGAGAGAGAGGTTTTTTAAATGCAAAGAGAGGGTTCATAGTCTTTACTTATTGCATGCACTATGATATAGAGAGTGGGGGGGGGGGGGGGATTATAGAAAGTGGGGAACAAAATATTAGTGGATTTCATTAAGATTCCCCCTTTCAAGACTTTCTCAAAAAAATAGTGGCTACATACTCTCTATGTAGTTTTCTTTTTTGAAATCTCCATCCAAGGGTTTGTCTTTTTTTAACTACACCAAGAGAGAGGCAGAGAGAGAGAGAGAGAGAGAGAGAGAGAGAGAGAGAGAGAGTGGATCTGCGGGAATCTCCCCACCCTCCCCTTTTGTTTTAAATATTCACCTCAGCCCCTCTCAATGGTGCATGGGGCTTGGGGGGGGGGGGGGGGAGGGGAGATGGATAACTTGAGATCCTCTATGACTTAGCCGCATTGAGTATCACATACAAAATTGTATCCACTAGCCTGAATCCTCTCTGAGATGGATCATTCCTTGGTTGGATAGAGGTAGAAAGAGGAAAAAGTCCAAGGCCAATCGACCTCTTTTTTTAAATAGTCTGTAAGGAAAATAAGGTAGGAGGAAAATTGAGGAAGTAAAGTATATGGATGGATGAGATGGCCCTAAGAGCAGTCCACCCCATCAGGATTGGTAGCCCTTGCTCCCTAGGGTCCCCTTTTGTTTCACAAGTTTCTTACGCATGAGGAGAGTGGTTGTGCTTTTATATGACAGACATGAGACCTGGTTCCCCTCTCTCCAAGATCATGGACGTTCACCAAATGTGATTAGAAAGGTGCCATAGTCTGATTAGAAGTTGCATGTGCTTGTGTTAGCAAGTCATCGCGATGGACACCTGTAGCAGCATAGCTATCTGGCACTAACATATGTCAATACTCACGGAAGTGACAGAGGATGGGGCACAGAGACTCTTTGAGGTTTTCAATCTCAAGAAGTGAACATATGGAACTACACAATCGACTACTATAGAAAATCTATCACTCTATAGTCCAAAAATCTACCTATGTCCAGTCTCATCGCTCTAGGCCATCACGCCTTTTCAACATCCAAACAATGTTGGAATGCAATGAAACTTAAGGGGAAGTATTACAACACCTAAGGGCACAATCCTACAAAGTTTTGTCGTCATCAGAGGAGGCACCAAAATCACAATCCATCCCATTAAATGTGTAGAAAACTGCAACAAAACTATTTAGAAAGGTAGGTCTATGGCAGAGAAACACTCTCCCAAGGTCAAAAAATAAAAAGAAACCATTTTATCACTCAAATCCATGCATTTAGCTCACAAATAGGTTGTCACGAACCACAAAAAAATGGAGAATGATTACACTTAGATCCAAGAGGTCTATGGCATAGAAACCTCTTCCAAGGTCAAAACATCAAAAAATAACCATTTTAGCACTCAGATCCACGCATTTAGGTCACAAATAGGTTGTCGGGAACCACATCAAAATTGAGAATGATTACACTTAGATTCAAAGCAAGAGACAAGGAACACAATGCACTAATCAAAATCAATTTATAATTGATAGACAACGAGAAAGATTGATTACAAGATGCATCCCAATTTGCAACTCATAGTCAAAGTCCAAAAGCTCCCTCTAGATAAAGATAATGTCACTTTTGAAACTAAGGGTTTTGACCCAACAACTTGGGACCCCTTTCCCACCGCCATTGGCACTTACAAGGATTGTAGGTTATGAGCAGTAAATAGAGAATAATAGGCTAGATGAATACACTTCAAGAATCATTGCTTTCTAGCTACAAGGCTTCTTTGAAAAAAGATAGAGTATAAAGAAGTGTGGTGTGTAGCCAGCTCTTTAGGTGCCCATCCGATGCATCCTCCAAACATTCCCCCCTTCCTATTCATTGCACATCCTTGTGCAAGCAGCATTGTCTCTCTTTGTGTGCTTGGGCTTGTTGGGCCAATGATCAGAGTCTTTAGTAGCCTAGTGTTCTTTTTCCTAGTGTCCGAGTGAGTCACAAACTTATCAACCCTTTCTTCAATCTCTATCTTTGTTGCTAGATCCCTAAAGGGGTTATTGCGGAGAGTGCTTTGGTAGGCAATATGCATAGTAGGCAGTTCCTTCATCATGGTGTTGAATATTGATGAGTCAATTTTGAATAGTCCTATCATGAATGCCTCTTTGAAGGATACATGTTGATAATCCGCCCAACATTGTAGAGGAGCACAGCACAGTGCCGAACATCCACGATGAATGTTCCCAAAGCCCCTGCAAGAGCGACGTGGGTACCACCATAGAGAATGTCGTTTTGGCTTCACGCGAGCGCCGATGCCAAGGAATCAAGCACTCAAGGTACAAGATTAGAAAGGCGAGAAGATTCCAAAAAGATTATTTCCCTCTCTCAACCTCTGATAGTTGAGGATCCACTCTTTTTTTCTCTTTTCTCTCTCTCTCATATATTCCCTTTCTTGGTGAACGCACATACACAAGCAACAAAACACATCTACCGAATCATTAAACATATACCTACTCTTTCAAATATTTAGTACAACTCAATCAAATATTGTGATCCTTTGAGCAATAATGGTCTCTCTCTACCTTCTGTTGTTAAACTCTCTCTCTCTCTCTCTCTCTCTCTCTCTCTCTCTCTCTCTCTCTCTCTCTCTCTCTCTCTCTCTTGTAAGCACTATGGGGGTTAAACAAGGATGTCCATTGTCAACCAACTCTCTTTGGTCTATGCTTCGATCACTTGGAACAAATGGTACTTGAATTTATGCAAGAAGAAGGCATTGAAGGTCACTATTTGCAACACGGTAATCATGCTCTTGTTGTATACGGATGATGTAGTGCTTCTAGCACACACTTTAGAAGATGCACAAAAGCTTATGGTTGTCCTTGAGAACGTTTTCTTGCATAGTGGGCTAATTGTGAATGAATCCAAAACAAAGGTTATGCTTGTGAAAACCAACCATAAGGAGAAGTCATGCATTCTGTACAACATTGATGAGACACTTGAAGTTGTTCAGAGCTTTAAGTACCTTGGCCTTGAGGTTCCGTCCAATCACAATTGGAATAAATGTGCTATGTGTCGTTTGGAAGTGGGAAAGAGAGCATATTATGCATTTGAGAACATGTGTAATCCGGGTAATAGCAAGTGCTGGGTTCTCAAGAAGTACCTTTTTGATGCATTGGTGAAACCGGTTCTTCTTTATGGAGTTGAAGTGTGAGGCAAGAACATCTCAAAGTCTACTTGGAAAGATTTTGAGAATGTCCAAAAGCATTTTCTTACAAACTTTGTCCAAGTTAAGACACAAACACCATATATGCTCCTACTTCTTCAGTTGGGCTCTCTTCCACTTGGGCTCTCTTCCAATTGAGGTTATGGGCATGGAAAGGGTTGTGGAGTACATGATAAAGATGTGTCAAAATGCCTCACATCCACTTCCTACAATTGCATGGGAAGCAAGCAAAAAAATTTCAAAAGATGCATAAAAACAAGATCTTGAGCATAAGATGGATGCAAGACATAAAGAAGTGGTTTGGGAGATGGGATGCATTACACTTGCTATACGATGCTTGAATTGACTCCCAAGTGAATGAAGCTTTTCTACAACGTCAACTATTACGGCTTGGGAGAAATCCGGTGGGTCACACTTTATGCATTACACCACCCATATTGCCCCCAACTATAAAACCATGTTCTTTGCTAAAAAAGGAAACCGTACTCACATTTACATGCTTGAGCCTATCCCCTTGTTGGAGATATGCACTATCGCAATCATTTGGCTTAGCTCCCATTCCCTTCGATGCAAGACAAGGCATTGGGGCAATGGAGAAGAGTCAAATCAATTGTGCACATTATTCTCACTGCAAGTTTGAGAGTCTAAGTACCACACAGTACTAGTGTGCGCAGCTTTTGGTCACATCCAAACTTGCTTCTCTCACATTTTCAGCCATGACTTAGACCTACACACTTTCCTCTCCCAGCCACAGTGTGGGATCTCCTTTGCAACTTTCATCACCGCAATTTTAAATAATCAAGAGTCACTTATTAGCCATACACATATTACATCACATGTAACTTTGGTCCCATAGGTCATACTTGACCTCCAAGGACGATAATAAAATCTCTCTCTTTCTCTCTCTCTCTCTCTCTCTCTCTCTCTCTCTCTCTCTCTCTCGCTACACACATATTTTCTCCCTTTCCATACACTTTCCTTCTCTTTCTCTACACATGCACATGCTTTCTCACCCACTCCCTATCTCTCTATATATTCACTCTCTCTACACATGCACTCTCTCTATCTCTCCACACACACACATCCTCTCTTTCACTCATTCCATGTCTCTACCCTTACCTTTATCTCTCTTGTCATTATCTATATCTCTCTACACACACATCCTCTCTATCTCTCTGTACATACACCCTCTCTCACACTCTCTCTCTCCCCTGCCTGCTCCCCCGTCTCTCTACCCTTGCCTTTCTCTCTCTCTCTCTCTCTCTCTCTCTCTCTCTCTCTCTCTCTCTCTCTCTCTCTCTCTCTCTCTCTCTCTCTCTCTCTCTCTCTCTCTCTATGTGTGTGTGTGTGTGTGCGCGCGCGCGTTGGGGGTCCCATCGTTGCATAGCTCCAATGACTAACAACATTATCAATCCGAAGGGTTGAGCTACACGGCTAGGACATGGAAACATTCACACGATTAGTGAGCTAATCATGGCAACACAAATGGTTGACTCTACGAGGTGAGCTTCTTGGCCTATGGAGGAGCTAAGCCGCAATGATGGGAAATCTCCACATCCACTTCTCTTTACCTCTAATCAACCCAATCACACACACTAATGATTGCAAGACGCACACAGCACTAATCCTATCATGCAACACACTAATCACAAGCACACACACATAGATCTATCGAGCACCACACTCCAATCAAACCTACATGCACACACAAGCAAGACAGGGCAATCACACAAGATTAGAGAGGGATTAACCACTAATTAGTTATGATCTAGCTAATCAAAGCATCATAGGCAATCATAAGAAGCATGAGAGAGGCATAGTGAAAGAGAATTAAGCATTGATTAGTGTTAACCAAGTCACATGAGCAAGGAGAAGCTCAAGGACTCCATAGCCACACACCTCAAGAGCTCTCACTAAAGAGTGCTCTCAACAAATGAGCTTGAGAACCCTAATTTCTTTTACCCACTGCTTTATATACATAGGGTAAAAATATGCAATGTTCGGGTGCCCAAGGCCTTTAAGGCTCCACCATTTACTAATATGCTACCTAGGCACACTAATTGACTTGTTCTTTACAACTTGGAACTCCCATTGAGCCCGTAACACATTAAAATATTACAATGGCTTAAAATAAATCGAGAATTTATAATATGTGGCCATTTTGAAAAAATATGAAAAATGTGTAACTCCAATCTTTATAGCTTCCATTAGGAGAAATATGGACCTTGCATGGGCCTTGTAAGGAATCCTAATTTTTAGGGATTAAGGCTAATGTTGTGTAGGGTTAAGGGGACAAGGGCATTCAAGAAGCTAGTTTTGAGTAGGCTTTTCTAGCCTTTTTTTTAGACACATGTAGGATGTGGACCTAAGAGGTCACCTTCTCTCTCTAGCTTTTTGAAAGTGAAGGGAGTAAAGAGTTGTGGCCACATTAGCAAAAACGTGGGTCACTAAGAGCCAAAATTTGACTTTTTTTCAAAAAAATTATTTTTACTTCTTTTTTACTTAAAACTTCCCCAAAACATATATGCATAACAAAAAATCATTTTTTGACCTTTTCTAAAACCTAAAAGCACTAAAAGTCCAATTTTTCAAAAAAAAAAGCCCCCCAAAAAAAAAGAAACCTTTGTTCTCTCTTCCTCCTCCCTCTCCTCTCCCTCCGTGCTCCCTTCTCTCCTCCTCTTCCCCTCTCTCTTCTCCTCTCCCCCACTGCCCCCTTCTCTCCTCCCATGTTCCTCCCTCTCCCTCCCTGTCCCCTTCTCTCCTTCTCCTCCCCTCTCTCTCCCTCTCCCCCACTGCTCCCTTCTCTCCTCCCATGTTCGTTCCTCTCCCTCCCCCCTCTCTCTTTTCATCTTTTGCTTCCTCACGCAACAGCTGCCATGGTGCTCACGGACATTAATTAGAAATCGTATGCATACATGTTTTCTTGTCCGTGGCGTTTGCACCGAAGGCCACACTTAAGGGTTAGCAGAGGTCATCCCAAGAACGTCGTACTGTCGGTGAGATGAATGTTGATGGTTCTTCAATATCTTGCCAATACCATCACATATTTGAATAAAACAACCCTTTGTGCAAGGTAACTATATACTTCTTTCTTTTGGTTGTGTTCTTCTTATCATAAATATTGAAGTATAATGTGTTGTTTCTACTTGTTTTGTAGTGCTTGGCACAAAGGTTGCTTTTGTTCACAAATAGTGAAAAGCTGCAGGTTAGAGAGGCCAAATGTCACCACTTTTCCTCTAAAACAGTCTTCTTTATTACATCTTGCAGGTAGGTGCTTCAAATCCATGATTACTAGAGGTGGGTAATCTCATCATAATGTATATTTTAGGATTGTTTATTCCCAGTTGGATGGAAATACTTGCACATTTGTACAACTTATACTTAACAAGTGTCTTTATTATACAACTTGCAAATGTTGAATTCATACATGTTTTTGTGACAAGGTGACCTCTTAATATGCTAGTTGAGTAGTGTTGTTTGCAAGAATGGCTCAAGGAACTGGCATAATATGAAGCTTTTACGGTGGCACAAAGCTCTCCTCAACGGCAATGTGGCTCCCACTACACCAAAAAATCATTATGCTAACATGGAGAGATCCCTAGTAGGACAATGCAACATCTTTTCATCAGCAGCAACACACCCTTTTCTAACATGAGGGCACTCCTACCAAAGATATTTTTATGTGATAGGTCACCCCATACCATCCCATATCATGGAATAGATGTAAGAACTATGACCGCACTACTCCTTGGAAGTTGTTCACAAATGTATGTTTATCAAAGTTAATGAAAAGAAATTTGGACTTTTTTGTTTGTTAATGTGAAAGAGCACTCTAGGTCTACCATATTTTAGATTGTTTGATAAGTTAAATAAGATTTGTAGTCATTTAAAGTGTAAATTTGTTTTTGTTTGGTAAGATTGTACATGAGAAGACATGATAAAGTAGAAGAGATCTTGACGGAATAAACCTCGATGCCACATCTCTCCTTAAACCCTTTTAAAGTTTGTACAGAGTTTAGGAGTTCATTCTGATTATTTTCCTTCAGTTTCAAATTTTGATCGAGGGCACTCCTTGGAAGCCACTTTTGAAGGTGTTAGGGTGGGATTTTGGGAAAGTTTTGTATGTAGGAAATACAATCCTTAACACAATAAAAAACATTGGTTCTTTGAGTATTTTCAGATTCCATGGTTTTAATACTCGTTCGAGCCTGCAGATTAAGGAAAAAGTAAGAAATGTTTGTTTTACATTAGTTTTTAAGAGATTGCCAACTTGCACGTTGTTTTTTAGAGAATCCGAGCAAGGTATGTTTTTTTTTGCATCAAAGTCTACAAGTTCAACACTAAAAAAATTAAAAAATAAAAGTGGCCACAAGGGCGCACGAAATGGCCATCCGAGACTTTTGGATGGCCATTTTGCGCGCCCTTGTGGCCACTCTTTTTGAGGGCATTGGAAGCTTTTACATGGCAAAAATTTACAAAATTATTGTGTATAAGTATGAGATAAGGCTGTAAGTTAAATGTACAGAGAGCAAGAGCTCACCCCCTGGGGCCTTTGAAGGTGTTAGAGCAAGATTTTGAGAAAGTGTTGTATGTAGGAAATAAAATCCTTAACACAATAAAAAACATTAGTTATTTGAGTATTTTCAGATTCCATGGTTTTAATGCTCGTTGGAGCCCGCAGATAAAGGAAAAAGTAAGAAATGTCTGCTTTACATTAGTTTTTAAGAGATTGCCAACTTGCACGTTGTTTTTTAGAGAATCCAAGCAAAGTATGTTTTTTTTGCATCAAAATCCAAGTTCAACACTATTAAAAAAAAAAAAAAAAAAGTGGCCGCAAGGGCGCGCGAAATGGCCATCCGGGACTTTTGGATAGCCATTTTGCGCGCCATTGTGGCCACTCTTGTTGAAGGCCCTGGGAGTCTTTACATGACAAAATTTTATAACACTATTGTATATAAGTATGAGAAAAGGATGTAAGATAGATGTACAGAGAGCAAGAGCTCCCCCCTTGGGGTCTTATACTGACAGATAGAAGCTTTTTTAATGCATGGCCATGAGATAGAGGTGTAGTGTTTGATGTAATCAGAGCACCCCTCCCCCCGGTCTCTTTTTCTATGTGTTCAAAGGTCTGGAACATTCACTATGTAAAATTTTCATATATCATGTGCGTTCACCAAAATGGATTAAAAGTACCCCTTATAGACCTTATCAACACATGTTTATGTAACTTTACAAGAATACAAAATCCCTTATGTTGAACACGTGTGCTATGTTACATATACTTTAGTGAACTCCTCAGGTCAAAAGCCTCACAAATCCTGTACACTAAACATTCACACTAGAAATTGACCAAACAAGGAGCCAATTTTTACTTCCTCGTGTCCACCTCGTGTTCTTGGGAATGTTTTGGTTAAGCCATTTCTTTGGTATTTGAAACCACATGTGACCCCTATTGTTATAGTATCCAACCAGAGGTTTCTTGATTAGCAGTTTACATAGGCTCGATTGGTACATATCTTCTATGTTAATAATGCATGTATCTATAATTTATGTTACACTTTCTCTATTTAAATGAGCTACATAGTAAAATCAAATCCATAATTTAACAATTAAGTTCACAAGGTAATAGCTATTGGTATCATCTTTAGCAATACCAAAGAAATAGCTACCAATAGCTCATGAATAGGGATATTTAAGAAGATTTGATACCAAAAACTTGTCAACACTACTCAAAAAGGTGGAAACTCAAAGGCTTTACAATATATGTATGATGAAACATGAGTCAATAATAAGTCACCCTTATACATCGACACCTTCATCTCAAGTTGTCATTTCTCTAAGTCAAGCTTGGCATAGGCATAGTATGGAAACAATAACATGTTGGAAAGCAAGAATTTAGCTTTCTCAACTTGTGAAATGTTGTTATCTGTATATATTCAACATCCCCAAATGAGGACATCTTAACAAAGGTTATGATCCACTTTAATAAGAATAACCATTAATGATTAAACTGAAATCAAAATATTGCTTGAATTTCTGATTAAGACTTGAGACTTGAAACATCTTACAGGCAAATAAAAATATCCATAAAGTTCAACAATAATTCTCAAATCTGTATGAAACTCCAGTAATCTAAATTAAATACTCTCACTCAATGCGACACCATTTAACAAAAAAACACATTTATATTGCATTTATAGAAGAATCCAGCCTCATGAAAATAATTACAAACGGAGACAATGTTGTTGTTATTAGGCTTCTCTTACAAGTATTTGTCTTCCTCATCTAGAGATTCATATACACGTATTTGTGTGTCTATGACACTAGGGAAGGTAGTAGTACTATATGGATGGCTTTTCTAAGAGCTCCTAGAGAGTACCTATTGGTTCAAGATTCTACAAAAATTCTACTATTCTTATCAAAATCCTTTAACATCGTAGTGAAAGGTTCCTCATGGAACAAAAATAGAGTGATTTCCATCTCTGCACATGTTTGCTTGCTCATGTCCTCTGAAAAGAAGTTGAATCTGTAAGTAAACAATAGATTATGTGAGCACGAAGTTATAAAGTAGAAAATGATAATCTAATGACAACTATACAAAGAATAAATTATAAGAAAAATCTTTGATGACTCTCTATAGATAACACAACTTACTTGCATTGTGAGACTCAATCACATGCTACACAACTATAGATGGTGTGCCAAAGCCATCAACAAAATAGCACCACCCAGTGTTATGAGATATGAAGCCTAAACATTGAAATCCATAAAGAGGTTTATTCTCTCCAGCATGATAAACTTAAAGATGGAGATGATGTTAAGCTCTGAATGTAAGCTACAAGGGTAGTTTTCTTACCATTTTATCTTTATGTTGGAGATCAACCCTTGCAAAGCCCACACACTATTCACACCTCCTATTGTTGTGGTATTCAAGTCATGTGAGCTCATATTTTTTCCATCTTCGGGAGTAGAGGTTTCCATGTAGTGTAAGTGAATAAAATTAGAAGGAGTAGAATCTTGTTTCATGGTGTAATGGAGGTGAGAGAAGGAAGAGGAGCTAGCTTGGTGTGAAACTATGTGGTGGCCAAGGGGAAGAGATGGGGGAGGAGCTTGCTTGGTGTTGCAATGGAGGTGGGAGAAAGCTAGCAGAGAGATAGTGTTACACTATAGGGGGTGGATGTGGTTGTTGCAGCAATGGAGAGCTTAGAAAAGAGTTTGTAGAGAGAGAAAATCACTTTTTAGCTATAGAATAGGTTTGGAAAGACTTTGGAGGGTGGTAAATGATGTTTTGAACTTTTTTGAAAAAATTCAAATTTTTGTATTTTTTAGTGCACGTTTTTGACTTTTGGAGGTCAAAAATACTTTTTTGACCATGAAATAAGTTTGGGGACCTTTTAAGGGGGCGAAACTTGAAATTTGAAATTTTTTGAAAATTTGAAATTTTTTGAAATTTTGAAATTTTTTGAAATTTTGAAATTTTTTGAAAATTTGAATTTTTTAGTGTATTTTTAAATCCGGACCAAAAAGTGGGGGAAAAAAGGTCAAATTGGTCCCCCCTTTCCCCTAACCACCTCCCTTACCTTTTCACAAGGTAAGAGACCATAAAGAGGTGTAAGGCTACCTTGTCCCCCTACTTTTTTGAGGGTATAGAGTGTGTCCACCACCCTCTTCCTATTGGCTGGCCTCTAATTAACCTTAATCCCAAAGGGCCCCTAGAGGATTCATATTTTTCCTAATGCTTCATGTTGATCTTCGATGTGCATCCGTACATGCATCTTCGGTCTTTAGCAGCTCCTATTAACTGATATTGACTCATTTAACATTCCCCCTTCCAATTTTAGTGCCTGTCCTTGGGCACTATTGAAAAGTGTCCGTGGAGGCTGTGGAAGGTTTTTGATTGGTTATTGATGGGCTGATCATCTTCATTTGCCGTTGAATTTGTTGATGAGGTTCAATTTGGTGCAGCATCTTCATTGGTCCGAATATGTCTGTTGTGAGAGATGATGTTTCATTTGTCCGTTGTAATAGCATAATGATGAGGCTATTGTTTATTTATGAAAAGTATATACAAGGGAAGGAGAATGATGAGGTTCTAAATTAGGGTCTAATACATGGATGACCAAAGGAAAAAAAGTGCCTTTGGGATACACGCATTATTGGAGTACTTATTAGTATGGAAAATATTAATAAAGTACTCAAGGGATTATTTGTTGATAGATATGGAATTAAAAAGGTAGCAAATATGAAAGGGTAGCATGATGGAACATTAGTTTGCCTGTTGTAGTCCACTCAAGGTGCATAGGTGGAAGCAAAAAGAGTGTCTAATGCATATGTCCAATGATGGGACATCCTACTTATGCATACACAAAAATGCATGGGAAAAAATATGTTGTGCAAGAAAGATTTTGAGGGGTTCTTCAAAAAGATGGTGTAGCTATAAAAGCATATGACATGGCTTTGCAAGCTGGCACCCCTTTAAGAATGGTTTTCATTGTCGAGGATATGTGCTCTCATCTTACTGTGCACTGTGAGTGAGTGCTGAACTCTACGACACTCCACCATTTGTAAGTTAATAGACTTCGACTCTTATGCTCATCTCATCTAGCATGAGCGACATGACTTATATATGCTCAACTCTTCCAGCTTGAGTGTAAGCCTAATAACTACGACTCTTAGCACAAAGCTTAATATGACTTGAAGCTTTGAGACTAATGCTTTGCTCATTTTATGGCTCAGCAGCCCGACTTTGACTATGTCAAAGAGTGTTTTTTGCACCCTGGCAACTTGACTGTTTACCTTCTTGTGCTTACTACAAATATTTCTTCAGGTAAAAGTAAGCTTGAATCCTCAAAAAGAGGATTAGTGAAGGATCAAGTTGGCATTGAAGGTTTCTTTTTCCATACCTGTTTTATCTTCTTTGAATCTGCATTCACGTTGGCTGGGTGGTCCTTCTTTCACTGTGAAGACTCCATTATCTATTCGATTCTCTAATTAGACATGTTGTAAGAAGTCTTTGATGTTGTCATAGGCCTCTGTTCATTGTCGACATTTGGCTTTTGACTAGGAGCATTGGAAGATTTAGGAATCCAAATCTTTTGAGGACCTTTGTATCTCCATTGTTGTCTTTGCTTCGTTGTAGGTCTTGTTGAGTTCTTGAGATCTTCATGCAGGTCTGGTGTAGTTGTAGTTGGCTTGTGGTTGACTAGTAGCCAAATCTTTGTATAGCATGTGCAGAATCCTTGTTTAAGAGGAACGTTCTTTGAAATTCATCTCTGTTTTATATCCTCTTGTGAGTTGTGGTAGACTTTAGCATCTTTTAATGTTGTTCTATTGTTACCTGCTTCTTCGGTATCCTATGATATTGTCGAGGTTGATACCTAATGGGCCTTCTTTCTTGGGAGGGACTTGATCTTACTTCATATGCTCTAACATGCGGTTTTGGTACCTATATATGTATGTTACCTCCATAGTACTCATGTTCTTTTAAGCTCCATTTTGATGCTATCCATCCCATGTGTTTGTATTTATGTGTCGATTTTGTGTCTCCAAACCGGATCATTGACTTTGACTAAACTACTCGAAACAAACACTTGCTTGACTTTCCTTTGCTTTCTTGAGTACTTTTGCTAATATATCTTTGCTTTTCTAGGTGTCTCCTTAGAGGTTTCAGTTGGGTCAACAATTGACTTTGAGTTTTGAAAGCCTGACTTGCTAGAAGTATCTAATCCAGGTTCTTTGATGTAGAGGCATATAATGTCACACCTTCTTTGCTAATCGGTGGAGGTTCCACTTTAGCTTTATCTTTGTTTGCAAGATTTGTCGATTCTTGTGACTTCTCAACTCTGAATCTAGCATTATTGATACTTGTAAATGTTGCTTGCTACCTCTTGAAGAAGAGAGTATTAGCATTGTATCTTCTTTGTATGCCTTGTGTTGATCTAACCACTGATGTCCAAGTATGACATCTGCAAGCATTTCCTTTAAAGTCTTCACCTAAAACTTTACCTGCTCTTCATGATTTTGGATGCTAAGGGTAGCAACCATCTCTTTTTGACTTGTAGCCTTACACATGATTTTTCTATTATCTGGCTTGGCTTGAATAATCTCTAGAATACTCTAGATGTTGTCTGCAACCATATTGAAATTTGCTTCTTTATCTAGCAAAGCATTGCATCTGACACTTGCTCCTTTTGTACAACTAAGAACTATAGCTATTCTCATTGCTGGCTCTATTGAAGATTTCTGTCCTTCTTTTGCCATGATCTCATCTTGATCTAGCTATGTCTCTATGGAGAGTGGCTTGAGACCCTGTTTTCCAATCTAACTTGCATTGGTTGTTTCAGTTGGCAATGAGTGATTAATGTTTGGACTTCCTATTGCTTCTTGGTTTTCTGCAACCCCGTTCTTCTTTACTTCTAGCTTTGGTGGCATTCTCTGCTCAATAGCTATCGTGGTTGTTCTTTGCTCTGGTTGATCTGCACTTGTTATTGCCTGATTTGCTTCAAGCTCTTCTGCAGTTCTAGCTGATGGAGATGAATCATATTCAATGAGATCTGCTTTGATAGCAGTCTCCATGTTAATTGTGCTTGAGGAATTTGTGATGTCATCTGCAGGTGACCAGTGTTGATCTTCATCCTTGGTTGTCTTTGAAGACTGCATCATGTTTACAATTTGTATCTCTGACATCTTCTGAGCCATGGGCATTCCCATTATGATGTCGTTTGGCATATCTTTTGCTGTGATAACGTGAAGAGCTATGATGATCTGTGAACTTACTTCAATGGTGGTGGAGATGATTCCCTAACATTCTGCTCGTTTATCTCCTGATATCAATGAATTCATGAGCATCTTCTAGTTGTGGTTGGCCACATCTTTTACAAGTGCAAAAGGACATGAGGTTCTTGTCTAGCTGAAAATCTATCTTTACTTTGCTCCAGAGTTTTTCTTCATTCTCACCAATAATGTTGCACTTGATCATCTGAGGATTTGTGTCTGAATTGACTACTTTTGTTGTGGCAGCATCCTTTGGTCAAGCTTTATCTGCATTTTCTTTGCTTTGACCAACTTCTTCCATCGATGTTGGCTCCATTGGCTGTAATAATGCATCTTTTGTCTGCAACTGATGAGCATTGTCCACATACATCTAAGTAACCCTTGATCTTAGAAGATCCATTGTACTTTTTGGTAGGATTTTTCTCTTTGGAGGAGATTTTGGTGGTGACCTTTGTGTATCCTTCTAGAATTTATCTTTCATTGACTTTGACTTTTCTATCACCTGTTCTGGCAGCTTGAGGCCTTGCATCATCTTTAGATAGTCTTTGACTTCAGCTGTAGCATCCATATGGGTTTGTACAAGGTCTTGATCTGGCTGATATTTGTTACCATGTGCATCTTGATATGCATATGTGAGCTTGATCACATGTGATTGTTTGAACACTATTGGATTGGTCAGCTTTTGACTTTGATTTGTGGAGATCAGTTGGAACTTTTGTCCCTGATGATCTTCATAAAAGCATTTATTTGTAGACTCTAATGGAATATGGGTCAATTGGAAACTTCCAACAACCATATGAGATTTCAATGGTTTTTGCCTTGAAGGAGTTTGCTGGCTAGAGGCTCTAGGGCTTCTAACTCTTGTAGCATTTCCTAGTACATAAGTTGAGCTTGATGGATTTACAGCTCCCCCCTTCCTAGGGTGATTTATAGCCTGCTTCATTGTAAGAGTTCAAAATTGTTTGGCTCTGGTTTAGTCTCATCTTTTGGGACTGTGAAGGTACACTTTGGGCAGCATTGTTGATGTTTGGCATCTGTAAACCTTCTGCATAGTTTCCTATGTATCTCCTTGAAACATGACAAATCATTCCCCAAGTTAAGCTATAGATAGCATTATCCTTTCCCTGATATTGTCTATCCCATGGGTCTCCTATGATATGAGCTTCCCTGGTTTCACTACCCAAGGCATCATAGATGCTAGACTCTCGTCTATATCTACGACTATTTTGGTCAAAGTATATGCCCGTTTGGTCACAACATTGAAGCTTGATTTCCGATGGAGGAGAGGTTGGCTCTGAACAGATTTTTGGATTCACTCGGGTAATATCCTTCAACTCTTGAGAGGATGGGCTATAATAGATTCTTTCCTCTAAGATGAACCATCCTTTCTGATCTATCACTGGACGAACTTCTATGAGCTGGTATGTGGGCCGTTCAAACATTGGTTGATCCTTTTTGTACAGTTGCCCTTTTTGGTCTACATAGTGTGCATATGAATGATGTGTACTATACAAAGCTAGCAGCATTCTGTTTGATGTGTCCCTTAGACTCGTGAATGATTGCACACTTGTGGCAGTGAATACAAAATCATTTTCAAACCTAACAGTCTTTTCAACATTTAGTGATATCTGGAAACCTTTACCAAATTCATGCAAGAATTTATTGTTCAAAAAATCAATTTTAAGCTTTTCAGGTGCCTGTGTATCTTTATGCTGATTTTGAACTTGCAATGTTTTTACTGGTTCTTCTAACGGTAATGCAGAATCATTTGATTGTATTAAAAGTGACAAGTTAGATGCACTTACATGGAGATTCGCATTGCCAATTTTCTTTGTACCTTGCTTGGCAGTTGATGTATCCCTGTTGTCAGGATTTCTTGGACAATCTTTAGAAAAATGTCAACCTTTTCGCCCACAATCTAAGCAATATGCCATGATTGCTGGTATTTCAATTAGTTTTGTCATGTCAAGCTCTAGCTGAGAAGTTTCTGCTTCTATGCTTGCCAAGTTGTCAGCATTTTCTTTAAAACACTAAGCATCAAGTTGTAGATTGCTCCGTCTTGACCTTTGTACCGTCTTTGGATTGCTTCTCCAAATAGATTTGCTTCTATTGGTTGATCTGTTGGACCTTTCATTAGTGGCTCTTGACTATAGATCTGACCACTGTAATCCATGTACAATGACCCTGACTGCATATGCACCAAGTGTATGTTTTGCTGGCTTGTGCAGATTTTTGGATAATCACTTAGGTTGATTTTTTTCAGTTCTATCTGTACTTCATCTTTGCGCTTACAATACCTGGCTCCATTGAAGATGTGAACATCTGGGAGTTCTCTAAATTTGGCTTTACTCTGATCAATAGAATCTTAGCTCCTATGCTGCTTTTGCTGCTCATAAGATACCTATGACCTTCTGTATTTGTGTAGAAAAACTTATCCCCATTGTAGCCATATAGCTGTAAAATCTGCTCTGTTGTAGTTGTACTTGTGTTGTTATAGGTACTAACTTGCTCAGCTGTACTTGAACTCTTGATTTGATTTGAGTCCATGTTGATTAGTTCTGTAAAAACTGTCTCCTAGCAGATTTTGGTGTTGATTAGCATAATTTCTTCTTCTTGGTTCTGATTGAATTGCTTTAGTCAAAGCACTTTTGCAATTGACTGCTCTTTAGACTCACAAGAGTTGATTAACTCTAGCTTGACAGTTTCAAAATTGATTGCAACCCTTTGAAACGATGAAAACTTGGGCATTGAACAACCTAATCTACAATCCACCGTGATTTCTACCCCTGTTCGTCCAATCGGAAGCTTATTTTCAGTGCAATTACTTGCACTTGCTAATTTCTAGCATGTAAATTTTTTGAAATTCCACTGACTATCCACTTCTTCCAGTTGACCGTTTTCTCGCTTTTTTCGATCGTTGCTCTGCTGATCTAGTTCTCTTTGCGGTGTGTCTCTTTCGACTTTGCTTTTTTGAGTTTTTTATATTTTTTTTGGCTTTATCTGGCACTTTCAACGACTTCCTTTTTATATTTCTTAATTTATTGTGAAATTTTGAAGTTTCTAACTTTTTTGGTATTTTTATGATTTTTTAGAAAGGTTTTGGTTTTTATGAAATTCTTTGTGAGTTTTTTAAATTTTGTGTGATTTTTAAAATTTTTTGTGATTTATTGTGTTCTTTATAGTTTTTGATTTTTTTTTTTGAGTTTTTAACTATTTTGGTGATTTTATTATTATTTTTTTATTTTTTGTGAATTTTGAAAATTTTCTGGGGTTTTTTTAAGGTTTTACGAATTTTGTGATTTATTGGGATTTTTTTGGTCACTTTCTAATTTTTATGTGAGTTTTTGAGTTTTTTACTATTTTTGTGATTTATCTGTGGAATTTTTGAAATTTTTTATGATTTTTTATGTGTTTTTATTTTTCTGTGAATTTTCTATGTTTTTCTTTCTTTTCTTTTTGTAATTTTTTTAAACTCTTATTTTTATTTTTTATGAGTTTTTTTTGTGATTTATTGGATTTTTTAATTCTTTTTTGTGATTTTTTATTCTTTTTTGGTGTGTTTTTTTAATTATTGGATTTTTGAAATTTTATTTTTTTCTTAGATTTTTTTCTGTCTGCACACGGGACGGGGGAGCGCGTTGACCATGGGGGTGGCTGCGGCGTAGATTGCGGACGTGACAGTGCCAGGCCGTACGAGGAGAGAAAGAAAGTGTGAGAGAGGGTACAGGTGATGGCGCGGGATCTAACGGGTACGAGAGAGATCACGCAAACACCAAAAGCCGCCACCACTGAAGCAGTGTGTGTGTGGGTGTTAATGGCGTGGGTCAGTGGCACGTGATAGCCGCGATGGCACGAGCAGCTCGCGGGTGATCGCCTGGTGTGGCGCTGAAGGGCGAGCACGTGGCGGGGCAGCGCAGAGTACTTGCGTGTCTATGTGTTGGAGCAATGGAGCTACATGACAAAGCGTGGCGGCACTGGCGGGCCAAAGAAAGAGAGAGAGAAGAGAGAGACTGCACGTAAGTTGAGAGGGTGGGCTTGGTGGTGCAGAAAGAGAGTACGCGTGACAGCCTGTCACCTGTCTCGAGGCACGGAGTATAGAGAGAGAGAGAGAGAGAGAGAGAGAGAGAGAGAGAGAGAGAGAGAGAGAGAGAGAGAGAGAGAGAGAGAGAGAGAGAGAGAGAGAGAGAGAGAGAGAGAGAGAGAGAGAGGGTGCACATGCCACCTGACGTGGCAGTTGCGAGGAGAGAGCGAGTGAGAGAGAGTGAGCGGGTGAGTGGGAAGAGAGAGGGAGTTAATGAGAGAGTGAGGGGGGAAGGTGAAATAGTGTTGATGATCGCGCTTTTAGTGAGTGGGGGAAGAGAGAGAGAGTTAGTAATTGGAGTTTTGGGAGGGGGAGGAGAGAGAGTAAGAGAAGAGAGAGAGGGAGTGTATGGAGTGGGATGGGTTCACACGGAGAGGGAAGAAGAAGAAGAGAATTTTAATGTCGACGAAATTTATCCCAAGAGACCGTAAAAGATCTATTCGACGTGGAATTTTATGCGCCGCAAGGCACGGGCATCGAAGTCGAAACCGGTTTTTTATTAAATTTTTTATTTTCGAACGCGCAAAAATGAAAAAAATAGGTCAAAAATTAGCCGAAAACGCTATAGCTCACCCAAAAATTGCCAAATAATTTCTTTTTTTTTTTGGAAAATTCTAGAAATCTTTAAAATCATTTGCAATCAGAATCGAACACTTTTGATGTGCAAAAGCACACCAAAATAGCAGTTTTTATCAAAAATAAATTTACAACACAATCGTCAACCCGGTCCTTGAAAATAGCGAAACGCTCAAAACTAGGTGAACGGAAGCCCCATTGCGTTCGAAATCAAGCCGTAAACACACATTCAAAACGGCTCGTAAAGATTGCAAGATATCAAATTTTTATGAAATTAACCAAAAATTAATAAAAAATTATCCAAAAAATTCTAAAAATTCTCCACACATAGGCAATTAGTGCAGCCAAATAAATTCACAAAAAACACATTAACTCAATTGCCATACAATTTATCAATAAAATCACGACAAGGCAATCAAACCGGCAAAATTAGGCCAAAATTTGACGCAATCGGAGTATGTAAATCCCTGTTTTGAGCTCAAAAATACAGCAATTAACCAATACATACATCAAATATGCAATCAAAAAATAAATCAATCATGCATTAAACACTTTTTAGGCACACACACACACACTAATAAAACTGGCAGTTTTTACCAATCTTTAGGTGTGCACACAAAAGGGTTCATCTTGTCGAAATTGCAATGTGATTTCACAAATCATTAGTTGGGCATGACCACAACACAAATCAATCATCACAATATTAAGCACACATTGATTTTTAAGTGCACAAACAAGGGCAAAATAGTGTACACACCTAAAATTAAGCATACACACACTCAATTAGAATGCACACACACTTGATTTTAGTGCGCACACACTTGCAATTGACCATCCAAGCATGCAATTAACTCAATTAGGCACACAATTAGCAATGTACAATCACCAATCAACAATTGATCTTGTCAAATTCATACGCCACCAATTCTTAAAAATTTTGGCATTACGACGGCATGAAAACGAACAATCCAAAAATTTTCAGTCCAGCATTGCATTGCATCAACATTACATTGCATCATGGTGGGATCTCTATGCAATTCTACACATCTTTAGATTCTAGGGAGGTTGAGAATACCACCTTGATTACCTTTACATTGAAGATCGATTGAACGGTTGAAAGCTCCAATCCTTCATAGCAAATTAGTGTGTAAGTTAGCAAAATTAGTGAAATTAGCAAGGGGGTAGTGTGAAATTAGAGTGTGTAAACACACAATTGTCAAGATACGATGACACATTAGGGAATCATGAACACATTGCTTCATGCACACACATCCAAAATCCACAAAAACATAAACACACAAATGAAATTAGTGAGGAAACACATCCGATTATGCCACAATTACACTAGCGTAAGCATCCATCCCCCGCAACGGTGCCAAATGTTGGGGGTCCCATTGTTGTATAGCTCCAATGACCGACAAAATTATCAATCCGGAGGGATGAGCTACCCGGCTAGGGCATGGAAACACTCACACGATTAGTGAGCTAATCATGGCAACACGAATGGTTGACTCTACGAGGTGAGCTTCTCGGCCTATGGGGGAGCTAAGCCACAATGATCGACAATCTCCACATCCCCTTCTCTTTGCCTCTAATCAACCCAATCACACACACTAACGATTGCAAGACTCACACAACACTAATCCTATCATGCAACACACTAATCACAAGCACACACACATAGATCTATTGAGCACCACACTCCAATCAAACCTACATGCACACACAAGCAAGAGAGGGCAATCACACAAGATTAGAGAGGGATTAACCACTAATTAGTAACAATCTAGCTAATCAAAGCATCATAGGCAATCATAAGAAGCATGAGAGAGGCATAGTAAAAGAGAATTAAGCATTGATTAGTGTTAACCAAGTCACATGAGCAAGGAGAAGCTCAAGGACTCCATAGCCACACACCTCAAGAGCTCTCACCAAAGAGTGCTCTCAACAAATGAGCTTGAGAATCCTAATTTCTTTTACACACTGCCTTATATACCTAGGGTAAAAATATGCAATGTCCAGCCACCCAAGGCCTTTAGGGCTCCACCATTTACTAAATTTGCTACGTAGGCACACTAGCTGACCTGTTCTTTACAGCTTGGAACTCCCACTGAGCCCGTAACACATTAAAATATTACAATGGTTTGAAATAAATAGAGAATTTACAATATGTGATCATTTTGGAAAATTGAGGAAAATGTGTAACTCCAATCTTTAGTGCTTCTTCATGTTGATCTTCGATGTACATACGTACATCTTTGATCTTTAGCAGCTCCAGTTAACTGACATTGACTCAGTTAACACACTCTCTCTCTCTCTCTCTCTCCTCGCTTGCCTCTCTCTCTCTATATATATATATATATATTTATTTTATTTTTATTTTTTATTTTTTCTCTCAAAAAAAACCCCTGTGGAAACAAACCCAAAGCTCCAATTTTTGGTACTTTACTCATAGCCCCCAAACCTCACAAAGAATTGAGTCATTGCAAGATGCGTGTGATCTTTTCTTGGGTCTAGATGATACCCCACTACTCACAATTTAGTACACCACTCCCTTTTCTGACCCCACACTCACCTTGTTTTGTGTACCTCCCACTCCCTCCTCTTCACGAACAAAAAAATCTTGGAGGGTGTCAAGTAGGAGAGATTCTATATAAGGTGCAAGACTATCGCCCCCCAAAAAAGACAAACACCTACTTTTGCAAAAAGGTTGCACAGTTTTTACCCAAGCTCATCCATGGACCCTTCTAACCAAGTGTAGATGGTGTAATTTTCTCTTTCCTTTTTTAATTTATTTGAGACAGAGTGACATCAATAACAAGTAAGAGCATCCAGTGACACTTGCCTTCCACCTTATGGACTAACTTGATTGTTTTCTTGTGGGTGATGGTGGCAAGTAACAGGATTCTCTTTTCTCTACCTCTCATGCATCAAGAAAAGAAAGTCTCCATCTCTTCATAACTTGTGTAATTTTTAGTTATCCATTTGAGATAATTGTACCTACTACTCGATGAGAATAAAGATTTGGTTTGTTGCAATGGTTGTTTATTTTTACTCTTCTAAAAGAAAGCAAGATTTAAAGGTTTTTTATATCCTACTCTCTCTCTCTCATGGTATAGGAGTTCCCTTCAGTTTTGAGGTCCCTCCCTTTGACCTGTAAATATTCTCAAGTGATTTATCTCTTTGCTTTTTGAAAATAAAGATATCCCCTCTGTTTTATAAAAATTTGTTTTGGATGGAAGCCTTAGGCTACAGCCTTTTTCTAGTCATGTTTAAACACTTGGGCTCTTGCGTTTGTTGATTTATAGAATAGACAACCTCTAAATTTATTTAAATGGTCTATGTTTTTTTAAAAGACCTCACCTACTCTTGATTCTCCCTGCAAAAAATCTTTTCGGGAACACTCGGCGCTATATTTTTCCACGCCTTTGTTGGTTACCCTATTTTGTCTTCTATTGATCCATAACGTCTTCTGTTCCAGATTCGCACCTCTGCACCTGTATAGATTCCTTTCTCCTTCATGTGTTTCATTGCTTAAGCGCCATAAGCATACCTCTAATCAAGCTGCACTCTAACTTGCCCTCTGTTCTTGCTAACATCTATGTAAAGATGATTACTGAAGCTTGGGATGCGACCCTTATCTCTCTTGGCTAATGGTGCCATGACTCCTGCGCCTTCTCCCATAGTCTAGGGTCTGATGTCTTGTATCAAAGATCCCCTATTTCATAACACCTTAATAGACCTGGACCTAGCAACATCAAAGGTAGATATCCAATCAGAACTACTTCTCCTAAACATGCTATACCTACCTGCATGGTTTAGGCTATACTCCTTGGCTAGAGAGAACCCAAGGAATGCTGTCAAACGCTTGAGGGAATTAGCATCAAACCTCCAAACCATTTCAGATGAAGATGATAGAGAAAGGAGGAGTGGATGGAACAATCACCAAATCTTATGAGAAGATTTATGGAAATCCATGGAAGAAAACTTCGCAATGACCCTATCGCCCGCCAAAGAAAAAGACACCTGCTCAATGGATTTGATGAAATTGCTCTCTTGCTGCAAGTGGACGCTTCAAGCTCCCTCATCCCCAATGACCTCAGTAATGAAGAGCAACAACTAGCTAACCAAAGCTTTGCCATCAACACCGACTCTTTTTCAATCCAAAAGAAGCCAATGGAAACATAATCTGATCCTTACATCCTCTCCCGCTTCTTGGAAATCCTCTTGGGTGATTCTCACCACAAACCTTGGGCTCTCGGAAATTTCACTTTGTTGGCTCCACTTTTGGAAGTTTTACTCTTATTTCTACTTAATGGCAAAGACAAACTAGCCTTGAAGCTTGGATTACAACAGATCTTGGAGTCTAACTCTTCCAATCTAATAGAGAACTCACTAGTTGCAACACCATTTACCATGTCTTGATTTGACTCTAACAGATGCAAAGCTTCTTTTGGTTGCATAGTAGGAGTAAAAGGAGTCATCTCTACCACAAACAGAGACACAAACTACACGACTCAGATCTGGAATATACACCACCCATTCTTAAAATGTGGCTGTGATTATGTTGGCCAAGTGGAGCTTTGCAAAGATAGGAATGTCTTATGGTTCGATCACGCTCTTTGGATGATCATGAACCAGCTCCCTATCTTCTTCCCTAGCCCCACCCTCAAACGGTCTACTATAGCTTTTCTCAGTTGGATAAAAAAAGAACCCCAAGAGGCTATAATGTTAATTCACCTCTTTTACATGCAAAGATTAAAAGAAGCAATCAAAAGTTCTGTTCTTTTCAATTAGCAGGCGTCCTCTGCAAACCTTTCTTTGGAATTAGAGAAATTCATCTTGCAGGCAATTGCCTGCGCTTTAGAAAGAAACAACGCCCTGATCCCTCTCACCACGCTAGGGGTCGTGGAAGATTCTCTGCCTCTCCTCATGGAAATCCCCCAACCTTTGATCCTCTTCACCGTAACCTTTCTTCTCCCGCTGATTCCTCCCACAGCAGTTTCACCCTCCTATGCGGCCTTCTCCTCTCAACCCTCTGCCCTTGTCGCAAGATCCAGATAGGCGATTTCTCAAAACTCGGCTTGCAGGGCTAAAGCCTTATTGTATGATTAAATCAGCGCACTCCCTCTTCTGTTCGGGCTCTGAAGTTTTTTTTTGCTGCAATTTTTGAGCGCAGAGATGCTGCACTAGTCCCTCAAAGTTTGTTTTGGCTACAATTTTTGAGAGAAAAGTTGTTGCGCTAGTCCCTCTTATGTTCGAAGTTCTGAAAGTTTTTTTGGCTTCATTTCTTGAGTGCAAATATGCAGCTCTTTAACCTTTTGTAGGTTTAATTCAGCTCCACCCCTCTTCTATTCATGTACTTAAGTTTTTTTGGCTTCAATTATCATCCGCAAATTTGCAGAGACTCTCATGGGCGCCTTTCCCTCTCAAAAAAACCCCTTTCTAGTTCGCTTTTTGTTCCCATCTTTTTTGCAAACCCCCTTCTGGATATCCGTAATATAAGGCAGTTCTTTCTCTTGTTCTTTTTTGGCCTTAATATTACTACCACCCCAACCTGGGAAGAAGTAGTTTTCACTTGGGCATTCACTCCACCTTTGAAACTAAAAATATGCAATGCAAGATCATTTTTGTCATGCTTTACTGAGGACTCCAAGAAATGTAATTGTTATCTTTTTCAACAAGGCATTAACCCTCATTTTGACCATGTCCTAACTTCGAACTACTCACTCTTTACCAGTCATGCACTTAATCAAACCCTTTCAAATGGACTAGGTCACATCCCCACTCAAACCCCAAACATCTTTGAAGCTTGCTCAGTATTATCCAATGTGTTGGATCACCTTTCATTGCTGGGTTGCATAAAAATCCCACCAATTCTAACTACGGATAATTTAAACCAAGCCCTTTACGGTTATTGCTCAAACTTCTTACCCACCAAAAAGCAACACAACCAATATCGAGACTTATCTCTTGAAATTGATACTCTCAAAAAGCAATTTTTGGTAACTTACCTTGATAAGGCGGCTGATAAGCCGGTAATTATATGTAAACATCTCATCATCTCGGAAGCTAACAAAAGACTCTAGAGCCCGGATTTTAGACCTTGCACTATGAATGTTGACTCCACGCTAACTCTAATTCAATCCTACCTCTCTTCCCTTCTCACTATTCAACATCTATCTCTCCCCTTTATTTTGGCATCGTTCAAAAGCCGAAAAAACACCTTTAGATGGCTAACTTGTGGCTCAGCTTGCTGCTACTCAAAAATCTCCCTACTAATGGCATGCCTTTTAAAATCTTGCATCCCTTTCCTTAAACAAAGAGCAAAACATCTCAATCAAAAAGCTCTCCTTTGCCACAACCTTCACCTCCGATCTTGGTGGATTGTTGACTCTGTCTACGATTGTGTCCTCAAGCTCCCAATACAAGCTCACTCTCTCTATTCAGTAGACATTAAAAAATGCTACAAGAATATCCCCCATGAAGGCCCACTCGGCCTTATAGCTCACATTTCAAAAATCATAAAGTAGCCTTCTCCCTATCTCACCTCCCCTTCATCTCTTTTAAAAAACTCCCCTCCCGTTGCTTGGAAGGTACATGGTCAACCTACTCCTACAAATCAGGACTCTCTTTTAATGAAAAACAAGTGGTTGACCTTAACTCTTGGCTAATAAACAACATGTTTACTCAACACCAAGACTCAGTCTTCAAACAATCTAATGGTACCTATGGGGCTAGCTTTCTCCCCCCTATGGTGTAATCTCTATCTCCATTCTTTAGAGTTTGACTTTATTTCCATCACGCTTAACTCACTTAACCCAAAACCTCTCCTTTCCCAACTGGGAACCCCCTTTAGATACTTTGATGACATCCTCATCATAGATTCTAGAAACCCTTACCTCTTTATGGAAGAACATTCCATCTACCCTTCTTGCCTCTCAATTGAAAGTGAAGTAGGGCACAATACAAAATTTCTTAATCTCAACCTTGCAATCCATAAAAATTTCCTCATCAAGAGTCTTTTCAACAAAGATGAGAACCTTCCATACCAACCCATCAAATACCTAAAAGGGCTAGTAATAGACCCTCAGATTGGGCCCATAAGGTCAGACTCTCCCAACTTAAGCCCATTCTTTTTTGCAACACCCACCCCAAAAAAGCAGCCCAAAATATTAAATCTCTCATCCAAGCTTTCTATTACAATGGCTTTGAAAAAGCCAGGTTATGGAGACTGGTTAGAGGGCCCCTTCAAAAGTTTGTAGCTTCATCTTACACTTGCTCAGTAGAAGAAGTCTTAGAGCATCTTATGATTGGAGGGCACTAGGACCCCTTAGAGGGCCTAGTGCCCCCTAAAGAATCCAGGGAAAGTACAAACCTCTACTAGTGTGGGTGGAGGAGGGTTCCTCTCTATTTTTTCTTTCGAAAAAAACCCCTATGGAAACAAACCCAAAGCTCTAATTTTTAGTACTTTACTCATAGCCCCCAAAACCTCACAAAGAATTGAGTCAATGCAAGATGCGTGTGATCTTTTCTTGGGTGTAAATGATACCCCACTACTGACAATTTAGTACACCACTCCCTTTTTGGACCCCACACTCACCTTGTTTTGTGTACCCCCCACTCCCTCCTCTTCACGAACAAAAAAATCTTGGAGGGTGTCAAGTAGGAGAGATTATATATAAGGCTCAAGACTATCACCCCCCAAAAAAGACAAACACCTACTTTTGCAAAAAGGCTGCACACTTTTTACCCAAGCTCATCCATGGACCCTTCTAACTAGGTGTAGATGGTGTAATTTTATGTTTCCTTTTTTCATTTATTTGAGATAGAGTGACATCAATAACAAGTAAGAGCATCCACCGACACCTGCCTTCCACCTTATGGACTAACTTGACTGTTTTCTTGTGGGTGATGGTGGCAGGTAACAGGATTCTCTTTTCTCTACCTCTCATGCATCAAGAAAAGGAAGTCTCCATAACTTGTGTAATTTTTCTTTATCCATTTGAGATAATTGTACCTACTACTGGATGAGAATAAAGATTTTGGTTTTTGCAATGGTTGTTTATTTTTAGTCTTCTAAAAGAAAGCAAAATTTAAAGGCTTTTTATATCCTACTCTCTCTCTTTTCCTCTCACTGGAAGAGGAAAATCTAAAGCTTTACTAGATGAAGAGGTTGTGGGCTACCTATCAAACATCTATTGGAAATGTGACTTTGCAAGTAGCATTTAATGAGATTGGAAGGAAAATTCTACAAAGCAAGATAGGGGATTGTGTTGGACTTCTCATTTATTGTCACTTTATTTATAGACGGGTGCTTCTCTCAACCCTCGTAATCAACCGGGTGCCTCTCTAAACCCTCGTAATCAGCCGGGTGCCTCTCTCAACCCTCGTCATCAATCGGGTGCTTCTCAATCGACACACACTTGCTACTCGCCACCCTTTCCTCGTGACTTTCTAGATCAGGACACGGCCCCCTTTTTTTTTCTCTCTTTGCTAAGGTCTTAAAAGACTCTATTGCCACCAAATAGTCTCCTCATAGAAGAAACTTTAATGTTGTAGAGTAATCTCTCAAGACCTCCTCTCCCTATCGCCTATGGCTCACAGGACAAAGCCCTTTTCTCTCTCACCTTGATTCACAACGGGACAAATCCGTTTCTCTCTCTGTTTTAATGCAGGGCCTCGTTCTCTCTCTAAGGCAACCCACGAGGCAATCCTATGCAGGGGGAGGTTTCTCCTCTCTCTTGCTTCCTCCACACAGAGAGATACTCTCGCTCTCTAGGCTATACAAAGGTACTCTCCCTCTCTCGATTCCTTGCAGGCTGTCGACTATCGCCGCTTAGACATTCTCTCTCTAACTCCCGGACACGGAGCGCTTCTTGGCTCCCTCTCAACATGGCCTCCGATGCTAGTGAACATTCCAACATATGTACAAAACGGAGGTGCCTCCTCATAATGGCTTTTATTTCATTTGTCACAATCATCGTCCACAAGCAGCACTTCAAAAGCAACTTCATATTTTAGAACTGTTTTCACTCTTCATTTAAACCTCTACACCACCGAGAAACATAAAAGGTATGATTGCCTCGATGTCATCAAATTGAACATCTTGAAGGTTTCTTCTCTTTAAGCATAATGCCATAATAGGTGCGGCGTCTTCATTGCCTCTCAAAACAAACTCCTCTTGGAAAATCAAGTGAGAGTATTGAAGCGGTCCGGGGCGGGCAACAAGAAGAGCAACCTCTAGACACCCTTCAAGGCTCCCGTGCTGCTCAATTGGGTTGGGGTTGGAAAAACAACAAACACACACACAAACCCGCAACCTAACCCTACACAAATTTGGGGCACCACCTAGTTTTGGATGCGAACTAGGACGCGTAAAGAGAGAGAGAGAGAGAGAGAGAGAGAGAGAGAGAGAGAGAGAGAGAGAGAGAGAGAGAGAGAGAGAGAGAGAGAGAGAGAGAGAGAGAGAGAGAGAGAGAGAGAGAGAGAGAGATAGTGCTCGGGCTGCTTTGAAACGTATCGGCAATGATCAAGCAAACACAATTATATATGTAAGAAAGAGAGAGAAGGGGGAGGGGGTGTTTGTTGCACTAATACCTTCTTACAAATCTGTCATGACCAATCAAAGTGATATTAGTATTTGTTCAACATAGCTTGAGTAAATTACACCACAACACATCACAAGAAAATCCACCCCACTCACAGTCTTAAGGCCAGGGGAGTCCTCTCCACCCTGTCGCTCTCTTACAGTATGTGGGATTTATGGCTAAATTGATGACAACACTAGAGACAAGCTATCAAGAACTTAACAAAAAAAACACCAAGACACTTACACATCATTGTTGTCCATTACTTCACGTGGGAAGAGAGACAAAGTATCCAAGCTTAGTCCAAATCCACCCTCCTTGATCCAGCAAATGTTGGGCTTACACTAGTAGGAAAAATGATAGATTTCCTACTCTCAATTGAGTGATCACTCTCTCTCTTACAATGGCATAGAGTTCCCTTGCTAATCTCCTATTACAACACATGCACATGCATAAGACAATGAGCTTCCACTCAAGAGCTCCTTCTAGAGAGGTTGAGCTTGGCTTCTCAAGCTATAGCATAGTGCTCTTGCTTATGGCTCTCCCTTTTGCGCTAGCTACACCCTCCTTCTAGAGAGGTTGAGCTTGGCTTCTCAAGCTATAGCATAGTGCTCTTGCTTATGGCTCTCCCTTTTGCGCTAGCTACACCCTCCTTTTATAGCAATTTTGAAGGCTAGGGTTACTCCTCTAACCATGGTTGGGTTAGATTTTCAGCAATTTATCTAATTTCTTTTGCTTGGAATTATCAAGAAGTTGGTGGGGAAAGAGAGAGGAGAGAAATGGAGGTGATAGGACTTTTCATAGTGGGTTAGTGTTAGTAGAGTTAGTATTAATTTACAAATGGAATTGGATATTTACAATGGGAGTATCCATGTAGGATATAGATAAGGAAGAAAAACTCTTAAGAGGTAAGAAAAGGTGGATTTCTTACAAGGTTGATGCTCCAAGTGTCTTGAGTAGGGCCAATTTTGACGCTTGTTGACGGTCCACTAGCTTTGACGGTACATTTTTTCTCCACTCTTGACCTTCCTTGAGAGACAAGGTAATTGAAGCTGAGTAATCAACCACCATGATGCTGTCTTTTAAGAGAAGAGGCTGAATTTTGTGGTTTTTTTGATAGATATGGGTAATTTGGAGGAGGAAAAATGAGACTAGGTGGTCAATTTTGGAATGGAATTGTGTGTGGGAGGTATGAGTTCACCATGGTTTCTCTTATTCTTCAAGGTTGAGGAGAAGGTGAGTAGGGTGCAGAGAGGAGTGGTGAGAGAGGTGGGGATGATGAGTGGAGAAGTGTGTGTGAAAGAGGAAAATGATAAAGTGGAAGAGAGAGTGTGGCTGCATAGCATGGGAAAACTGGGGTCCACTAATAAAATCATAGCTCACAGCTCGTAGCTCAAAAAAATATGAAAACATTTGAGGCAAAAGTTCAGCCCATGAGCTACAACTTTTGTTTGTATCACCTTTTCAAATTCGGAGAGCAAGTGAACTTTAAAAATTCAGCAAAACGGAACGTTTTTTTCCACTACACAAGGTCCTTGTGGGGTCCTTCTTTGGATGATTCTTTTGAATACCTCCAAAAGTGAGCCCTCCATAGTGCATGTATGCATGCCACCTACCCTTGACCTTATTTGGTAGGTCTATAATTGAAGATATTGTTGAGATTATGATATAAGTGAATAGTACAACTAAGAAAATCAAATATTGAGGGGTCTAAAAAATATGTACATGTCAAATATAAATAATATAAGTGGAAAAAATATAAAGGGGTCAAAAGAAATCTCTCTCATTATGATGCTACCATAAGAAGATAAATATTTTTGGTGTTCTAATTTTTTAGAAAAAAAAAACAAAATAGATGTAGGAAGGGAAAAATCACAATAGTGAAAAAATATACACATAAATAAAACTAGTTTTTTTGGATTTTTGTTGGGGTGGAGTTACACCAAATATAAGAGAAGCTTACATGAAAATATTTCTATATGGAATAAAGAGTATGAAAAATGGTAAGAAAAAATTGTGGTAATGGTGAGGCAATGTACAGAGCATAAATAACACACACCTAGGTAGAAATATTTAAATAAATACCAAAATAATTATGAAAAAATCTTTTATTTAGGCCCTATATACAAAGAAATATTTACATACGCATGGGCCACAATATACTTATATTTTTTATTTTTTTATTTTTTTTTTGGCTCAACTAGCCCAATGACTAGCTAATTGAGGGTTTTTTAAGAAGATATGGGAAAAGTCCCGTGACTCACGCACGCCTATGTACAGTGAAATGGTAGGGATAGCCACAGTGTTTGGGTGATTTTGGTAGGGTGAGGTAACTCATTGTGGCAATTACAAAGAGCCGAAAAACGGCTATCAGTATCATCAATGGAAATTTATAATAAAACAACCTTTCAAGCTCGCTTCAAGTGCTCAATAGCTCATGCAAGTGTTCTCTTTCTCTGTTCAAAATCCCCATGCCCTTGGCCGAAAAAAGTGCAACAATGGCGTCCTGCGGGGAAAACTAGCCTGCTAGTGTGAACCCAGAATTTTGGGTTAGACTGGTGCCTTATCCATTGGGCTATAGATGGTGTATGTTGAAATAAAAAAATATGAAAAACCAAGAGGCGGACAATATGCAATCACACAAAGATGCAAAATGGTAATAATCCCCTAGCCTTGCACTGATGACTTGACTTGACACTCCTAATGATCCTTGATCACTCCTCAATGACCACGAGTGGGTTTTTCGCAATGACCTAAAACACCCAGGCTTATGGAAGTTTATAGAGGGATTTATAGGTTCTTGGGTCCAAGTTTACAGGTAAAAGCTAAGCGAATAACAAGAGAACCCATAACTCGGGTAAGACTGATGCCTCATCCATTGGGCATAGCTAAAAGATATCAAGGAAAAAAAGGTGAAAATCATTCAATCATAAGATGATAAAAGCAAATTGAACAACCCTCCCCTTTAGCATGATAATGATGACCTGACTTAGCACTTCTAATGATCCTTGATGACTCTCCAATGACCTCAAGTGGGGCCCTATCAATGACCTAAAACACTCAGGGTTATGGGAGTTTACAAACGGATGTATAGGTGCTTGGGTCCAAGTTTACATGCACATGCTAGGGTGGTGGCAATGAGTGGTGGTCAACCAAAATACGTTTCTCACACAAAAAAAATTATCCCAAAATTTGGGCAAAATGCGATATAATGCAAATTTTCTTTTGAAGTGGAAAAGGAAAAAAAAACTCCATTTAGGATGCAGGCTCTTCACTATAACACCTAGATGCTGCAAGCTAGTCCCACCGGGCGTGCCACTGATAGATATTTTTCTATGCCTGGACCATGGAGCAGACCAAAGCCAAGAAAAACCTAGCAAACAAAAGAGCTCAATCAATATGCTACGCTCACTCCCAAAACAAGGAACCTAGACAATGTAAGCGCGGCTAAATCATCTGCCAAAACATGTATGATATTCTCTCTCTCTCTCTAACCCACACAATGCTCAGGCTGCATATACTCGCTCAGACTCGAGAACAGATTTATGAAGACATTTACGTGTTTAATATGAAAATTGTTGAAGATGATGAAACGGGAAACAGAAGGAAGATAGCAACTCAGAGTAGGAAGAAGATGAAGAAGAAGAAGACACAGAGCTTGCGTACGAGATCTTTGTAGTCTATCTCTCTATATTAGAAAAATAGAGTATGTACAAACTCAGAGCTACAAAGCTTATATGAGACCCTAAGAGATAAGGTGTCCTTTCACACCAGATGTCCAGGGGGAAAAACCTAGTGGGAGAAAAGTGCCGCTGGTGAAGCGCGTATACACACTAACACTACTACATGTCTACAAATCCCCCCTGTAGTGATAGTGTGAATCGGTACAAGGTAGCAGATCATCATGTGTATGAGAGTAAGCCCAAAGCTTTTTGGAAAGATTCAAACTTTTCTCATGATAACGCCTTCGTCAATAGATCTGCAATGTTATCCTGTGTAGGACAGTAAGTTAGTGTGATCTCCCCTGCATGTAGCCTTTCCCTGACATAGTGGTAGTGAACCTCTATGTGCTTTGTTCTTGCATGAAATAGTGGATTCCTTGCAACTGCCATAGCACTCTGAGTGTTAGTGAAAATGGTAGTGGGTGCCTGTTGACACTCACAAAGATCTGCCAATAACCTGCGTATCCATACACAATCAACTGTTGCCGTGAAAACTGCCCTGTACTCAGCTTCACAAGTTGATGTAGCCACTGTGGGTTGCTTCTTGCTTAGCCAAGATATACATGCATTTCCCAAGAAAAAACAATTCCCACTTGTGGAATGTCATGTGTCATAATCACCAGCCCAATCTGAATCGATGTAACCAAGAAGCTGCATAGAACTGTGCTTTCCATACATATCCCCCCTTGGAAAGAACATGGAAAGATTAGGGGTACCTGAAAGGTAACAAAGTATGCGCTTCACATCCTACCAATGATTCATACCTGGGCTGTGCATAAATCTGCTTGCTTGTGAAACCCCAAATTGAATGTCTAGACGAGTGTTGCCTGCCAAATATATCAAGCAACCAACCGCTGCTGCATAAGTATGTACATCAAAAGGTTCTCCAGCATCGTGCATGCGCGCTCAACTTTGATCCAGTTTCTACGGGTGTAGAGATTGGTTTACAATTTTGCATACCAAACTTGTCCAAAATTTTATGCAAATATTTTTCCTGCAACATGTATATACCATCCTCTGATTGCACAAACTAAATACCCAAGTAATAATGTAGCAAACCAAGATCAGACATCTCAAAGGTTTTTCTCAAAGCATCTTTAAACACTTCAATTTCATCTGCAGTATTGCCTGTAAGAAGCATATGATCCACATAAAGTGTTAGCATAATGAGAGCTTTATCTCTCTTTTTGACATACAAAGTACTTTCTGTTGGACTATTCTGAAATCCCTGGCCAATCAAATAAGTATGTATCTTCTCATACCATGCTCTTGGAGCCTGTTTGAGACCATACAAAGCTTCATGCAATCTACATACCTTTTGCTCTTGACCTTTTACAACAAAACCACTTGGTTGACTTACATAAACTTCTTCCTGCAAATCACCATTCAAAAAAGCAGTTTTGATATCCAACTAATGCACTTTCCAACCATGATGAGCAGCAATTGCAACTAGTGATCTAACTGTGGACGCACGAGAAGTAGGAGCAAAGGTTTCATCATAATCTATGCCTTTCTGTTGCGCATAGCCTTTTGCCACAAGCCTTGCTTTGTGCCTGTCAACAGTACCATCTTGTTTCCTTTTTACCTTAAAAACCCACTTTGTACCAATAGGCTTTTTACCTGTAGGCAAGTCCACTAGATCCCATGTATGATTCTTATGAATGGAATCAATTTCTTGCTGCATAGCATCTTTCCACTGAACACACTCTAAAGCTTGTTTAAATGAATCAGGCTCATCTGCATCACAAAGAGTGCTAAAGCAAGCCAAATCTACTTGCTCTCTGCCAAAAGTAGTACCAGCACGTGTTTTTCGTGGCAACGGTGCATCCAACTTGCTATCCTGCAAAGTTTTTTGAACCCATTTAGGCAAGGTTCTTTCTTCCCTGAGAACTTCTTGCTCTTCACGCACAATTTCCTCTACATCATGAGGTGTCACATGCTGATCAAAAGATTGATCAAGACTATCAACCTATTGTGATTCTTGATTCTCCACAAAAGAAGGAAGCAAACCTTCAAATACATCATGTGTCTGCATATGAGGTACATCAAAAGCAACCATAGGTTGAGCAGTAGTTTCTGCAAAAATTACATCACGACTTTCAAAAATCTTGTTTGTAGCAGGATTGTAAAGTCTATAACCTTTACTTCCACTACTGTACCCCCACAAATATACATTTGATTGCCTTATCATCAAGCTTCCCACGTAACTGCTGAGGGATGTGAGCATAAGCAGACAAACACGAAGATAACTGACTGAAGGTTTTTTTTCATACCAAGCTTCATATGGAGTAATGGTCTTCAAGGCATGAGTAGGACACATGTTCAAAACATGTGCTACACAAGCAACTGCCTCCATCCATAGCTTATGAGGCAAACTCTTAGCCTTGAGCATACATCTAGCCGTCTCCATTAAAGACCTGTTCTTCCTTTCTGCAACACCATTCTGTTGTGGTGTGTATGGCATAGTGCATTGGTGTTTAATTCCTTTCTTTCCCAAAAAAGCCTTAAATGCACCTGACATGTATTCACCTCCTCGATCGGCACGAAGAGTCTGTACTTTGCAACCTGTTTCATTTTCAACCATGGCGACATAATGTTGAAAAATTGCAAACACATTTGACTTTTCTTTGAGTGGATACACCCAACAAAACCTGGAAAAGTCATCAATGAAGGTCACAAAATAAAGGTTGTTTCCCAGAGATGGCGTCCTCATAGGACCACATACATCACTGTGTACAAGCTGCAACTTTCGTGTCCCTCTAACTGAACCATCCTGCGAAAATGCAAATATGTGCATCTTTCCAAGAACGCAACCTTCACATACATGTCTTGGTGGCATCTCCAATAAAGACAAATCATGCACCATATTATGACGTTGTAAAGTCATCAAACTGCCATAACCAACATGCCCAAATATAACATGCCACAACTCAGCATCCTGCATGGCCTGAGTCTTTGTTTCTGCAATACATACCTGAATCTGCTTTTCATAACGATCTAGCACAAATAGTCCATTTTCCAGCGTACCTGTAGTGATAAGAGAATAACCATTCTCTCGATCTCGTACAACACATCTGTCATCCTCAAAAATGACCCGAAGACCATTTTTTGCAAGAGAGGATACAGACAACAAATTCTTCTTGATCCCTAAAACATATAAGACATCTGGCAAGCATAAATCTGAACCATCTGAAATGGTAATCAAAATCTTACCAACGCCTTTGATTGGATAAGAAGCATTATTTGCACATGTCACCTTCTTTCCTATTGGAGCTGCATCCAATGAAAAAAACAAATCCTTCCTTGAAGTAATATGCCTGGATGCACCACTATCAAAGTACCAAATCATTTGTGTCTCGTCAACACTGTAAGCAAAAAAATCTGAACATACTAAGAAAGCATAAGAATCTTGCACAAAGTTTGCAGACTCTTCTTTAGCTGTAGAAGAATCACAAGAAGCTGAAACAACCAAACTTGACTCTTTCTTCTTTTCTTTCGCAATTCGCTTTTTACACTCACTAATGTAGTGACCAGGTTTCTTGCAGTAGTGACATTTACCTTTCTTCTTAGACTTGTCGGAATCACCTTTAGACTTCTCTGAAGACTGTCCTGCACCAGACTTGGAGTGATGAGCACTCTCTTTACCCTTGTTTTTGTTCTGTACAACAAGAGCATGATCCATACCATCCACCTGTAAAGACTTGTTTTTACGTTGTGAGCGGGATGGAAACACACAGAAGGCCTCTATAACGACCCAACACACACTCTTGGGAAGATACACACACACACTATGGGGCACCACTCGGCTTAGACAACACACCTGGCCGAGACACGGAACACACCTCTGGAGTGAGAGGAGAGAGACTATCCACTTGCCCACTCCACACAGACACACACACACACACACCCAAAAAACTCAACTCAAAAGAGGATAATTTCTGATGTTTAGATACAATTGAGCTTGGGCCAACACCAATGGGGCAAATAGCTCACACAATATGGGTAAAAGATACCAAATACAATCACAAATTGGAGAAGAAGCTTCACTCACCGGAGAAGATTACATAGAAAAATAGCAGAAAAAGAGTGAGGAATTTGGCAAAATGGACAGCGCCATCGCGTCCGGAACGGCCCAAAACCCCAGTCTACAATGTCAAAGTGCTCAAATCCGACCTCGGATGAGCAGTTTAGGGCCAAAACAGGCTCCAAAATGGGCAAAAACACACCTGCGGCTGTTCCTACTCTCTTCTCCACGTTTTTTCTGGTCTTCTCTCTGTTTTTTCAGTTCCCACACTTAGCTTTTTTAGTTGGGCACCCTTGGCCTTTTAGATGACCTCAAACGGACCCCGAACAAGCCAAAAACTGACCTCGCAGTGCATCCATGCGCACACCTGGCACTCAGCTTTTTTCCAATAATTCATCTCGCCACCACGTGAAGTGGCCCCAAAAAGTGGTCCTAATGATGACCTTTCTGCATAACTCTCACCAGAAAACACCCACATTGTGTCGGTCCTCATCCGCGTGCAAATATTGACCTCGTTCGCCCTCCTGACGCCACTAGATGCCATCTGACGCACCTGCTGACCTCACGTCGTCGGCCCGCGGATAGCTTCCTCGAGAAGTTTTACGCGCTATAAACTCCTCATTATTGTAGAAAAAACATACTGGTACTGGTGATAGTGAAAATCGATGCACTATGTACATGATGTCCTACCTGTACACATGTGGGCCCCACGTAACCACCTGGCTCTGAAAAATGGGCAATTATTTATTTGATGCACCATGCATGTATATGTACATATGCGCAATCCCTTGCTCCAAAAAACTCCTGACATAATTTGCCCATCCCCTAGCCTGCTAGATCATTCATGATCAGCAGCAGCAAAGAGAGATATGAGACTCGCCGCATCACAAGTCTCCTCATCCTTCACCAACACTGCTTGATCCACAGACAGCTCATCTTGCTCCACCATCATCAATCTAGCATGATACAATTTAAGACGCAACCCATTTACCCTTGACTTATGTAGAACACCATCCAGGTTAGCCAGCTGATATGTGCCATTTGGAAAACACTCCACTACCTTGAAAGGGCCTTCCCACTTAATTTGAAACTTCTTTTGGAAGGTGTTGTCCAGCTTACTATTGTAGCGCAAAACCAAGTCATGCTTCTTGATACCCTTACTTTTGACCTTTTCATTTATCTTTGCCAAAGCCTTATCCTGCATCTGCCCATAATGTTAGGAAATAAGACGTAGCTAAATAGATAATTGAGTAGATTACTTAATGGAGAGAGATAGATTTATATACACGAGATTATAGAGTAGAGAGAGAGAGAGAGAGTACACACGATATACGTGGTTCACCCAATGTGGGCTACGTCCACGGGAAAGCAGCCACTCAATGGCTTTAGTACTTCAAAACAAGAAGTAATTTACAAAGGGATTATACCCTTAATGGAGCTCCCGCCTTGCTTCACTCTCACCACCTCACACTCACCTTGTTGCATCAACTTCACACTATGAAATGTGTGTAGAAATGGCCTCCTTTTATAGGCCAAAAGGGCTGCCCTCTCTTATGAGAGACAGCCATGTGTAGCCGCCCTTGTGCGAATAAGTCCAAATCGGACCCTCCAATCCGCCCATGTGTGGCCGCCCTTGAGAAGACAAGGCCGCTTTTGAATTCGGCCACCGGCCATTGAATTCGGCCACCGGCCACTGGCCATTGACTTCCGACCACCGGCCACCGGCCATTGATTTCCGACCACCGACCATCGGCCATTGACTACCGGCCACCGGCCAACCGACTGGTTGTTTTCCGACCACTTTCCGGCTGCCGTCCGGCCATAATATTCCAGCGAAAAGGAATATTCCGGCGAAAAAAAAGTCTCGGCCCCCGAGGCCTTTAAAGTTGCCCCTGATTCTTGTCCGTGAAATTTTTGGTTTCCGGTGAGTGATTTTCCTTCACGCACGATGGCTTCTCCTCATAATGGGGGCCTTACAAATGTGCGCTTTTACCACAGCAAATTACAAGGGTAAATCAGGCTCCATACTTAACACATAATGCTCCAATGCGCTCATCCTATCCAACTGGACCTCTTGTAACTGCAAGAGCCTCTCTTTGAATGCATCACTAGGCGACCCAAGCAACTTCTCTAACATCTTGACCGCAGGCAACTCTACCTCCACAGGCAATAGTGCTTCCTTTCCATACACCAAATGAAATGGAGTAAACCCTGTACCTTTCTTCACCGAAGTACGGTAAGCCCATAATGCACTAGGCAATTCCAAATCCCAATTCTTTCCTTGGTGCTCTGTCACTTTAGAAAGAATTTGTACCAACTCACCATTGAATCTTTCATTTAAGCCATTACACTGTGGGTAATAAGGAGTGGTATGCTGGTGCCTAATCTTCATCTTTGTGCATAAGAAGTCTAGCAGTTTAGCTCTAAATCCTGGCCCCTTATCTGAAAGTAGCTCTAATGGCACCCCAAACTTGCAACATATTTCATCATACACAAATTTTGCCACATCCTTTGCAGTGATTTGTTTTACTGCTATAGCCTCTGCCCATCTAGAGAGATAGTCCACTGCCGTCAAGATATAGCTTTTGCCCCTGCTTGTGATAGGTAACGGGCCTATTGCATCAATTCCCCACTTTTCAAACGCATCAAACGCCATAATGGTTTTTTGTAGTTCTGGCTTCAACACTCTCTTCCCAAATGCTTGACACCTATTGCAAGACCTACACCAATGGTGAACATCCTTGTGCAAACTAGGCCATACATACCCCTCTTGCAAAATCTTATGCAAGGTGATCTTTAGAGCAAAATGGCCACCACATGCGCCTTCATGATTCTCTTCCAACACTCTGTAAAGCTCCTCCCGCCAAGGTACACGTCTCAACACGAGATCAGCCCCTTTCATGTATAAGACATCACCAATCAATTTGTACCTGTATGCTCTACGCACAAAGCCATACTTCTTAGACTTCTGAATCTCCTTTGGAATGATTCCTGCTAGCAAAAACTCCTCTTCTTGAGCCAAACTTTCCCGGCCATGATAAAGAGGTAAATTGGTCCTCAACACGAATAGCTCCCCAATCATGCCTTGAGCTGCTTCATGTGCCTCTCCATTTAGAGCACGTTCAATGTGTCTGATGCTCCATGCTTCGAACTTTTTTAACAGGCCTTTAATTCTGAAGCACATTTCCTTCAATGAGGTGTTCTTGCTCTTCCACACACCCAGCACTTGCTTCACCACTAACAAGGCATCACCTTTTATGCTCAACCTTCGAACCCCATGCTTCAAACAAATGTGTAATCCGGATTCCAATGTAGCATATTCAGCCTCATTGTTACTATGCGCATCCAATTTGAACCCTCTCTTGCATACTAGCTTCCCCTCTGGATCATAAAGTGCTATACCCCCTGAAGCTGCATCGTGGCTCTTTCTTTATGAACCATCAAAGAACAACACATGTGCATTGCTGATCTGTGGAATTTCTTCAACTACCTTTCTCACCACCTCTTCCTTAGCAATAAGGGGACTCTCCTTGTAGGTCAACAAATCAGCTAGGGTAGCCCTTGTACTATCTTCCACTAGAAAAGAGAACTCAAACTCTTGCAGCTCAATTACCCATTTCTTCACCACATTTGACATGTTAATACCATTAATTAACTGTGGCAAAAAGGCATAACTTGTCAAGAAAACAAAAGGCCGTGGTAGCAAGTAATGACGAAATCGTTGACAAGCAAATATTACACTGGCCATCACTAGCTCTACTTCCGATAACTTTCTCTCCGCTACCAACTTCACTCGGCTTGCACAATACACTGGCCTCATATAATGGCTGCCCTTCCCCTTTTGCAATAGCATGGCTCCAATGGCATCATCCCCTACTGATGGATTTACATAAAAAACTTTCTCCCAATCAGGAGCCTGCATGGCTGACAACCCCCCTAACACCTCTTTCACCTCTTGAAACACTTCTTCACACTTGTCATCCCATTGCAATGGATCATGCTTTGCCACTTGCTGTAATGGATAAAGAATCTGCGAAGACAATGGAATAAACCGTGCCATGTACTTCACTTTGTGTATAAAGGTTGCCAATTGCTTCATACTCGTAGGTGGTGGAAGAAGAATAATAGACTTCACCTTATCTGGATCAGCCTCAATGCCATTTTCTGACACCATGTGGCCCAATAACTTCACCCTTGGCTGTGCTAGATGACATTTCTTTGGATTTAGTTGTCCTCCACATTCATCATATCGAGCCAATACCATCTGCAGCTTCTCATGGTGTTCAGCCCTACTGCTATAAACACAGAAGTCATCCATAAAAGCTTTAACACAACTACCAATGAATGGTTCCAACACCCAATTTGCTCTCTCTTGATAGAAGGAAGGTCCATTTGACAACCCAAATGGCAATATTGTGTAGCAATAGCAGCCCCATGGCGTAATAAAAGTTGTCTTTGTGCGGTCTTTAAGAGCAATCTTCAATTGAAAATAGCCTGAAAAACCATCACACGCACTGTACCTCTCATAACGTGCCACTGAATCCAAGATCTGATCGATGAATGGAAGAGGATATGGGTTCTTCTTAGTGGCTGCGTTTAAGGGCTTAAAATCTACACAAATCCTCCACTTCCCATCCTTCTTTGGACTGACTACTACTGGACTCACCCATTCTGTGGTCTCCACAGGGACTATGAACCCTGCCTTCAACAACTTGTCCACCTCTTCTCGCAAGGCTTCCATTCGCTCTTGACCCATCCTTCTTAGCCTTTGCCGCACTGGCTTAGCACCTTCTTTCAGCTCTATATGCATCTCTTCACCCTTGAACCCTCTGATCTCTTCATATGAAGTAATGAACAAATCAGGAAAACTAGCCAACATATGCAAATATATATCCTTCTCCATAGCTGAGAGGTCTCCACTAATCATTTGCGACATTAATTCCTGCTTCTTTGACAACTCAACCTTGGTTTGCATCAGCCCTTCAATCACTTCATAAGGCCCTTCACTTTCATCTTCAACTTCATTCGCAAATGCGACTAAACCACACTCCTGGATTTCTTTATCCATCAAAAGAAATGCAACATCAGCATCCTCATCACTGCTGGTAGTGATATCACTGTCCTCATCTGTCACCGTGGAAGAGTCTTCATCACTAGACTCATCCTCATCTTCATAAAGCTCCTCTAATCGTTTCCTTGTGTCCATATTATAAAGCTTCTTGGTACCTGTCTTTCCATAGAGGCTAATCGTACCATGTCGCCAATCTTGAACAGCTCCCACTGCACGTAACCATGGTCTGCCCAGTATAGTAGGATATGCTCCCAACCCTGCTGGCATCACATGAAAATCAACCACTGCCTTTGCATCATATGCCTCCACTTCTAAGCTCTTTACAACACCCAAGCATTTTACTTTTTGATGGTTTGCCAATCTGATCCGAAAACCTGACACCCCAGCCACTGTGAGACCCATCTTCTCAACGCATGAGTGTGTTATGACGCATATTTGGGCTCCGCCATCCACATAACCTTGTCCCAAATTTTTCCTTTTATGCCACACATCTACTATTGGACAAATGTCTGGTAGCTCATCCATTGCCAACACCTTTACTGAACCTCTCTCTGGCTCTTTCTCCATTGGGTTAACCATCCTCTTCCACTATCGCTTTAGCTTAGGCACGATCTCTATAAGCTGCCCAAAAGTAACATCTGCCTTCCTGCTCGTCAGATCCTCCCTCAAGTCATAGCTTAATTGCCCATCCCCTAGTGGAAAATCTGAAACATGAAACTTTCGAAGAGCTCTCCTTTTCCTCTTGGCCTTGACATCCTCACCTTCATGGCTCTTTCCTTTCTTCTTACTAGGACCTGGGGCACTTCTTCCTTCCTTATCCTCTGTGGTCCTCTTCCCAATAGGCATCACTAATGTATCCTCTAGCTTTGATGCCTTCTCCAAGGTGACTACACTTAGCACTTTTGTCTTTCCCTTTTCCTCCTGGGTCAGTCCACTGGTTCCTTCGTCTCCCTTAATTTCGATGCCATAATCATTTGACCTAGTTAGCACCTGTCTTGGCAATGGATACATGTCTCCCCCCATCCTTGGTGGCTTATCACATTGCAAGCTGATGTGACCCAACTCTCCACAATTGTAACAGGTGGGCGTCTGCCTCCAAAACCTACCATTGCTTTGTCCAACACCATTCCTAGGTCTTTCTTCACCTCCTGGCTGATTTGCATACCTCCCTCGACCTCGATTATTTCCCACTTGACCTAGCATGTTTAGGCTGAGATTCTTCATCAAATCTACCATTTTCCTCATTGTCTTGCCTTAGCCCATCATCTTGCACTGTTGTAGTGACCAGTGCTGGCATAACCTGAGTAGTAACAAGAACCACTGGTTCATGATGAACCCCTGACATGCGCCCTTGTAAAGACTCTATAGGCTGAAATTCAGACCTCATTGGCAAAGACTCCACCCCTAACTGGCTCATTTTCCTCAGCTTCCACTCTTTGTTCCTTGCTACCTCTAGTGCATCTTCATATGTCCTAGGCTTCTTTAGCTCCACTCTCCAACGTATATTCTCCCAAAGACCAGCTAAGAACCTATCCTTCTTCATCATGTCAGGTGGGGGTACCTGTGGTGCCAAGGCCTTGCACATTCGCTCCCATGCCAATGAAAACTTACGTATGTACGCATCTACTGTCTCACCTTCCTTTTGCACCAAAGCCTATACTTCTTGCCACACTTTGTCAGGATCTTCTATCTTCACAAACTCCACTTCCAACCCATGTCGTAGATTGTCCCAACTCAACCTTACAGGTGGATCAGCCACACGCAACTCCTCTTCAAATGCTTTAGACCAAACTCCTGCATCACTCTTCAAACAAATTTGGAGAAGGCGTAACATTTGCGTAGGGTCATGAATCTGGTTGCTAATGCAGGCAACCTCCATCTTTTCCAAAAATTCTTCCACATCTTCATCACTTCTTCCATGAAACTCGGGATAAGAGAAAGCCATGGCTACCCAAATTATGATGCTTTGAGAACCCCTTCAAACACACGTGCAAGAACCCAAAACTTTTCACTGCCCAATCCCCAGAAACTTCAATGGAGCTCAACTTTAGATAAGGACAAACACATGCACATCAAATGAGTTTTCATAGTTAATCATCGGAATGACAACAGGCAAAGGACATTCCAGGATCTCTCTCAATCTTCTTGGCCCAAACATAAAGACTATGCGCTGCTGGAAAAAGATCTTCCTGGACACATGAACATTAATCTGAATTCTTTGAGTTAAATGGAAAGGAGTGAAATGAGGGCCATTTTGATCATCCATTAAAGCCAACCATGAAGCTCCCAAGAAGGCACACCTGACTCAACCTCTGATTTTGCCAAAATTTCAGCAGCATAACAGCATAAATGGCTCAAAAGACCAAGAAACCAACCATCACAACTTGGAAAAATTTTGGCAGAGTTTCCCCAGAAGTAGAGCAGTAGGAACCCAAAATATAGACTGTATATGTATGCATAAACTGTCAACAATAGAACTCGAGCATCAAGTAGGACTCACTAGTACATAGCCTATGGCGAGGTCACAAAAAGGGTGCTCCAGCTACCTGTATCACCGAAAGGATCTCTACATTTGAGAATCCCCCAGCTCAATAAAAACCTCACTCTATCGACCCTCACACGAAGGCTAATGCAAATCGCGTATAGTCAAGTCTCAGAAATGACTATCTTCCAGACCAAGTCTCAGAAATGGCTGGGACTACCAAATACAACCAAGTATGGCTCCACAAATGCGTACAATGGCAGTTTCCACAAGTAACGTACAATCCAGCAGACAATGCGCTCAAATAGGCGCCAAGTGATGCATACCCACAACAACTGCAAGTGACATCACTGCTAGTATATCACTGTACTCCAGCTACCTGTACCTGTGTGAATCACCTGTACCTGTACCTGTCCCTGTCCTTGTAACCTGTAACCTGTAACCTGTAATCCCGAATCTCGAAGCTTGAAGCTCACAGCAGAAGGTACTCGAAGAAGATCCTCCGTGGGGGCGCCAAAAGAATGTGAGCAGGATGGAAACACACAGAAGGCCTCTATAATGACCCGACACACACTCTTGGGAAGATACACACACACACTATGGGGCACCACTCGGCTTAGACAACACACCTGGCCGAGACAGGGAACACACCTCTGGAGTGAGAGGAGAGAGACTATCCACTTGCCCACTCCACACAGACACACACACACACACACACACACACACACCCAAAAAACTCAGCTCAAAAGAGGAGAATTTCTGATGTTTAGATACAATTGAGCTTGGGCCAACACCAATGGGGCAAATAGCTCACACAATATGGGTAAAAGATACCAGATACAATCACAAATTGGAGAAGAAGCTTCACTCACCGGAGAAGATTACACAGAAAAACAGAAGAAAAAGAGTAAGGAATTTGGCAAAATGGACAGCGCCATCGCGTCCGGAACGGCCCAAAACCCCAGTCTACAATGTCAAAGTGCTCAAATCCGACCTCGGATGAGCAGTTTAGGGCCAAAACAGGCTCCAAAATGGGCAAAAACACACCTGCGGCTGTTCCTACTCTCTTCTCCACGTTTTTTCTGGTCTTCTCTCTGTTTTTTCAGTTCCCACACTTAGCTTTTTTAGTTGGGCACCCTTGGCCTTTTAGATGACCTCAAACGGACCCCGAACAGGCCAAAAACTGACCTCGCAGTGCATAGTTGTCACCCTGCTGCATCCATGCGCGCACCTGGCACTTAGCTTTTTTCCAATAATTCATCTCGCCACCACGTGAAGTGGCCCCAAAAAGTGGTCCTAATGATGACCTTTCTGCATAACTCTCACCAGAAAACACCCACGTTGTGTCGGTCCTCATCCGCGTGCAAATATTGACCTCGTTCGCCCTCCTGACGCCACTAGATGCCATCTGACGCACTTGCTGACCTCACGTCGTCGGCCCGCGGATAGCTTCCTCGAGAAGTTTTACGCGCTATAAACTCCTCATTATTGTAGAAAAAACATACTGGTACTGGTGATAGTGAAAATCGATGCACTATGTACATGATGTCGTACCTGTACACATGTGGGCCCCACGTAACCACCTGGCTCTGAAAAATGGGCAATTATTTATTTGATGCACCATGCATGTATATGTACATATGCGCAATCCCTTGCTCCAAAAAACTCCTGACAACGTGATTGATCCTCCTGCAATAGCAAATCCACTAACTCTTCAAAACGAAGAGGCTCGGGATTAGCTCGCAAAGACAGAGTCAAAGAAGTCTGAAAAGTCAAATAAGATGGTGGTAGTGAATTGAGTGTTTTGAAAACCAAGTCCTTCTCTGGAATCACTTCATCAATGCTAAGAAATTGCTCTTTAAGATCCCTGATTTTTGTAAGATGCTCGACGATATCGTCACCTTCGTCCATCTGAATTTTGTCAAGTTGTTTCTTCAAAAACTCTATTCTGGTAGCGTTTCTTCCTCCAAACATAGCTTGCAGAGTGTCCCCAAGCATCCTTAGAAGTTCTACAAGATCTGATATGTGGTGTGATTGTCCTCTTTATGGTTAAGGCAATCACAGCCATAGCTTGTGCATCTTTAGTATCCCATTTCTTTTGCTCTGGAGTGACTTGTGAGGGTCCTGTACCAACAGCTGCACCACGACCAGGCGTGGCAGGTGCAATGCTACCTGGGCGAACTTCATCTCCAGATACATAATCCCACAATCCTTTACCAACCAAAACATTTTTGGCCATAAAAGACCAAAGAGAATAGTTGGTACCATCCAATTTGTCTTCGGATGTAAACGCACCAAAAATCTCTTTCTCCGTAGATTGAGCCATATTGTGGATGCACACAAGAGAGCAAAAGAACCTCCAAGAGATTCACAAATCTCCTCTCCAATGCAAGTAAAACTCTACACAAAGTCTCAACACAAAGCTAAGACAAGCTGCTTCCCAAAAGAATTGTTTACCTGAAGAAAATCTGTCAAAAAGCACACCCTCTTGATCTAAACGGCTCCGAAAAGTAACTTCTGCTACGCTGCTCAGAACAAAATTTTGAGGGCTCGAACGGCTTCAAAAGGGGGGTAAAACCGCAGGTCACCTGCTGAGAATACTCCCGGAACGTCGAGGATGCTCCCACGAGCAAATTTTCCGAAAACTGCCTGAAAACTGCGATTGCGCGCGCGGACGCGAAAACGCAAGTAGACGCTCTGGAAATCACCTTGCTCTGATACCAATTGTTGAAGATGATGAAACAGGAAACAGAAGGAAGATAGCAACTCAGAGTAGGAAGAAGATGGAGAAGGAGAAGACACAGAGCTTGCGTACGAGATCTCTGTAATCTATCTCTCTATATTAGAATAATAGAGTATGTACAAACTCAGAGCTACAAAGCTTATATGAGACCCTAAGAGATAAGTTGTCCTTTCACACCAGATGTCCAGGGGGAAAAACCTAGTGGGAGAAAAGTGCCCCTGGTGAAGCGCGTATACACACTAACACTACTACATGTCTACAAAAATGGAGAAGCAGAAAGAGAGAGACACTGTAAGTGTTTGTATTTTATGTGTTTTCTTTTATCATGCCAAGTTTACAACAAAATTTATGAAAAAAGGAGGGAAAGAGAGCTTCTCCATGTCTAAAGCTTTGACTTTGTATCTCATGGATGATTGTTCCTTCATACACGTGCTCTGTGACTTCTTTCCATCCTTATATCTAGAGCTACCGCTCTCTCCTCCTCCAACTGCCCTTTTTACTATGCTATAGAGAGAGAGTCTCTCTATCTCCCCTCAAACCACAGAGAAGTTATTTCTCTCTCTATTGTCTCTTCGGACCTGTGCAGAGAGACAAGCTCTCTTTTCAATTCTCGCCCTCAAAGGTCGCTTCCTCCCTATGGGAGAGCCGCCTCATATGACTTTTATAAGCTTTCTTGCTTTTTATTTCCCTCCTTTTTTGATTCCCTATAGAGGGATCACCACCCTCCTCGCTCTCGATTCCCTGCAAAGGGCTCACCTCTCTCCCTCTTCGATTTGCAATAGAGAGCCAAGCTCTCTCTCTCTCTCTCTCTCTCTCTCTCTCTCTCTCTCTCTCTCTCTCTCTCTCTCTCATTCTCATTCTCACAAATGGCAGGGCCGAGTTCTTCCTCGTTCAGAGCAGGGCCAAACCCTCGCTCCTCGCTCTCTCTCTCAACCTGGAGCTCCCATGGCGACTCTCATTTTGGCAACTCCCGCCCTCTCTTGCATGGCTTGCAAATTGCAGCCCTCGCTCTCCCTAGCATGGTTTGCAAACTGCATCCCACCTCTCAATCGACAATGGCCTGCTCATCTCTCGCCATCAGCGGGTGCCACTCTCTCCTCTTGTAAACAGTCGGGTGCTTCTCTAACCCTCGTAATCCACCGGGTGCCTCTCTCAACCCTCGTAATCAGTCGGGTGCTTCTCAATCGACACACACTTGCTGCTCCTTTCCTCGTGACCTTCCAGATCAGGACACAACCCCCTTTTTTTTCCTCTTTGCTAAGGTCTTAAAAGACTCTATTGCCACCACATAGTCTCCTCATAGAAGAAACTTTAATGTTGTAGAGTAATCTCTTGAGACCTCCTCTCCCTCTCGGCTATGGCTCACAGGGCAAAGCCCTCTCTCACCTTGATTCACAACGGGACAAATCCCTTTCTCTCTCTGTTTTAATGCAGGACCTTGTTCTCTCTCTAAGGCAACCCACGAGGCAATCCTATGCAGGGGGAGGTTTCTCCTCTCTCTTGCTTCCTCCACACAGAGAGAGGTGGACAATATGAACAACCAAGAGGTGGACAATATGCAATCACACAAAGATGCAAAATGGTAATAATCCCCTAGCCTTGCATTGATGACTTGACTTGACAATCCTAATGATCCTTGATCACTCCTCAATGACCACGAGTGGGTCTTTCTCAATGACCTAAAACACCCAGGCTTATAATAGTTTACAGAGGGATTTATAGGTGCTTGGGTCCAAGTTTACAGGTAAAACCTAGGCGAATAACAAGAGAACCCACAAGTCGGGTAAGACTGATGCCTCATCCATTGGGCATAGCTAAAAGATATCAAGGAAAAATAGGTGGAAATCATTCAATCACAAGATGATAAAAGCAAATAGAACAACCCTCCCCTTTAGCATGATAATGATGACCTGACTTAGCACTTCTAATGATCCTTGATTGACTCTCCAATGACCTCAAGTGGGGCCCTCTCAATGACCTAAAACACTTAGGTTTATGGGAGTTTACAAATGGATGTATAGGTGCTTGGGTCCAAGTTTACATGCACATGCTAGGGTGGTGGCAATGAGTGGTGGTCAACAAAATACGTTTCTCACACAAAAAAAAATATCCCAAAATTTGGGCAAAATGAGATATAATGAAAATTTTCTTCTAAAGTGGAAAAGGAAAAAGAAACTTGATTTAGGATGCAGGCTCTTCACTATAACACCTAGATGTTGCAAGCTGGTCCCATCGGGAGTGCCGCTGATAGATATTTTTCTATGCCTAGACCATGGAGCATACCAAAGCCAAGAAAAACCTAGCAAACAAAAGAGCTCAAGAAATATGTTGTGCTCACTCCCAAAACAAGGAGCCTAGACAATGTAAGTGTGGCTAAATCATCTGCCAAAACATGTTTCATATTCTCTCTCTCTCTAACCCACACAATGCTCGGGCTACACTTACTCGCTCAGACTCGAGAACAGATTTATGAAGACATTTACGTGTTTAATATGAAAATGGAGAAGTAAAAAGAGAGAGAAACTATAAGTTTTTGTATTTTATGTGTTTTCCTTTATCATGCCAAGTTTACAACAAAATTTATGAAAAAAAGGAGGGAAAGAGCCTCGTTTAGAGCAGAGCCGAACCCTCGCTCCTCGCTCTCTCTCTCAACCTGGCGCTCCCATGGCGACTCTCATTTCGGAAACTCCCACCCTCTCTTGCATGGCTTGTAAACTACAGTCCTCACTCTCCCTATCATGGTTTGCAAATTGCAACCTGCCTCTCAATGGACAATGGCCTGCTCATCTTTCGCCATCAACGGGTGCCTCTCTCTCCTCTCGTAATCAACCGGGTGCTTCTCTCAACCCTCGTAATCAGCCGGGTGCCTCTCTCAACCCTCGTAATCAGCCGGGTGCTTCTCAATCGACACACACTTGCTGCTCGCCACCCTTTCCTCGTGACCTTCTAGATCACGACACATCCCCCTTTTTTTTCTCTCTTTGCTAAGGTCTTAAAAGACTTTATTCCCACCACATGGTCTCCTCATAGAAGAAACTTTAATGTTGTAGAGTAATCTCTCGAGACCTCCTCTCCCTCTCGGCTATGGCTCATAGGGAAAAGCCCTTTTCTCTCTCACCTTGATTCACAACGGGACAAATCCCTTTCTCTCTTTGATTTGATGCAGGGCCTCGTTCTCTCTCTAAGGCAACCCACAAGGCAATCCTACGCAGGGGGAGGTTTCTCCTCTCTCTTGGTTCCTCCACATAGAGAGATTCTCTCTCTAGGCTATAGAGAGGTACTCTCCCTCTCTCTATTCCTTGCAGGCTCTCGACTATGGCTGCTCAGACATTCTCTCTCTAACTCCCGTACAGGGAGCTCTTCCTGGCTCCCTCTCAACATGGCCTCCCATGCTAGTGAACATTCCAACATATGTACAAAAAGGAGGTTCCTCCTCATAATGGCTTTTATTTCATTTGTCGCAATCATCGTCCACAAGCAACACTTCAAAATCAACTTCATATTTTAGAACTATTTGCACTCTTCATTTAAACCTCTGCACCACCGAGAAACATAAAAGGTAGGATTGCCTCGATGTCATCAAATTGAACATCTCGAAGGTTTCTTCTCTTTAAGCATAATGCCATAATAGGTGCGGCGTCTTCTTTGCCTGTCAAAACAAACTCCTCTTGGAAAATCAAGTGAGAGTATCATCAATGGAAATTTATAATAAAACAACCTTTCAAGCTCGCTTCAAGTGCTCAACAGCTTCATGCAAGTGTTCTCTTTCTCTGTCCAAAATCCCCATGCCCTTGGCCAAAAAAAAGTGCAACAGTGGCGTCATGCGGGGAAAACTAGCCTGCTAGTGTGAACCCAGAATTTCCGGTTAGACTGGTGCCTTATCCATTGGGCTATAGATGATGTATGTTGAGAAAAAAAATATGAACAACCAAGAGGCAGACAATATGCAATCACACAAAGATGCAAAATGGTAATAATCCCCTAGCCTTGCACTGATGACTTGACTTGACACTCCTAATGATCCTTGATCACTCCTCAATGACCACGAGTGGGTCTTTCTCAATGACCTAAAACACCCAGGCTTATGGAAGTTTACAAAGGGGTTTATAGGTGCTTGGGTCCAAGTTTACAGGTAAAAGCTAGGCGAATAACAAGAGAACCCAGAACTCTGGTGAGACTGATGCCTCATCCACTGGGCATAGCTAAAAGATATCAAGGAAAAAAAAGGTGAAAATCATTCAATCACTAGATGATAAAATCAAATAGAACAACCCTCCCCTTTAGCATGATAATGATGACCTAACTTAGCACTTCTAATGATCCTTGATGACTCTCCAATGACCTCAAGTGGGACCCTCTCAATGACCTAAAACACTCAGGCTTATCGGAGTTTACAAACGGATGTATAGGTGCTTGGGTCCAAGTTTACATGCACATGCTAGGGTGGTGGCAATGAGTGGTGGTCAACCAAAATACGTTTCTCACACAAAAAAAAAAATCCCAAAATTTGGGCAAAATGCGATATAATGCAAATTTTCTTTTGAAGTGGAAAAGGAAAAAAAACTCCATTTAGGATGCGGGCTCTTCACTATAACACCTAGATGCTGCAAGGTAGTCCCATCGGGCATGCCACTGATAGATATTTTTCTATGCATGGACCATGGAGTAGACCAAAGCCAAGAAAAACCTAGAAAACAAAAGAGCTCAAGCAATATGCTACGCTCACTCCCAAAACAAGGAGCCTAGACAATGTAAGCGCGGCTAAATCATCTGCCAAAACATGTATCATATTCTCTCTCTCTAACCCACACAATGCTCGGGCTGCATGTACTCGCTCAGACTCGAGAACAGATTTATGAAGACATTTACGTGTTTAATATGAAAATGGAGAAGCACAAAGAGAGAGACATTGTAAGTGTTTGTATTTTATGAGTTTTCTTTTATCATGCCAAGTTTACAACAAAATTTATGACAAAAAGGAGGGAAACAGAGCTTATCCATGTCTAAAGCTTTGACTTTGTATCTCATGGATGGTTGTTCCTTCATACACGTGCTCTGTGACCTCTTTCCATCCTTATGTCTCGAGCTACCTCTCTCTCCTCCTCCAACTGCCCTTTTTAGTATGCTATAGAGAGAGAGTGTCTCTATCTCCCCTCGAACCACAAAGAGGTTATTTCTCTCTCTATTTTCTCTTCGGACTTGTGCAGAGAGACAAGCTCTCTCTTCAATTCTCGTCCTCAGAGGTCGCTTCCTCCCTATGGGAGAGCCGCCTTAGATGGCTTTAATAAGCTTTCTTGCTTTTTTTATCCCTCCTTTTTTGATTCCCTACAGAGGGATCACAACCCTCCTCGCTCTTGATGCTACAGTCGAAAACGTCGCGAGCCCTGCAAAATAGCAAAAAATAATATACTACAAGCCATGAAACGAACAAATCTGCATTCCTCAAATCACACAACGCATAATCCCTAGACAAAGAGCGGGAGAGAGAGAAAGAGAGTGTGCAGGTGTACCTCCGAGAGTGGAGTGCTATGCCAGTACAACGAGAGAGAGGAGAGGGGAGGAGAGAAGAATACACGGACACTGGGTGCAATCTCCCCATGTGCAAGAGTGACCATTTCCCTCTTGCACGTATTTGTTTTATAGATTTCTTAAATGGTCAATTGTGAGTACAAACTGGCGGGCCGGTCATAAATGGCCAAAGCTCATACAGAGCACTTGAATATACATAAAATATAATGTCCTTTTGCATAATCCAGTATCTGCTAATGCTTTTGCCACCTGTCAGCTGCAATAAATGGATAAATATCAATTCCATAACATACCTCTCCGTTGGAAAGCAACTGTCCTCAGTTGCGAAGATAAAAATCTGCAAGGAATACTTGTCAAAAACAATGATTAGAAATCTGTATCAAAAAGTAAAAAAATCCATAAAACTAGACAACATTGTTTATGTCTGCCATCATCCACATACTACCTATTCTAGTGTCCCATACCACTAGAATAAGCAGTATATGTCATACCCTGATGAATCAGGATATCATTGGTCACACTCATCATCCATAATCAATTCTCATCAATCTCAATGTCCATTCCACAAATACTGTCGTGACAAAAAAAACATCTTATACCAAATACCAATCCAATTCCAATGACACAAGGTAGGTCCAAATTACCTTTGTTATGTACCCGGGTAACAAAATCATACCAGATACAGTGGTGGCCAGCCACTGCAGCATGATTTTGTGATCGGTGTTGCCTCATCCGGCGAGTCTACACCAATAAAATGTGTTGCCTAAATCGGCAAATCTGCACTAATGCTGCCTAAATCGGCGGATCTGCATTGGATATTATTTAAAAATCATCAATTTGAAGTTTATTAATGTGCTGCTTAAATCGGCGGATCTGCACCAAGATGAGTATCTACACACTGCCTAGATCGGTAAATCTGTGTGTGCGTGACCAATGGCATTAGGAAATTTCGGAGGTCATTTGGAGGGCCTTCTAAGAAAATGTATTTTTTGCACTCTCTCTCTAGAAAAAATGACAAATAAAAGAGCTGGGTCTTTCATAGTAAAACTTCAAAAAGTGTACTTTAAGTAGATTCCTTACCCCTCTGAACATTCGTTCGTAGTGATTGAGGGATAATCCTCTTTTTAGTTGTATTGAATGAACAACGTCATTACGGAGGGAATGAGGCTAACATGGAGGGACGAATCCGCAGCCGCTATTCACTTTCCATTAAACCTGCACATTTGGCTAATGGCGCACTCCTCAAATGGCACAAATGTTACCCACAAACGAGCCAAATATCACCTTCACATTGATTTGGACAATGAGTACCAACCATTGATTAAGCGCAGTAAAACAAACACACATATACCTCCCACCTCCATAGACACGCTCAGAGCTCAAGGAGCTAAACACATAGATATCTGGACGAGAGGCTCTCTCTACCCTAAGAATCCAATAACTAATGCGTCTCCACCGTTTGTCAATCCTACAAGCTTATTGACCTTTGCTGGTGATGGAGAAAACGGCCTTCTGGGTTATTGTAAATCACTTACAAGAGAAGCTGGAACTTACAAGAGCATTCTCCAAGCTCAACAATGTGAGATTGTTCGCCTTTCACATTTACATTCCTCAGATCAGGTTACCATTTTGCAACATAAAACAGAGGTACAAGAACTGAAAGGAAAGGTGCGAAGTTGTCAAATGAAGGACACCATCTTGGGTGGTCGTATCCGAAAGAAGAAATTGCGCAATCTTGAAACATTGCAGGTTGCATCAGGAGGTCTCAAGAAAAGAATCCGAGCATTAAGGTGATGCTTCTTGGTTGGCTACATTGTCTTAGTTAAGTAATCTCTTTGTTTTTTCTTGTTATGCATTGTTTTCATGTGCCTAAATAGTGTTAGTGAAGCAAATTTTCTGTTATTTACTTATGCATTGTCTTCATGTAGAGACTCAATCTATCCTGACAAGGAAAACATTGACCCCAAAGCCAATATAGGAAAGAGATTGAAGCCACTTATAAGTAGAAGCCTGGCAGCAGATATAGTACATGACAAGAAGTTTAAGGTTCTACAAAGAAATGTAGTGGACCGCTTTATTTCAGAGAACTCAGTGCCTGCAAAAGAGATACAAGGCACACTTGATTCACTTGGTGTAAGCAAAAGAGGATATTCGGCTATCCAAAAGTCTGTCTCATCCATCTTTGTTAGGAAGGGTATAAAATCCAAACTTCTACCATCAGCCTCAAGTGTTTGGAAAGAGAGGCTTCAGCTTAACGAGGCACAGGGAGACTATCTTGGACAGCCCTTTCATATTAAAGCAACTTACAGTGGCCATGGAGCCAACATGGCATATGATGAGTTCAACAATATTTTTATGGACCTGCGGATACTACAAAAGAGAATGGTAGAGTTTTACAACATCACATTTGAAGAGTCACGTGGACTATTACATTTTGTGTTAAAACTGGATGAGTGTGAGCTTGTTAAAGAGAAAAAGCTAGAGCGTGTTACTATTACTTTAATGAATAGAGCCCTCTCAAAGTGTCCCAATGATGATCCTTTATATTTTAGTGTTCAATCAGAATCTAACATATGGTGGCTTGGTGCGTTTGAGGTAAGCGATATTCTCAAGTAAGCTCAAATGTTCAGATCTACTTAAGTCTCATTTATTTTGTGTTGCAGGTAAAGAAAGAAGATCATGAGATTCTATATTGGGTGTTCCATCGAACTAATATTCCGGAGCTGATTGATCGACAGACTAACCAGGGAGAGGTACTACGTCTAGATGGAAGGGGAGACTTTCAAGTTCAGTGGCATCTTGCAGGTGACCTTAAAACATTAAAGTGCATGTATAATTGTGGAATGGGTGCAATGGCAAAGTCACCGTGTTTGTTCTGCATGGAGCCTGCAAAGGTCATGGACCCAAAGTGGTGGAGAAAAGCTCCAACACGTCACATTGAGGATCCTGCTTTTCGACCAGTTTTGAAAATACCACTTGTGAATGTCCACATTTGTACAATGCATGCCCTTTGTAGAATTGTAGAGAAATTGGTCTACTTATACATCGGGTTTGCTTGGAAGATTAAGAACTCTGCAGAACGACAAGTAGCCTTGCAGTGCTTAGAAATGGTACTGTCGGATATGGGGCTTCATGGTGGCAATGTGAAAATCCAGCGGGATGAAAAGAGATCAACTGCTGAGAAGGATGTCCCATGCAAACCATCCATCGGTGGGGTGAAGGCACGGAGGTTTTTATCTAAGCCCCAAGGTACAAGAGATCCAAAGCTAACAAAACATGGAAAAATATATAACACATCTTATGTTAGCAAGGTAGAGTATCAGAGCTGGAAAAAGCTACATATTGCAGTCAAAGACCACGAACCAACTACTCGTAACACGAAGGCTGAGGTTTGGCGATCAATAGACATCCTATTTTTGATGTGCGACAAAGATGACTGGTCACAAGGTGATATGAACAAGTTCAAGGAAAATCTCAACCTTCTGAAAAAATCATTCAAGACAGCATGGACAGACACCCAGATTACTCACTACATGGTATTATCATGTATTTCTTTCTCTCTTATGTGCAAATATGTGAGTGTAAAACATTCTAACTAATCTGTTTTCATATCCAGCACATCATCTTCAATCATTTGCCATATTTTATACAGAAGTATGGGAACCCGGCAATATGGAATACCCAAGGGATGGAAAAGTCTCATTACATGGCGAGAAATGCTTATTTCAGGCACACACGACATGGTGGCTCTCGAATCAAGGCTAACAGTTTGAGAGAACTATTTGAATGGTTCTATCGTAGAATCATTCATCGAATGCAGGCAAAAGAAGTCTTGGCAAATTCAGCAACAGCACAAGCCATCAGACATTTACAACAACAAAAAGCTAAAAGATCAATGGCATACAACAACTCGGGAGCTCGTGAAAGTCAACGAAGGTGGAGAGAGACAATGGTGTATGTGAATCACAAGTGGAGAAAGATACTCTGAGTGGATGACATTGTACAAAATTTATGTAATACATGATCTTATACAATTGGTACTTGAAGTGTATCAAGATTTTGCAGGTTCAATTTTGTTTTTTGGCACGTCACCCTTGTAACGAATCATGAGATGTTTGCCATACTCTAAAAGTTCATCTGGGTTTTGTCTACCAAGAGCTAGTGCCATTGCTGTGTAGGTGTAGTAATACGCTGCCCGACCACCTGTATAGCCTGGGCAGTAACCAAAACAATCTCTAGCAAACACTTTGTCAACAAGAATGACTTTATCTGCACTTTTGGGCAGCACCGGTCCACCCAAGAAGCGTGATAGTGTCTTGAATGTGTAAGTTGCTATTGAACCCTCTTGTGACATGGAATTGTGAAAAACTACTATCGGCGACTCGCAGAGCTTTGAAAGGTATTGTGCTAGGGCCGCATCCCTTCCTCGATACTCTCTTGTCCGGCGCCGAAGGAAGTCATCCTTGTCAGCAATCCAAGACTGCACATACAATGTCAGAAATGACACAAACACAGAGAGAGAGAGAGAGAGAGAGAGAGAGAGAGAGAGAGAGTTACCATGAAGCTCTCATCCTGCAGAAAGAGGTTTTCTTGCCACAGGTCTACAGATGTAGTTGACCCCTGACCTGAATGGTTAAACCAATCCTCCACTTCTTTGTTACTTTTCGATGGTCTTAGGCTTTGTCTTATTGCTTGGAAGGTGGCTTCATCAGGTAGTGTCTCCTTGTATTTTTCAGCTTTCTCAAAGCATCTTCGAAGGCATTCCATTGGATTGCTGGATGTTTCCATTGCCTCATCATCACTACTATCCTCTAAAACAAATCCACTCCTCTCCTCTTGGACTCTGGAAATAATAGCTAGGGAGGAATCCTCCCTTAAATAAAACACACTTTGCACATCATGTAAGAAGATATAGGTCCTGTCTCCAATCCTGAAGTCAGGCACAGCTGGCAACATCATCTGAGCATGCTTCTCAGTGAAGTTACTGACATCCAATGGAAGTTTGATTTCTGTGGTTTTCACAGAGAGCATCTTACTTCTTTGTACTTCAATTGCCTCAACCTCAAGGTCGACTGTGTCTTCAACCTCCTCGACTTCTTGCATATGAGTTGTCTCCTCGCATTCCTCTTCTGGTGCTGCATCCTGCTCCTCTAACACCTCATCAGGATTCTGCATGAGGAATCCAAACAGGCTGTTGAGGTAAATCATAAAGCCAAAGGCTTCCTGAATGAGTTTGCATTCTTTTTGGTGCAAAGGGCAGACTGAATGTCGGCAAGAGGGTGGTAATTCCCTATACTTCTTCACTCCCTGTCCCTTTCCACCACAGTCATTTAAATGCACAAGAGTCATAGTAGACATAACAACCCTTCCTACCTGCACCATCACCTCAAACTTATCTCTGTAGGACTGCAAGAAATTACTGTGCTGAGCTAACAGGTCTTCAATGTCAAACTTTGGATTAAACATAGAATGAATTAGATCATACTTGTCCCCAGCACCACAAGATGCTGCAAAATCAAACAGCCTCTCATCAGTTGCAGCTGGGTCTTCCAGAGAAGACACATCCTCCTTTTCTTTACATTTTGTACTTTCTAGCACATCTGCATCATCTGAGAAGTCTATATTTCTCTTTCTGGTATTTTTCTTGAGATGTACCTTACAGGGCACCCCACCCTTGTTGGGTGAGGGATCTTCTTGCCCTGGTGACCTCTCTGATTGATCTTCACCAAGAAACTTTTCCTCAGATATGTCCTGACAAAAGTCAACAGTTCTTTTGGCAGATACATTAAGCAGCTGAGCCTGCAAGGTTTGAAATCCTGGCACAAGCCCTGGATCTGGTTTCAGCCTCTTCTGCCTACTGGACCTTAATCCTAATCATCAAGAAACATAACAAGTCAAAACCATGAGCAAACATGACAATTCTGCCAAAACCAAACCATCATGATCTCTCTCTCTCCCCTTATAGATATAAATATATCTATAAATATAAATAAATAAATAAATAAATATATCTGTCTCTCACCAAAACAGAAACAGAAACACACCTAGTCTCTCTCTCTCTATCTCTCTCTCTCTCTCTCTCTCTCTCTCTCTCTCTCTCTCTCTCTCTCTCTCTCTCTCTCTCTCTCTCTCTCTCTCTCTCTCTCTCTCTCTCTCTTTGCATTTGTCTATAGGACTAAAGGCGCGCGAGGAAGGAAATGTGCCTTTTGCAAACCTCTCCGCGCGCCTTAAGTACAACTGCGAGAGCAATAACGATACTAACGGTGCGCGGAGAGAGTTGCAAATGGAACTTTCCCTTCCTCGCACGCCTTTAGTCCAATAGACAAATGCAAAGAGAGAGAGAGAGAGAGAGAGAGAGAGAGAGAGAGAGAGAGAGAGAGAGAGAGAGAGA
>NC_140935.1:69640226-69785226 GCF_014529385.1 Adiantum capillus-veneris | reverse complement strand
GCAGCCTGATCAAAAGTCAACTCCCATTGCACACTCACACAGAGGTGTTTCTCCTTGATCCACAAATGTCTGTAATTATTAGACAAAAGAATAGTCCATCTGGGACCTTTGAGAGCTGGTTTCGCCACTGTGCTATGCTGGAAGTTACTGTGATCATCTTCCCATATGAGAACAACCATCACTGGAGTCTCATATGCCTTGATAAGACCATATTAGGTATTTTGGTAAAAATCTCACATTATGGGAATCTCCAAATCGACCGAATTCATGTAATTTGGGAATTTTCCACTTAAAGTGGGAAAAATTGAGGTGTGTGGCTAGTAAATAAAGTGAAAATCTCATAGGATTGTGGTGTTGATAAACACCAAAAGTCAAGAGGATGTACAACACATGGATTTGAATAATAACTATAAATTACATAAAACAAAGGAAGATACAAAAAAGATTTTGTTTACAAATTGACTAGTATAGTCACAATAGAAGCTCCACATAATTCTACTCCACATTTGATACCATATCTGAACTTTGATCCAAGTGTGGCTGATGTGCACGAGTGAGGCCTTCTTTGGCTTTTAGAGCATGTCTTTCTGGAATCTTTATTCTAGAAAATGGTCCTTCTTTGTTGGGTCTCCAGGACCAAACAATTGCATCTATAGTTTCCCACACTTGTGGGTCCTTATAGTTGACAGCCCAATAACCCTTCCAACAATTACTGTAAGCTTGAGTATCTGTCATCCCACTTTTTCTCGCGCAAGGTGCCCAATATTGAATCAAGAGTTTTCTGTAGTTTGGTGATGTAGGCTCATTATCAATGTCAGATAAAGCCATTGCAAGCCACACTGGATAGATTTCTGTGTCACTCGGAACAAGCATAAGAAAGTCACCTTGGTGCACATCAGACATAGGGTCAAACTCTTCCCTTGGCCTATCTCGTTGAGGCCCACAAAAATGATCATTCAACTCTTCAAGGCCTAGGAATCTTTCTGCTCCTTGTTGCAAATTCATTGTAGTGCTTTGTAGATGAGAATATTCTTGAGTTTTTGGCCAAAACATTTCATACAAGACTCCCTCTGATATGATTGCTTTTCCAATCTCTTCAATTACCTTACTCCAATAATCTATCACGGGTCTATAATATCGCGGAATACTTGAACCATTCCCTAAATTTTTCCAAAATTTTATATAGTTCTTTAGCCCCAAAATGACTTCTTCGTGGGCCTTGACATACTCCGCCATTTGTACTAGAGGTGGATCTCCATGTGGTAACATTGGCTTGCCTTCTGTGTCTGTTTTCCAAAGGCGAATACTTCCACTCCAACTTGATACACCTACATGTGCCTTATATTGCATCATTGGTGTCTCATCTTGCATAAAGAACCTGAACTGAAGCGGTTTGGAATGTCCAACAAGTATGTCTTGTCCATCACAAAGATAGCCATCACAATATTGCTTGAAATCAGGGATCTTTGTGAGAAAAAATGGAGCTGGAGATGAAGATGAGCTGTTTCGTAATGTATCCATCAAATGTGGCAAAGTATAGGTTTGTGTAACTCTCAACTTCTCTGAAAACCTACTAAACATGGCGTCTATGTCCTCATGTGTATGCCCAACCATTAAAAATCCCAGCTGGATGGTTTTGAAAACACCCCTTGCAACAAGCATTGACAAATAGGCAAATAAGTATCGATTTTTGTTTTCCCCTGCACAATTATCCAATTGTAGCAACAAGTTCTCTGGCAATCTGCGAAATGTTGACCCCAATTCCTCTTCTGCAATTTCTGACGACTGCACAATGGGCTCTTTTCCATCACTCAAGTTATGGTAGTCCAAAGCATCCCTTGAGTTCAAAGCATGTAGTAGTGAAATATTGCTCCTTGGAAGTCCATTTGTTACTAGATCACCAAGAGGATGCTTATCTATCCTCTCGAGGTTATGTAAACAATTAGCAATTGAGCCAATTGTAAGATTTGGATCAGCTGGCCACAAACCATTCAAGACAAAGTGTCCGTAATGACCTTCTCCATGTCCATGAGTGATCATGCCAATCAATGCCACCTGCAGATTATATCCTGAATCCACACCCTTGGGAACAATGCGTAATCTAGGAATGGCAGTCTTCTTTTGATCCATCTTATCATGGATTATGCATACATATTTTTGTGGTTGAGTTTCTGAATACGTGCGCCATGCATAATATAGGCTTCTGCAACTCTTTTGTTGTGCCATGTGAACTTCTCTCTCCCTCAAGAGAAGAGCTCTCTCTTCAAGAGAAGGTTTAGCTTCTAACCTTGCCTTGATTGAGCTACAAATATTGCACTTAGAGAACTCACTCGTCTTTGTTAAAGTGACATGTGGGTACTCTTTGTTCCAAATTCTACCAAAAGAAGATTGGGATAGCTTCTTCTCATAGCCCATTTGGTCAAGTGTCGTGTTGATTTCACATAAAATATCCACTTGTTTGTATGTTGATGGAATCACCAATTGAGTCTCTCTTGAGCCATCTAGCAGTGTTCTACTTCTATGTGGCATTTTCTCAGAGTTATTTTCCACAAACTCGTTTAGTAGTGCTCTTGCTAAACTAGTATGTTGAAGTCCCCTTCTCAATGTACATGTGTTCCCATGTACATATTGGCGCACACCATTTTCAAAGTTCTCCTTGTATCGATAAAATGATGTCTTTGGTATTCCATGTAGCTCATACCATGCTCTACAACAAACAATAGAGCCATTTAGCCTGAATTGGTATCGTGACTTCTCATCTTTCTGATAACATATAGAAAGAACATCATAAACATAATTAGTGCGTGATTTTTGAGACTCTCCCCAAAATTGTTGTCGTAACCTTGTCACCATATCACGATCTGCAAATTGGCAGCATTTTTGTGCACAACAATCAATGCATGATACCCTTTGAATTGATTTGTTTGAAAGGTAAAAAGTCGAAGCTGGTGCTGCTTTTGATTTTTGAGTCCTGTTCATGAAAGTGTATCGTCTCTTCCTTGACAACTGGACAACATTACTCCCATCAAGTTTTTTTCCAACATTTCCATCGTTGGATACATCCTCATATGTAGCATGCATGCCATCAACAGGAACAAAGCGTTGTAATGGGCTCCCATTCAACATTGTTGTCTGCTTGATGGGCCACTTTAGCAAAGTGATGCTACCCACTTCAACCACATCATGAATGCTTGCATTTTCTCTTTCAATACCCACACCCACACAATCAGGACCAAGTTCCTGAAAGTTGACATAATCATGTGGAAATACATATAAGATGGTCCCTTCATTCATGGTTTGCATCATTGTGTCATCTTTTAAAAGGACCCTCTGATTTCTCCAAGACTCTCGAATCATTGCTTCAAATTCTGGGCTTGTCATAGGTATTGCATCTGTAACTAGAGGATCAGAATGATCATGTTCTTCATCACCATTGTAGCTTTCGTGTGGATCAATTAAGTTCCCATTTAATACAAAAGATTGCAAAAGAAGCTTTGACCATCGAACAGCACTCCATAATGAGCCTTGGAGAGATGAAGTATCCATTGTAGGAAAAGGTAGGACCACATCCTTCAAGCATTCCTCCACTAGTATGGAGACATTTCCCAGCCCTATCTTTGTACCACCACAAGTGGAATCTGGATCTGTTCTACACACACAACCAATACCAACGATTTCATTGTCAAGTATCATATGTACTTTCTCCCCAGATTCAAAGTCCATCCTGTAAGTAAAAAGATTACATTGTTAAATCCATAGTTATAGAAAAATACTCTTCAAACCAAAAATCATGCTACAACATGAAAAAGGTTTGCATAGGTTGGACAAGTGGTGAACCTTGAGACCAAATCCTCCTTGCTATATTAATGGAAGCAAGGTTGGACAAGTGGTGGACCTTGAAACCAAAGCCTCTTTGCTATATGAGAGCATAGGTTGGACAAGTGGTGGACCTAGTTGTAATACCCACTGCCACCTATCATCTACTATAGGACTATGCTTTCCAATGTCCAAGTATCCCTTGAGTCTTTCAAGGTTGAACACGTGGTGGACCTTGAAACAAAAATCCCTTTCTATATCAGAGCATAGCTTGGACAAGTGGTGGACCTAGTTATAATGCCCAATATCCAAGGTGAAATACCTTAGGACTTTGCTACCTTGCTTGCCAATGTTTACGTAGCCCTCATTTCTTTAATGGAAGTAAGGTTGGACAAGTGGTGGACCTTGAAACCAAAGCCTCTTTGCTATATAAGAGCATAGGTTGGACCTAGTTTTAATACCCACTGCCACCTATCAACTACTATAAGACTATGCTTTCCAATGTCCAAGTATCCCTTGAGTCTTTCAAGGTTGAACACGTGGTGGACCTTGAAACCAAAATCCCCTTTCTATATTAGAAAGGTTGAACACATGGTGGACCTTTAAACGAAAATCCCCTTTCTTTATCAGAGCATAGCTTGGACAAGTGGTGGACCTAGTTATAATGCCCAATATCCAAGGTGAAACACCTTAGAACCTTGCTACCTTGCTTGCCAATGTTTACGTAGCCCCTCATTTCTTAAATGGAAGCAAGGTTGGACAAGTGGTGGACCTTGAAAGCAAAGCCTCTTTGCGATATGAGAGCATAGGTTGGACCTAGTTGTAATACCCACTGCCACCTATCAACTACTATAGGACTATGCTTTCCAATGTCCAAGTATCCCTTGAGTCTTGCAAGGTTGAACACGTGGTGGACCTTGAAACCAAAATCCCCTTTCTATATTAGAAAGGTTGAACACATGGTGGACCTTTAAACGAAAATCCCCTTTCTTTATCAGAGCATAGCTTGGACAAGTGGTGGACCTAGTTATAATGCCCAATATCCAAGGTGAAACACCTTAGAACCTTGCTACCTTGCTTGCCAATGTTTACGTAGCCCCTCATTTCTTAAATGGAAGCAAGGTTGGACAAGTGGTGGACCTTGAAAGCAAAGCCTCTTTGCGATATGAGAGCATAGGTTGGACCTAGTTGTAATACCCACTGCCACCTATCAACTACTATAGGACTATGCTTTCCAATGTCCAAGTATCCCTTGAGTCTTGCAAGGTTGAACACGTGGTGGACCTTGAAACCAAAATCCCCTTTCTATATTAGAAAGGTTGAACACATGGTGGACCTTTAAACGAAAATCCCCTTTCTTTATCAGAGCATAGCTTGGACAAGTGGTGGACCTAGTTATAATGCCCAATATCCAAGGTGAAACACCTTAGAACCTTGCTACCTTGCTTGCCAATGTTTACGTAGCCCCTCATTTCTTAAATGGAAGCAAGGTTGGACAAGTGGTGGACCTTGAAAGCAAAGCCTCTTTGCGATATGAGAGCATAGGTTGGACCTAGTTGTAATACCCACTGCCACTATCAACTACTATAGGACTATGCTTTCCAATGTCCAAGTATCCCTTGAGTCTTGCAAGGTTGAACACGTGGTGGACCTTGAAACCAAAATCCCCTTTCTATATTAGAAAGGTTGACACATGGTGGACCTTTAAACGAAAATCCCCTTTCTTTATCAGAGCATAGCTTGGACAAGTGGTGGACCTAGTTATAATGCCCAATATCCAAGGTGAAACACCTTAGAACCTTGCTACCTTGCTTGCCAATGTTTACGTAGCCCCTCATTTCTTTAATGGAAGCAAGGTTGGACAAGTGGTGGACCTTGAAAGCAAAGCCTCTTTGCGATATGAGAGCATACGTTGGACCTAGTTGTAATACCCACTGCCACCTATCAACTACTATAGGACTATGCTTTCCAATGTCCAAGTATCCCTTGAGTCTTGCAAGGTTGAACACGTGGTGGACCTTGAAACCAAAATCCCCTTTCTATATTAGAAAGGTTGAACACATGGTGGACCTTTAAACGAAAATCCCCTTTCTTTATCAGAGCATAGCTTGGACAAGTGGTGGACCTAGTTATAATGCCAATATCCAAGGTGAAACACCTTAGAACCTTGCTACCTTGCTTGCCAATGTTTACGTAGCCCCTCATTTCTTTAATGGAAGCAAGGTTGGACAAGTGGTGGACCTTGAAAGCAAAGCCTCTTTGCGATATGAGAGCATACGTTGGACCTAGTTGTAATACCCACTGCCCTATCAACTACTATAGGACTATGCTTTCCAATGTCCAAGTATCCCTTGAGTCTTGCAAGGTTGAACACGTGGTGGACCTTGAAACCAAAATCCCCTTTCCATATCAGAGCATAGCTTGGACAAGTGGTGGACCTAGTTATAAAGCCCTCCTTTCTTTAATGGAAGAAAGGTTGGAAAAGTGGTGAATCTTGAAACCCAAACCCTTTGGCTATATATAGAGGATATCTTGGACAAGTGGTGGGCTTAGTTGTAGTATCCAATGTCCAAGGTCCAAGGTGAACTATGTAAAGACCTTACTTCCAAAAACAGAGTCGTACAAGTGGTTCTCCTTGAAACCAAAACCTCCTTAGTGTATTAGAAACATAGCTTGGAGAAGTGGTGGACTTAGTTGTAATGGTGAATGTCCAAAGCAAACTATTATAGGACCTTGCTTCCCAAATCAAGTTTGGACAAGTGGTGGATCTTGAAACCAAAACCCCCTTACTCTATTAGAGCATAGCTTAGATAAGTGGTGGACCTAGCTGCCATGGAAAATGTTCAATATGAACTGCTGCAAGACCTTGCTATTAAATGTCTAAGTAGAGCTAGCTTCTTTAATGGAATCAAGGTTGGGAAAGTGGTGCATCTTGAAACCAAAAGCCCTTTATTGTATTAGAGCATAGCTTGGACAAGTGAGGGACCTAGTTTTAATGTGTGATGTCCAAAGAAAAGTATTACAAGACCTTGCTTTCCAATATTTGAATTGGTCAAGTGGTTAAAACTAAGTATAAAACTTTGACCATTTCTTCTCGAATTGCCAAAAAGCTAGTTTTAGACACCCCTAAATGAAAATGGTTTAGGGTGGCCTTAAACAATGTTTTTTCAAAGACTTGAACAAAAGGGTTGTTGAAGAGTAATGACAATTTATTGTGGCTTGAAGTGCCTGAGTATGTGAAAACAAGCCTAGGTTTTCCACGAGGCAAAAGGTGACATAATAAGAACATTGGAAAGTTAGGATTGACCATGTGGCCTAAACTTTGGCAAGTGAAGTGGTGGCCAAGTTTTGTGGCACAGTGTGCACTTGGTCCTATATGTGTTGACCACTTGGCTAAATCTAGGACCATAAGGCCAAACCTTTGGCACCTTAAATATAGTATGGGACATAATCTAGAACTGCTATAGTAAATTAGTAGTATAGCTAATATGTTAATATTTGTATTATATTTAAGTATATGCTAATATAATTTATGTTCAAAATTTCACTAATGAAGAATGTTCCCATTTAGCACTCCAGATGCGGGGTCTTAGGGCAATGCCACAATGGGGTGACAAGGCAGCGCTTCCACGTGAGGTTTGGGGGTAGCGCTCTTGATGGGGATGTGGAATATAGCGCTCTCGATGGGGGGCTTGGGAGGTTGATTTTGGGATATTGTTCTGAGCGGGGTCCTGGGGCAGCGCCCCCGCGGGGCTAGGGGCAGCGCCCAAAGATTTTTTTTTTTTTAAAGTGAATTCCTAGTATAGAGTTATGCATGTTTTTCATATTTTCAACCATGATTTCTTTAATTTTGGCCGTGTGAATTGGTTAATTTTTTATATTGCTTTTGTTTTTTTTAATCCTATGATAAAACATGGACTTGTAGCATACGTGGCATTCTAATAAACCCTATCAAGATTAGGCACACAGAGAGCGCACGAGAAACGCACACAGAGAAAGCAGGCGAGCAGCAAAAACACAGAAAGCGCACACGGATCGCACACAGCTGGAGTATACGCGCGCGTAGAGGAGCAAGCTCGGCATCGTACACAACACACAGGTGGAGTGCACAGGATTGAAAGTTCGCGCACAAGACAAAGAAACAGCAGCATACACAACGCTTTCCAGAAGGGCAGGATCGGGCAGTCTTCTCAGGAGACATTGCACACCTCACGAATAGAGAAAAAACAGGTATTTCTCTCTCTCTCACTCTCTGTCTTTCTCCATATAGAGAAGATGGTTCTCTGTAACTCTTCTTGCACACACACTCTCTCGTCAAAAGACAGAGATACATAGTTTAAACGTATCCCTGCACACATACACATATTCCCACACATCGTCTTCCTCTCTTCCACATACATAACCACAATGAAATCTGTTATCTTGTTGTCTCTCTCTTGAAAATACGTGCACATATTCCCATACATCGTCTTCCTCTCTTCCACATACATAAACACAGTGAAATCTGTTATCTTTCTCTCTCCTCTCTCTAAAAAACAGTTATTTATCTCTCTCTCTCTCTCTATCTATCTATCTCTGTATTTGCTATCTCTCTCTTGAAAATACATGCTCATGTATGTGTGCGTCTGTGTTATCTATGTGTATGTATGTATATTTGTGTTATTTCATTGTAATACTCATACATAATGCAGATACACAATTACACTTAATTACGATATGCACACATAGTATATATACATACATAAATATCACAAATAACTAACACATTGTAATACTAGTAAAATTGAATGGAAGACTTACTTGCGTGATCTGTTAAAGTCGATTCTTGTAGCGAGTTCTGGATGTATGCTGAGCTGATTTTCCTCTAATCCATTTGTAGATATGATTGTAACTTCTGTTTCTCAAAAATAGTAGTGTTGTTTAGTGATACACCTAATGGACATAAATGGTTTAAAATAGGACATGTAGACCAAAATACGTGTATTTCTTTGGATGAATATATACACTTTTTGGTGACCCTTACCACAAGTGGTGGACCTTAAGACCAATGGACTATAAGGACCTCCAAACAATACCTTGTACACTCAATCCTTCTTGGTATCTAGGTTGGACAAGTGGTGGACCTTGTTCAAATTCTCTAACCACTCTCTCTAACATGGTGACATAATTTAGGTGTGATAAATTCATATCTATGCAAACTAATATCAGTTTAGGCTTGTTAATTTGAATTTGTTTGAATTTATGTACAATATAATGATTTGAGGTTTGCATATTTGAATTTAGGTGGTATAATGATATCTTTTTGTGGTAAACTTGAATTTAAAATCAATTTGCGTAGAATATTTTAAATTTAAGTAGTAAAATTTAAATTTTTATAAAAAAGTTTGAATTTTAAAATTTGGGCGGGATAGTTTAAAATTTAGGCGGGATGTTTAAGATTTGGGAGGGATATTTTAATTTAGGGGGAAGGTTTTGAATTTATAGCGAGATCTCCCTTACATAAGAGAGTATAGGTTGGACAAGTGGTGACCTTCAAGCTAGAGCATCCATGCTACTGGACATGATAGGTAGGGAATCTAGTTGAATATTGTATGTATAATATATATGTAATAGATCTAGCTTGGACAAGTGGTGGACCTTGGAATAAACCCATGTAAAAACATATCATGCACATTCCAAGTGGTCAAAAAAAATATCATTTAGAATATAGCCTTATAGGTTGGACAAGTGGTGGACCTTAACACCCAGATATTCTTCATATAATGACATAGCGTGGAAAATGGTGAATCTTGAGACCAAACCATGCTACTAGCGATAATAGCTTGGACAAGTGGTGGACTTGAAAGTAAACCCCCATCTACGAAATATCGTGGGTTTAAGGTATTTCGATGGAGCCTAGCATCTTGGAGACATCGTGCATCTTGCTTCTCTTCATGTTTCAATGGAGCCTATCTTGGACAAATGGTGGAGCATCCTTCTCTCCATGTTTCAATGGACCCTAGCTTGGACAAGTGGTGGACCTTTACTTCTCTCTATTATTCAATAGAGTTAGCTTGGACAAGTGGTGGACTTGGAACCAAACCCCCATTTAAAACCTATCATGGTCACTCCAAGTGGGTGAGAAAGAATAACCTTTAAGATATAGCCTTATAGGTTGGACAAGTGGTGGACCTTAACACGCGCATATTCTTAATTTAATGACATAGAGTGGAAAAGTGGTGAATCTTGAGACCAAACCACTCAGGCTACTAGCAATAATAGCTTGGACAAGTGGTGGACCTTGACTGTAAACCCCTCATCTACGACATATCGTGGGTTTAATGTTTTTCGATGGAGCCTAGCATCTTGGAGACATGGTGCACTTGATTCTCCTCATGTTTCAATGGAGCCTACCTTGCACAAATGGTGGAGCGTCCTTCTCTCCATGTTTCAATGGACCTAGCTTAGACAAGGGGTGGACCTTTGCTTCTCTCTATGTTTCAATAGAGTTAGCTTGGACAAGTGGTGGACCTTGGAACCAAACCCCATGTAAAACCTAACATGGTCACTCCAAGTAGTAAGAAAGAATAACCTTTAAAATGTAGCCTTATAGGTTGGACAAGTGGTGGACCTTAACACCCACATATTCTTAATAAAAGTGGTGAATCTTGAGACCAAACCACTCAGGCTACTAGCAAACAATAGCTTGGACAAGTGGTGGACCTTGAATGTAAACCCTCATCTACGAAATATCGTGGGTTTAATGTATTTTGATGGAGCCTAGCATCTTGGAGACATGGTGCAGCTTGCTTCTCGTCATGTTTCAATGGAGCCTATCTTGGACAAATGGTGGAGCATCCTTCTCTCCATGTTTCAATGGACCCTAGCTTGGACCAAGGGGTGGACCTTTGCTTCTCTCTATGTTTTCAATAGAGTTAGCTTGGACAAGTGGTGGACCTTGGAACCAAACCCCCATGTAAAACCTATCATGGTCACTCCAAGTGGTGAGAAAGAATAACCTTTAAGATATAGCCTTATAGGTTGGACAAGTGGTGGACCTTAACACCCACATATTCTTAATAAAAGTGGTGAATCTTGAGACCAAACCACTCAGGCTACTAGCAATAATAGCTTGGACAAGTGGTGGACCTTGACTGTAAACCCCTCATCTACGAATATCGTGGTTTAATGTTTTTCGATGGAGCCTAGCATCTTGGAGACATGGTGCACCTTGATTCTCCTCATGTTTCAATGGAGCCTACCTTGACAAATATGGTGGAGCATCCTTCTCTCCATGTTTCAATGGCCCTAGCTTGGACAAGTGGTGGACCTTTGCTTCTCTCTATGTTTCAATAGAGTTAGCTTGGACAAGTGGTGGACCTGGAACCAAACCCCATTTAAACCTATCATGGTCACTCATTCCAGTGGTGAGAAAGAATAACCTTTAAGATATAGCCTTATAGGTTGGACAAGTGGTGGACCTTAACACGCGCATATTCTTAATTTAATGACATAGAGTGGAAAAGTGGTGAATCTTGAGACCAAACCACTCAGGCTACTAGCAATAATAGCTTGGACAAGTGGTGGACCTTGACTGTAAACCCCTCATCTACGACATATCGTGGGTTTAATGTTTTTCGATGGAGCCTAGCATCTTGGAGACATGGTGCACCTTGATTCTCCTCATGTTTCAATGGAGCCTACCTTGCACAAATGGTGGAGCGTCCTTCTCCCATGTTTCAATGGACCCTAGCTTAGACAAGGGGTGGACCTTTGCTTCTCTCTATGTTTCAATAGAGTTAGCTTGGACAAGTGGTGGACCTTGGAACCAAACCCCCATGTAAAACCTATCATGGTCACTCCAAGTAGTAAGAAAGAATAACCTTTAAGATGTAGCCTTATAGGTTGGACAAGTGGTGGACCTTAACACCCACATATTCTTAATAAAAGTGGTGAATCTTGAGACCAACCACTCAGGCTACTAGCAATAATAGCTTGGACAAGTGGTGGACCTTGAATGTAAACCCCTCATCTACGAAATATCGTGGGTTTAATATTTCGATGGAGCCTAGCATCTTGGAGACATGGTGCACGCTTGCTTCCTCCTCGTCATGTTTCAAATGGAGCCTATCTTGGACAAATGGTGGAGCATCCTTCTCTCCATGTTTCAATGGACCCTAGCTTGGACAAGTGGTGGACCTTTACTTCTCTCTATGTTTCAATAGAGTTAGCTTGGACAAGTGGTGGACCTTGGAACCAAACCCCACATTTAAAACCTATCATGGTCACTCCAAGTGGTGTGAGAAAGAATAACCTTTAAGATATAGCCTTATAGGTTGGACAAGTGGTGGACCTTAACACGCGCATATTCATATTCTTAATTTAATGACATAGAGTGGAAAGTGGTGAATCTTGAGACCAAACCACTCAGCTACTAGCAATAATAGCTTGGACAAGTGGTGGACCTTGAATGTAAACCCCTCATCTACGACATATCGTGGGTTTAATGTTTTTTCGATGGAGCCTAGCATCTTGGAGACATGGTGCAGCCTTGATTCTCCTCATGTTTCAATGGAGCCTACCTTGGACAAATGGTGGAGCATCCTTCTCTCCATGTTTCAATGGACCCTAGCTTAGACAAGGGGTGGACCTTTGCTTCTCTCTATGTTTCAATAGAGTTAGCTTGGACAAGTGGTGGACCTTGGAACCAAACCCCCATGTAAAACCTATCATGGTCACTCCCAAGTGGTGAGAAAGAATAACCTTTAAGATGTAGCCTTATAGGTTGGACAAGTGGTGGACCTTAACACGCGCATATTCTTAATTTAATGACATAGAGTGGAAAAGTGGTGAATCTTGAGACCAAACCACTCAGGCTACTAGCAATAATAGCTTGGACAAGTGGTGGACCTTGAATGTAAACCCCTCATCTACGAAATATCGTGGGTTTAATGTATTTCGATGGAGCCTAGCATCTTGGAGACATGGTGCAGCTTGCTTCTCGTCATGTTTCAATGGAGCCTATCTTGGACAAATGGTGGAGCATCCTTCTCTCCATGTTTCAATGGACCCTAGCTTGGACAAGTGGTGGACCTTTGTTTCTCTCTATTTTCAATAGAGTTAGCTTGGACAAGTGGTGGACCTTGGAACCAAACCCCCATGTAAAACCTATCATGGTCACTCCAAGTGGTAATAAAGAATAACCTTTAAGATATAGCCTTATAGGTTGGACAAGTGGTGGACCTTAACACGCGCATATTCTTAATATAATGACATAGAGTGGAAAAGTGGTGAATCTTGAGACCAAACCACTCAGGCTACTAGCAATAATAGCTTGGACAAGTGGTGGACCTTGAATGTAAACCCCTCATCTACGACATATCGTGGGTTTAATGTTTTTCGATGGAGCCTAGCATCTTGGAGACATGGTGCACCTTGCTTCTCCTCATGTTTCAATGGAGCCTACCTTGGACAAATGGTGGAGCATCCTTCTCTCCATGTTTCAATGGACCCTAGCTTAGACAAGGGGTGGACCTTTGCTTCTCTCTATGTTTCAATAGAGTTAGCTTGGACAAGTGGTGGACCTTGGAACCAAACCCCCATGTAAAACCTATCATGGTCACTCCAAGTAGTAGAAAGAATAACCTTTAAGATGTAGCCTTATAGGTTGGACAAGTGGTGGACCTTAACACCCCACATATTCTTAATAAAAGTGGTGAATCTTGAGACCAAACCACTCAGGCTACTAGCAATAATAGCTTGGACAAGTGGTGGACCTTGAATGTAAACCCCTCATCTACGAAATATCGTGGGTTTAATGTATTTCGATGGAGCCTAGCATCTTGGAGACATGGTGCAGCTTGCTTCTCGTCATGTTTCAATGGAGCCTATCTTGGACAAATGGTGGAGCATCCTTCTCTCCATGTTTCAATGGACCCTAGCTTAGACAAGGGGTGGACCTTTGCTTCTCTCTATGTTTCAATAGAGTTAGCTTGGACAAGTGGTGGACCTTGGAACCAAACCCCCATGTAAAACCTATCATGGTCACTCCAAGTGGTAATAAAGAATAACCTTTAAGATATAGCCTTATAGGTTGGACAAGTGGTGGACCTTAACACGCGCATATTCTTAATTTAATGACATAGAGTGGAAAAATGGTGAATCTTGAGACCAAACCACTCAGGCTACTAGCAATAATAGCTTGGACAAGTGTTGGACCTTGAATGTAAACCCCTCATCTACGACATATCATGGGTTTAATGTTTTTCGATGGAGCCTAGCATCTTGGAGTCATGGTGCACCTTGATTCTCCTCATGTTTCAATGGAGCCTACCTTGGACAAATGGTGGAGCATCCTTCTCTCCATGTTTCAATGGACCCTAGCTTAGACAAGGGGTGGACCTTTGCTTCTCTCTATGTTTCAATAGAGTTAGCTTGGACAAGTGGTGGACCTTGGAACCAAACCCCCATGTAAAACCTATCATGGTCACTCCAAGTAGTAAGAAAGAATAACCTTTAAGATGTAGCCTTATAGGTTGGACAAGTGGTGGACCTTAACACCCACATATTCTTAATAAAAGTGGTGAATCTTGAGACCAAACCACTCACGCTACTAGCAATAATAGCTAGGGATAACCATTAAGATATAGTCTTTCAAGGGGTGAGAAAGAATAACCATTAAGATATAGTCTTATAGGTTGGACAAGTGGTGGACCTTAACACCCAAATATTCTTAATATAATGATAGAGAGTGGAAAAGTGGTGAATCTTGAGAGCAAACCACTCATGCTACTAGCGATAATAGGTTGGACAAATTGTTGATCTTGAATGTAAACTCCCCATGTACAAAATAACGTGGGTTTAAGGTATTTCGATGGAGTCTAGAATCTTGGAGATATGGTGCAGCTTGCTTCTCTTCATGTTTCAATGGAGTCTATCTTGGACAAATGGTGGAGCATCCTTCTCTCCATGTTTCAATAGACCCTAGCTTAGACAAGTGGTGGACCTTTGCTTCTCTCTATGTTTGAATAGAGTTAGCTTGGACAAGTGGTGGACCTTGGAACCAACCCCCCATGTAAAACCTTTCATGGTCACTCCAAGTGGTCAGAAAGAATAACCATTAAGATATAGTCTTATAGGTTGGACAAGTGGTGGACCTTAATACCCAAATATTCTTAATATAATAACACAGAGTGAAAAAGTGGTGAATCTTGAGACCAAACCCCTCATGCTACTAGCGTTAATAGGTTGGACAACTGGTGGACCTTGAATGTAAACCTTCCATGTTTCAATAGAGTTAGCTTCGACAAATGGTGGAGCATCCTTCTCTCCATGTTTCAATGGAGCCTAGCTTGGACAAGTGGTGGACCTTTTGCTTCTCTCTATGAGAAGAATAAAGTTAGCTTGGATAAGTGGTGGACCTTGGAACTAAACCCCTATGTAAAACATATCATGGACATTTCAAGTGGTGAGAAAGAATACCCTTTAAGATATACGCTTATAGGTTGGACAAGTGGTCGACCTTAACACCTAGATCTTCTTTATATAATGACATAGAGTGGAAAAGTGGTGAATCTTGAGACCAAACCACTCATGCTACTAGGGATAATAGCTTGGAAAAGTGACTGACCTTGACGTTAAACCCCACATGTAAACAATATCGTGGGTTTAAGGTATTTCAATGGATGCTAGAATCTTGGAGACATGGTGCAACTTGCTTCTTTTCATGTTTCAATGAAGCCTATCTTCCACCAATGGGGGATCATCCTTCTCTAAATGTCTCAGTGGAGCCTAGCTTGGACAAGTGGTGGACCTTTGCTTCTCTCTATGTTTCCATAGAGTTAGCTTGGACAAGTGGTGGACCTTGAAACCAAACCCCCATGTAAAACATATCATGGTCATTCCAAGTGGTGAGAAATAATACCCTTTAAGATCTAGCCTTATAGGTTGGACAAGTGGTCGACCTTAGAACCTAGATCTTCATAATATAACGACATAGAGTGGAAAAGTGGTAAATCTTGAGACCCAACCACTAGTGCTACTAGGGATAATAGCTTGGAAAAGTGACTGACCTTGACGTTAAACCCACATGTAAACAATATCGTGGGTTTAAGGTATTTCAATGGATCCTAGAATCTTGGAGACATGGTGCAGATTGCTTCCCTTCATGTTTCAATGGAGCCTATCTTGGACAAATGGTGGAGCATCCTTCTCTCCATGTTCAATGGAGCCTAGCTTGGACAAGTGGTGGACCTTTGCTTCTCTCTATGTTTCAATAGAGTTAGCTTGGACAAGTGGTGGGCCTTGGAACCAAACTCCCATGTAAAACCTATCTTGGTAACTCCAAGTGGTGAGAAAGAATAAAGTTTAAGATATGGCCTTATAGGTTGGACAAGTGGTGGACCTTAGCACCCATATATTCTTAATAGAATGACATAGAGTGGAAAAATGGTGAATCTTGAGACCAAACCACTCATGCTACTAGAGATAATAGGTTGGACAAGTGGTGGACCTTGAATGTAAACCCCCCATGTACAAAATATCATGGGTTTGAGGTATTTCAATGGAGCCTAGCATCTTGGAGACATGGTGTAGCTTGCTTCTCTTCATGTTTCAATGGAGTGTATCTTGGACAAATGGTGGAGCATCCTTCTCTCCATGTTTCAATGGACCCTAGCTTGGACAAGTGGTGGACCTTTGATTCTCTCTATGTTTCAATAGAGTTAGCTTGGACAAGTGGTGGACCTTGAAACAAAACCCCATGTAAAACCTATGCTGGTCACTCCAAGTGGTGAGAAAGAATAACCCTTAAGATATAGCCTTATAGGTTGGACAAGTGGTGGACCTTAACACCCAAATATTCTTAATATAATGACATAGAGTGAAAAAGTGGTGAATCTTGAGACCAAACCACTCATGCTACTAGCGTTAATAGGTTGGACAAGTGGTGGACCTTGAATGTAAACCCCCCATGTTTCAATAGAGTTAGCTTCGACAAATGGTAGAGGATCCTTCTCTCCATGTTTCAATGGAGCCTAGCTTGGACAAGTGGTGGACCTTTGTTTCTCTCTATGTTTCAATAGAGTTAGCTTGGAGAGGTGGTGGACCTTGGAGCCAAACCCCCATGTAAAACATATCATGGACATTTCAAGTGGTGAGAAAGAATACCCTTTAAGATATACCCTTATAGGTTGGACAAGTGGTCGACCTTAACACCCAGATCTTCTTAACGTAATGACATAGAGTGGAAAAGTGGTGAATCTTCAGACCAAACCACTCATGCTACTAGAGATAATAGGTTGGACAAGTGGTGGACCTTGAATGTAAACTCCCCATGTACAAAATATCATGGGTTTAAGGTATTTCAATGGATCTTAGCATCTTGGAGACATGGTGCAGCTTGCTTCTCTTCATGTTTCAATGGAGCCTATCTTGGACAAATGGTGGAGCATCCTTCTCTCCATGTTTCAATGGACCCTAGCTTAGACAAGTGGTGGACCTTTGCTTCTCTCTATGTTTCAATAGAGTTAGCTTGGACAAGTGGTGGAACTTGGAACCAAACCCCCATGTAAAACCTATCATGGTCATTCCAAGTGGTGAGAAAGAATACCCTTTAAGATATAGCCTTATAGGTTGGACAAGTGGTGGACCTTAACACCCAGATCTTCTTAATATAATGACATAGAGTAGAAAAGTGGTGAATCTTGACATCAAACCACTCATGCTACTAGTGATAATAGGTTGGACAAGTGGTGGACCTTGAATGTAAACCCCCCATGTACGAAATATCATGGGTTTAAGATATTTCAATGGAGCCTAGCATTTTGGAGACATGGTGCAGCTTGCTTCTCTTCATGTTTCAATCAAACCTGGCTTGGACAAATGGTGGAGCATCCTTCTCTCCATGTTTCAATGGAGCCTAGCTTGGACAAGTGGTGGACCTTTGATTCTCTCTATGTTTCAATAGAGTTAGCTTGGACAAGTGGTGGACCTTGGAACCGTACCCCTATGTAAAACCCATCATGTGCATTCCAAGTGGTGGTAAATAATACCATTTAAGATATAGCCTTATAGGTTGGACAAGTGGTGGACCTTAACACCCAGATCTTCTTAATATAATGACATAGAGTGGAAAAGTGGTGAATCTTGAGACCAAACCACTCATGCTACTAGGGATAATAGGTTGGACAAGTGGTGGACCTTGAATTTAAACCCCACATATACAAAATATCATGGGTTTAAGGTATTTCAATGGAGCCTAGCATCTCAAAGACATGGTGCATCTTGTTTCTCTTCATGTTTCAATGGAGCCTATTTTGGACAAATGGTGGAGCATCCTTCTCTCCATGTTTCAATGGACCCTAGATTGGACAAGTGGTGGACCTTTGCTTCTCTCTATGTTTCAATATAGTTAGCCTATATTAGACAATTAGTAGACCTCCAATCTCTCCATGTTGTCTAGAGCTAAGCTTGGACAAGTGGTGGACCTTACTTCTCCCTTCCCTTAGTTTACTAGCTTAAATGATCACTATGTATACTTGCTTAGATCTAGCTTGAACAAGTGGTGGAACTTGTATTCACACAAACTTAATCCATTACAAAAAAGTATATGTTAAAATAACATTTGGTTTTTTTTGTTTCAGGAAAGATGGCTCCAAAAAAACAGGTTGCAAGGGTTGCTGTCTCAGTTGACTATACTTGCAATGATCTTAGGAAATGGTATTTGGACATACATGGTATAGAGGGTGCACAATTTCATAAGGTGCATCTATTTATTGCCAAAAAGGATAATGACAGCTTGTTTGAAGATGTTGGACAAGTTGTGGAAGCATCTGTCTCTGTAGTTGATAGTCATCCAGAGGTGGAATGCATTGACATTCTAGTTCCAATGAATCTAGAATTTCAACTATCTCCAGGAGCATATGCATTGGAGCGCATGTCTAGAAACAAAGAAGAGACAATGTTTTCTCGAGGATGGAAGTTTGCAGAATCAAATCCAAATATCACAGCAGATCAACTTCAAAGCTCCATCATTGCCACACTACAACGAAAAAAGGTGAAAGCTTCACGACCACCATCCACAAAGAAGCAAGCAAAAGTGCAGAAAGTAGAAGCTAAGCGAACTAGCTCCATTTTGGATGTAGACAAGGCATCTTTGGCATCCTCATCAACAGAGGGTTCAATGTCAAAGATGAGAATTGTGGATCCAGATGTTTTAGAAGCTGAGGCCATGAAAGGACAAGAAAAAGATACAGGTGGAATGAATAAGTACATAAATTATTTTCCTTTCCAATATAGGGAATTTGATATCCCTATTCAAAATTGTTGGCTTGCTCCTGATCACTATAATGCACGTATTATGGATAAAAAACACGCTGAAAGTGTGTTATTTGGATTTTCACGGAGTACGACCAAGCCTGCAGCATGTGCATATTTGATGCCTGTTCGAAATGCAAAATCAAAGAAGGGGACTCCTTTGGCAGTAGAAGAGGTAGAGGAGCAAAAAATTAAAGATTATCATTATTGGATTCTTGATGGGCAGCATTCAATCTATGCTGCAAAAGTTTTGCTTCACAATGAACAAAACAACAAAGAGATCTTTGAAAGACTGATTAGCGTGTATAAATTTAGAAAGGCTCGCATTGTTGTGAATGCTCCTCCATTTGTTGCAACTGCTATATCTGCCATTGCAAATGAGGAGGCTCAGGCATTGTATGTCAAGCAACCTTACAGCCAAATATTGAGACATTTACGGAGTCAATGGATCTTCGCAGGACGACCACCAAAGGCAGCAAGTGGAATTGCAGAGGGACATGCATCTCGTGCCGGATGGGATGTAAGTTATTTTCTTTGTCTTTTTGATAGTGTTTAATTAACAAATCTTGCTCAATAGTTTAATTATTTCTCTATTTCTTTTCAGGGTTTTCTTCGATTGGCAAGAATGAGTGCAGCAGCAAGTTGGATTGCTAAACAGGCACACATGGTCACCTACTCTGATTTAGTTTATGATTGCTGGATAGAAATCATTGAAAATCTAGAAGAGGAGAATAAGAAACCCCCAACAACTGTATTTAGATATCTTTGTGGCCTTGAGGAATCAGAGGTAAAGACTATTCAAGAAGAGATTAGAGATGAAAAGATTTTACTGTCAAAGAGTGCAAAGGATGGTGATGCAACTGACATGTATGATCGAATCAAGCAGTTGAAGCAAGACAAATTGATTCAAGATGCACTTCTTGAAGGCTTCAACAATTTGAATGAGTCTTCACCATGTAAAGACTGGGAGGAGGTGGTCAAAATGTATAACATCAATGATGTTGTTTATAAAACAATTTTAATGCTATGCGAGGAATGGATCAGATCTAGTTTGACGCGTGGAACAAAGAAAATGGCTTTTCCAGATGGAGCAATAAAATACATGCAATGGGCAATTCACCTTCAAAAGGAGAAAACTGAGCCTAGAGATTTGCCATGGTCAATCTATGTGGTGAGCCTACAAATGGAAGGCAATCTCTACTTGATGCGCCACTTCAATAATAAAGTGCCTATTGGCTTATGTGTTTTAGATATGACAAAAAACGTTGGAGGCAATTTGAAGTGGAGTGAGGAGACATTTAACAATGCTTTGGATGGGATCTTGGCTATTGCTGGAGGGTCAACAGATCCTGGATTTGTCTTTCTTGCATTTGTGGATTTCACTAACTTCACAAAATTGCAATGTGCCTTTCACGCCATGGGAGATAATTTGAGCTACCATTGTTGTGGTGCATTGCATCACTTTCCATCAGCTCCTTGCAAAGGAGCAATTCAATTCCTAACAGTTATTGCCTTCTTGGGACAAGGCAATGCATTTGAAGACCTGAGAAGAAGATCAGAGGAACATCCCATGCCAATTGATTGTTCTCTTCTTCAAGTAGCAGATAACGATATGTCAGATTTGCAATATTTGGAGGCCAAAAAAAGAGCTTTGGTCAAGCACTACATTCGTACATATTGTTTTGAAGACCGCAAGCTTGTTGATGTTTTTGGTGATGGCTCCTTGGTTGCACAAGAAGGAATACAACAGAAAAAAGAAGTCATCTGCTTAATTGATAGTGTGGAGGAGGCAAAAAGCATGGAGACCATGCTGCTAGACTTTGTTAAGTCTCATGAAGATATAGAAAAATGGGCTGGACTTCAACAATCCACTTCGCAATCAGGCGACATTGTGCCTGTTACAGAGGAGTGCTCTCCACAAAGAGAAGAAGAACAACAACAACACCATCATCTGTCAATGGAGGACTTTTTGGAAATGGAGACACGTATGTTTTGAGTTTCTTGTGCATGTTAGTGTTTCTTGTTACTGATTTGATACTCTTAATGTTAGATTTTGCTTTATATAGTATTGATTGAGCTTGTATTTTTTATCTCAAGCATTCAAGGTTTGAATGTAAATAGTAAATTACTTGAGTTTTTGAATGGTGGATCTGTAGACTAAAACTAAAACATTTAATACTCACAAAGACTTAATTACTTAAGAGCTTGAACTCAATAAGTTTTGGACCTTTTATCAATACCCCCTTGATATGATACATTAGATCGTAGCATGGTTAAATGGTGATGCTTCATAAATTGAACCTAGCTTAGACAGGTGCTGGAGCCTAAATTTAAACTAACCTTGCTAGAAGGGAGCTTATGTTTGGACTTTGAGAGAAATAGCATAAGTAATCAATTAGAGCATAGATTAGACATGTGGTGGTGGCCGGCCTTAGAGACCAAAATCTTAATGAGCTTGGAAAGGTATTTAAGTACTGCAATTTACTTAGTTTTAGTACTCATTAAATGCATAGCTTGACAAAAGGTGGACCTTACATGGATCCTAATTTCAAGAGGTGTGGTAGACCTTCAAAACAAGCTCATATAGCTTGGACATGTGGTAGACCTTGCATGAAGACTAGTTTAGACAAGTGTGGTACACCTTGTAACCAACACCCATTTGTTATATTAGCTTGGACAAGTGGTGGACCTTGCTTTTATGTTTCAATGGAGCATATTTTGGACAGGTGGTAGACCTTGTTTCTCTCCATGCTTCAATGGAGAGAAACTTTAGCTTGGACAAGTGGTGGACCTTGTTTTTATGTTTTAAAGGAGCATATTTCGGACAAGTGGTAGACATAGTTTCTCTCCATGGTTCAATGGAACCCACCTCAGACAAGTGAAGTACCTTGAAACCAAACCCCCATAATACAACCTACTAAATAGGTTGGAAAATTGGTAGGATATGAAACCATCCATGATAGAGCATAGTATAGGTGAAAACGTAGTGGTCCTTATATCAATTACCCATGCATAGCTTGGACAAGTGGTGGACCTTGATTCTCTCTATGTTTCAATGGATCCTATCTTGGACTAGAGATATATCTTACTTAGTTCCATGCTTCAATGGATTGTAGCTTGGATAAGGAGTGGAACTTCAAACAAAACTCCACAGCATAGCATATATTAACAATTCATGGGTTTTATAGAGATTGTCCTGCCTATTTTGGAGAGTTGGTACACCTTTATTCTCCATTCTTCAATGGATCTGAGGTTGGACAAGCGGAGCTGGAGAAGTGGTCAACCTTAAAATGAAACCTCCCATGCTACAACCCATCATAGATCGTATATGTAGTGGACCTTGAAACTCTTTTATGTCCCTAGCTTAGAGAAGCATTGCACTCTTGATTATCTCCATACATGAAGGCAAGGTTGGACAAGTGGTGGACCTTCAAACCAGAATCTCTATGCAATAATAGGCAAGTGGTGGAGCTTGTTTTCTCCTTGTTCCAATGGAGCCTAGCTTAGACAAACAATGGAGCTTGCTTCTCTCCATGTTTCAATGGATCCTAGCTTAGAAAAGTGGTGGAGCTTTGCTTCTCTCCATGTTCCAATGGACCATAGCTTAGACAAGTGGTAGACCTTGAAAAACACCCCTCGTATACAACATATTATGGGGTTTTCATGTTTCAATGGCTCCTAGCTTGGACAAATGGTAGAGCTTGCTTCTCTTTATGTTTCAATGGATCCAATCTTAGCCAAGGGGTGGACCTTGAAACAAGAATCCCCCCCCCCATGTACAACGTATTATGGGTTTTGAAAGCACTGGGAGAAAATAATAGCTTTGATAAGTGGTGGACCTTGCTTCTCTCCATGCTTCAATGGAGCCGAGGTTGGACACATGTTGGAGAGAAGATGGTTGCCCATGAAATAAGACCATGCATGCTATAATCAATCATATGTTGTACACATGGTGGACCTTGCAATTGTTTTATATGCCTAACTTGGACAAGTGGAGGACCCTTGATTACCTCCAGATATCAACAACAAGCCAAGTTTGGACAAGTGTAGTACCACCAAACCAGAATCTATATGCTACAATAGAGTATAGGTAGGACACGCGATGAACCTTGATATCAAACCATCCATGCTACTAGAGATGATAGGTTTCACATGTGGTGGAACCTTGTATCAATGTTCTATGTGTAGTTTTTGACTAGTGATAGACCTTGAAACTAATCCCTCTAGGCTACAAGAAAAAAGAGATGGATGAGGAGGCTAGACTACTTTTGTTGCATCAATGCATCCCATGTTACCACATATACTATAGGGTTCTTGGATAAGTGCTGGATCTTGTGTCAATGCTCCATGTCTAGCTTGGACAAGTGGTGGACCTTGGTTCTCTCTATGCTTCAAATGGGCAATAGATTGGAGACACAGTGGCCTTTTTTTTCCAATGATTTTATTTTTTGGAAACCTTGGAGGCACCATGTAAGAGGCACTCTAAGTCTTCCATACAATGGACCTATTGGACTATAAAATAATGATATCTTTCTTTGATATTGTCATTATTTTATGCATAATATTTTCTTCTTTTTGCAGACACAAAGGAGTTAAGTGATATAAAATCTAGATGTATTTCACACTATGATTGGCATGAAGATCCTTTTGGGACACCAACTTTTCCTATTCCCAAAGATGTAATTTTCCATATTAACGGTGTGGATTTTGAAGTGCGACTTTCATGTATTGAAGGAGCTGGTTATGGGCTATTTGTGCATACTACCCTGGAAAGTGGTTTGACTATTCTAAACTATGGAGGGCATAAGTATAGATTTCAAGACTGGAAAAAGATATGCAAAATATTTCCAAGAGCTTATAAATATTCTCTTCTAGAGGATCCAAACATAGAAGAAGAGGAAGATCAATCATACATTATTGGTTGTGTAGAAGAAGGAAACGTGTCGGGCTATATAAATAGTTCTCACAGTACAAATGGCTGTCCCAACGTACGCTATACATTTGATCCAAATTTGCCACCTTGGCATAAATGCACCTCTTCACACATCAAGTCAGAAGAATATGGCCATGTATGCATTGAGACTATTTGTCAAGTTGAAGCAGGAGAAGAGTTGTTTGCTGACTATAACTTTACTTGACATTGTAAAGTATTGTACATGGATGGAAATCTCAAGTACATGCATCATTTTCATTTTTCATGGATGAAATCTCAAGTGAATATAACATTTGATTATTGTTTAGTTTATGCTCAACGAGAATCTAGAGTGCTCTTATGCTTTGTGTGTTGTCTAACATATTTGACTACCTTGGCCATAGAATCTTGATTCTACTCTAGATTTGTGATAAATCTTACCAAAATTTAATCAATGTCTAGGTTGGACAAGTGGTGGGGCTTCAAACATTACTGTCTTAAACAAGTGGAGTTATCTTACTTGAATAAGTGGTGGCCTTTGAATCCAAATCTAAGCCAAATCTCTAATTATTTTCTTGTAGTCTAGGTTGGACATTTGGTGGACCTTGTATCCATGTTTCCTCAACAAGGGTGGCTTTTAGTTTTCACTTTAAGTACTCATCTTTAATAAAGTGTAGGATGGAAAATGTTGAGTTAGTAGATTGTATTTTAGACAAGTGGTGTTTGGTGTACGAATGCTGAAAATGGTTGCAAGGATTCTAACAACGACTTTACCTTAAATAAATTTCTTACTAGGAGTTCTACATATAAATATGGTGAATAAAATTCTAGTGGTTTTGAGATACCATTTGTGTGTGTGTTTTCTTAGATTCACAAACTGGGATGGATAACGCTCCTATGGTTCAGTCAACAACTATAGAATCCATAGATTCTATGGTTTCTAAAGTGCCCAAGATGGATGATATTTCTATACTAGAGTCTAGTGTTGTGCAACTTGAGCAAGCTTCCAATAATGAGAACCAAGAAATCGATGCTTCAAAAATGCAACATACATCAAAAGAGACTGAAAAGTCCACTCACGAGCTATTGCCAATTGGTACTACGTCATGTAGCGTAGATGTTGAGAAATCCATGCTTACAATTATATTGGATTTAAATGGTCTATTGTTGAAACGTTCCCCTCAACCATCCTCACACCACAACTCAGTGCAAATGGATTCAAAAAGATATATTATACTCAGGCCAGGTTGCATCCAATTCTTGAAGACTATTTTACAAAGGTTTAATGTTGCAATTTGGTCGACAGCTACTAGGAATAATGTGTATCAAATCCTTGCAGCACTAAACAACTTAGCTGAGGATACATTGCCTTTCTTTGCAATTTGGTCGCAAGATGTTTGCTACACCGCTCAAACTCAAAAATTGTTTAGACCCGACAATCCAAACGTTGAGGCAATGTTCAAGCCTCTAGCCAAAATTGCCATGGGGTTTGAATGTGATCCACAAAGAACAGTGCTTATTGATGACTCTCCTTACAAGGGATGTATTTCACCAGCAAACAATTGCATTTTTCCACCACAATTTGATGCTGAGAAGATGGTTGACAATATGCTCTTGGAGGAGCTACTGCCATACTTGATTCAGCTTGATGAGAGAAGGGATGTGCGTGATTTAATTGCTTCTAATCGTTATGGACAACCTATAGTGACAAATGATAGTGAATACAAACAAATCATGGAGTATTGGAAGCAGAAAAATGATGTTTGGTCAGCTAAGGTGTTCTTTACAAGAAGAATACCACCTGCAAAAGGTGACAGAGATGAAACTATCATTGAAGATGCAAGTGACACAAGCCACCGCAATGAAATGAGAAGAGCCCAAATACAAGAGATCTTGGCAAAGGAGCGTACACCCATTGAAAGCATGAAGGCGTCACAATTGACCACTTTAGCTAGGCAATTGGGTTGTAACACAAAAGGAGTTTTGAAGGCAACCACAGCAAAGGCTTATATAAATAAGGTGAAAGCTGAGAACAATCTTCTAAGGCTGGATAGAAAGCAACCCTAAGGTACTAGTGACATGTCATATATTCTTGATACACATGCTTGAACACTCATGTGCATGGTATCTAACAAATCTTTCTTTTTATTCCTTCTTGCAGGATCTTACAAAGGATACTACTAGATGGAGCTCAATCAATAGAGATTTTGATATTTTTGCTCAAAATAATGAAGCAGTCACCTACATTTTTTGTTTATCAATTTCTTGAGAGACTTTATTTTAGTTTGTAATCATCAAATGAAATGAAAAGTATCCGTCTTATTAAGATTGTTGATCTTTTTCTTGTTCAAACCTTTCAATTGTGATTTATAGTTTTGTTAGCATGAGATTGTGCTTTTTTAGTTTGAAAAAAACTGTCAAAGATCCAAGTCTTTTTGGCTTTACTTAAGTTATTAATTGTGAAAGATCCAAGTTTTTTTTCTTTACTTAAGTTATTGATTGCCTATGTAATAGTCCTTAAAACAATATCGGATGGCTTTCTTGCTCCCATGTCTCACATTGGTCTTTAGGTAAGACAAGTGGTGACCTTGAAAGTATGGTCTCATATCTCGATCAAGTGAAGAGACATGAAGCTTAAATATCACTACTATGTATCTAGTGTTAAACTCCATCGAGACAAAGACTAGATAGCCAAATTGCAGTCGAGTTTAAGTGAAAAATCCATTTGAGCTAAGGTAAAACTTATAGTGCCTCATTTTTCTAGGATTCTACCCCATCAAGGAAGTTATAATCTAGCACAAACCAATTAAGACTCTTTTGGAGCCTAGATAGGACAATTCGTGGAACTTATGAAACTTATTATTGAGTTAGAGTCTAGTTTAGATAAGCAAAAGATCTTCAAACCAGCACTTGGTCTTACTATTCAATATTCAAAGTCCCTTGAGGCTAACAAATTACATACCCACTTGTAACCTAACTAATGAGTAATTATATAGATCTAAGCAAGTATATATAATGAGTCTTCAAACTAATAATCCAAGGGAAGAGAGTAGCAAGGTCCACTACTTGTCCAAGCTCAGCTCTAGACAACATAGAAAGATGCTAGTTCTACTAATTGTCTAATTATAGGCATGGAGAAATGATAGAAGGTTGACCACTTGTCCAACCTATCATCTCTAGTAAGATGGGAGGTTTGGCCTTAAGATTCACCATGTAACCAACCTATACATCATTGTATTATGAAGAGTAAAAAAGCAAAGCTCCACCACTTGTCCAAGCTAGTTCTAAAATCCACATGGAGATAAGCAAGCTCCACCATTTGTCGAATCTCTCTTCCATTAAAACATGAAAAAACTCATCTATGTTGTACAGGGGGACTTTTTTCCAAGGTCCACCACTTGTCCAAGCTAGGATCCCTAGTAGCACGAGTGGTTTGGTCTCAAGATACACCACTTGTACACTCTATGTCATTATATTAAGAAGAACTATGTATTAAGGTCCACCACTTGTCCAACCTATAAGGTTATATCTTAAATGGTATCCTTTCTCACCACTTGAAATGCCCATGATATGTTTTACACGGGGGTTTCATTCCAAGGTCCACCACTTGTCCAAGCTAACTCTATTCAAACATAGAGAGAAGCAAAGGTCCACCACTTGTCCAAGCTAACTCTATTCAAACATAGAGAGAAGCAAAGGTTCACCACTTGTCAAAGCTAGGCTCCGTTGAAGTATGGAGAGAAGTAACCTCCATCATTTTTCCAAGATAGGTGCCATTCAAACATGGAAAGAATCAAGATCTACCATGTCTCCGAGATTCTAGGCTCCATTGAAACACCCTAAAACCATGATATTTTGTACATGGGGTGTTTGCATTCAAGGTCTACCACTTCTCTAACGTATTATACCTAGTAGCATGAGTGATTTGGTCTTAAGATTCACCACTTATCCACTCTATGTCATTATATTAAGAATAACTGGGTGTTAAGGTCCACCACTAGTCCAACCTATAAGGGTATATCTTAAATGGTATCCTTCACCACTTATCAAGGTCCATCACCACTTTTCCAACCTATAAGGTTATATCTTGAATGATATTTTTCCTCATCACTTGTAATGTCCATGCTATGTTTTACAAAGGGGTTTTGTTCCAAGACCCACCACTTGTCCAAGCTAACTCCATCCACCACTTGTCCAAGATAGGCTCCATTGAAACATGGAGAGAAGGATGATCCACCATTTCTCCAAGATAGGTTCCATTGAAACATTGAGAGAAGCAATCTCCACCATGTCTCCAAGCTAGGCTCCATTGAAATACCCTAAACCCATAATTTTGTACATGAGGGGTTTACATTCAAGGTCCACCACTTGTCCAACCTATTATCCCTAGTAGCAAGAGTGGTTTGGTCTCAAGATTCACCACTTGTACACTCTATGTCATTATATTAAGAAGAAATATGTGTTAAAGTCCACCACTTGTCCAGCCTATAAGGTTATATTTTAAATAGTATCCTTTCTCACCACTTGAAATGCCCATGATATGTTTTACATGGGGGTTTCATTCCAAGGTCCACCACTTGTCCAAGCTAACTCTATTAAAACATATAGAGAAAGAAAGGTCCACCACTTGTCCAAGCTAGGCTCATTGAAACATAGAGAGAAGGAACCTCCACTGTTTCTCCTAGATAGGCTCCATTGAAACATGGAGAGAAATAAGCTCCACCATGTCTCCAAGTTGCTAGGCTCCATTGAAATACACAATACCCATAATTTTTTGTACATGGGGGGTTTACATTCAAGGTTCACCACTTGTCCAACCTATTATCCCTAGTAGGTTTGGTCTCATGATTCACCACTTGTCCACTCTATGTCATTATATTAAGAGGAATTAGGTGTTAAGGTCCACCACTTGTCTAACCTATAATGTTATAGCTTGAATGGTATTTTTTCTCACCACTTGTAATGCCCATGACATGATTTACATGGGGGTTTTGTTCCAAGGTACACCACTTATCCAAGATAAATCTATTGAAACATAGAGAGAAACAAAGGTCCACCACTTTTCCAAGCTAGGCTGCATTGAAACATGGACCTTAATACCAAATTATTTCTAGTAGCATGAGTGATATTTTGTACATGGGGCGTTTACATTCAAGGTCCACCACTTGTCCAACCTATTTCCCTAGTAGGTTTGGTCCCAATTTCACCACTTATCCACTCTATGTCATTATATTAAGAATAATTGGGTGTTAAGGTCCACCACTTGTCCAACCTATAAGGTTATATATTGAATGGTATTTTTTCTCACCACTTGTAATGCCCATGATATGTTTTACATGGGGTTTTTGTTCCAAGGTCCACCACTTTTCCAAGATAACTCTATTTAAACATAGAGAGAAACAAAGGTCCACCACTTGTCCAATCTAGGCTCCATTGAAACATGGAGAGAATGATGCTGCACCATTTATCCAAGATAGGCTGCATTGAAACATGGAGAGAAGCAAGCTTTACCATGTTTCCAAGCTAGGATCCATTGAAACACTCTAGGGGGTTTTATTTCAAGGCCCACCACTTGTTTAACCTATTATCCCTAGTAGCATGAGTGGTTTGGTTTCAAGATTCACCACTTGTACACTCTATGTCATTATATTGTGTTAAAGTCCACCACTTGTCCAACCTATAAGGTTATATCTTAAATGGTATCCTTTCTCGCCACTTGAAATGCCCATGATATGTTTTACATGGGAGTTTCATTCCAAGATCCACCACTTGTCCAAGCTAACCATATTCAAACATAGAGAGAAACAAAGGTCCACGACTTGTCCAAGCTAGGCTCCATTGAAACATGGAGAGAAGGAACCTCCACCATTTCTCCTAGATAGGCTCCATTAAAACATGGAGAGAAGTAAGTTCCACCATGTCTCTAAGATGCTAGGCTCCATTGAAATACGCAAAACCCATGATATTTTGTACATGGGTGATTTACATTCAAGGTCAACCATTTCTCCAACCTATTATCCCTAGTAGGTTTGGTCTCACAATTCACCACTTTTCCACTATATGTCATTATAATAAGAGGAATTGGGTGCTAAGGTCCACCACTTGTCCAGCCTATAAGGTTATACCTTCAAAGGTATTTTTTCTCACCACTTGTAATGCCCATGACATGCTTTACATGGGGGTTTTGTTCCAAGGTTCACCACTTGTCCAAGAAAATTCTATTGAAACATAGAGAGAAACAAAGGTCCACCACTTTTCCAAGCTATGCTCCATTGAAACATGGACCTTAATACCAAATTATTCCTAGTAGCATGAGTAATATTTTGTACATGGGGGGTTTGCATTCAAGGTCCACCACTTGTCCAACGTACTTTTCCTAGTAGGTTTGGTCGCAAGATTCACCACTTGTCCACTCTATGTCATTATATTAATAATAATTGGGTGTTAAGGTCCACCACTTTTCCAACCTATAAGGTTATATATTGAATGGTATTTTTTCTCACCACTTGTAATGTCCATGATATGTTTTACATGGGGATTTTGTTCCAAGGTCCACCACTTGTCCAAGCTAGATATGTTCAAACATAGAGAGAAACAAACATGCACCACTTGTCCAAGGTAGGCTCCATTGAAACATGGAGAGAATGATGCTCCACCATTTATCCAAGATAGACTCCATTGAAACATGGAGAGAAGTAAGCTCCACCATGTTTCCAAGATGCTAGAGTCCATTGAAATACCCAAAACCCCTGATACTTTGTACATGGGGGGTTTACATTCAAGGTCCACCACTTGTCCAACCTATTATCCCTAGTAGCATGAGTGGCTTGGTCTCAGGATTCACCACTTGTCCACTCTATATCATTATATTAAGAAAAATTGGGTTTCCATATCTAAATGGATCTTTGCTTGGATAAGTGGTAGACCTTGAGACCTAAATACCCATTCTACACTAGAGCATTGGTTAAGCCTTATACACTTCAAGCATACCTTTAACAACAAGTAGTAGTTATTAGTTGACTTAAATCTAGTTGAACTCCATGGTATTGAGACTAAGAGAGAGTGTAGCATAAAAAAGAGTCAGGATTTTAATTTGACTTTCTTTCTATTAATGAGTAGATCATAGATGGATTTTGGTATCTAATAAAACCTTAGGGTAGACAATGTAAAAATCATGTCTATTGTTGTGTTTGCATTAAGTGTTCTTGTTCTTTAATTTCAGAACCATTACAGAAAAATGGATTGGCTATATGCTGGCATAAATTGAAGAAAACTATTGAATTACCCATCCAACCTCCTCCAAGACCTTGTCCAAGGAATGAATCACCTCCTTATCACCTACCACTTGCTTTCAAGGACATCAAAAGAGTACTTATCTTGGATCTAGAGGGGTTACTTCTCAAGACAGTTGAAATGAAACATGGAGATTCTATGCCATCTTGGGCTCAACACATGCGACTTGTGGAGGACAAAGATGAAGTTTATCATGTGGTGCGACCAGACGCACAAAGTTTTTTGGATTTTTGTGCTGAATACTTTGAGCTATGGATATGGAGTTGCTATAACTTAACAAGGGTGCAACGCATCACACAAAAGTGTTTTCCTGAGCAGTATACCAAGTTCAAGGTGTTTATGAGTAACAAAAATTGCCAAAATCCAAATATCATGTTAGGATTTACAAGGGTTTATCACAAAAATCTGAGTGATATTTGGAAGATATTTGAGGATTTGGATGCAAACAATACCTTAATTTTTGATGACACTCCATATAGGGTGATGTGGAACATGCCAGGGACATATCTTATATTTCCAAAGATGTGGAGGCAAACTTCCGAGCAACTTCAAAACTTCTTGCAGAGAACCATAATTCCATGGTTGGTAGGATGGTTGTATGCAAGAGATAAGAGAGTCTATACATATAACACAATTGTAAATCAGTATAGTGATTCTGAGACAAATTATGTCCTTGGTGTGTACTTGTCAACACGAAAGCATTGAATAAATATGGCTATAAGATGCTTTTTTTATTCTAGTGTGTATCTTTCAACATTTGTATAATTTGATATAGTCTTTTTTTTTTTTATAAAAGGTGTGTCAATTTTATGAACACTTGAATGGAGTGCACCCTACTCTAAGGGGACTTCAATGTACTATTGGAGTGCATCCTATTGTAAGGGGACTCTGATGTATTGCTAGAGTGCACCCAAATTTTTGGGGACTCATTTTTTATTTGATTGGGGCCTATGTTGGGTCATATAGTAAAAGAAATTCATTTTTTGTCAATTCATATCGAGGTTGCATTTATTTGGAACTATGAAAGAATTGATGTTTGATGTCAAAATAAAACTTGTAAGTGTGGATCAGAGAATTCATGGACTTTAAATATGTGAGAGGGATCTTTTTCTTGGGCACAAATGTTTGCTTCAAGAATTTTGTCATTACATACTTTATGTGAAAGAGTTTTAGAATCTAAAAGACTTTGAAAACAAAACTATGGAATCTAAGTGCATGTATTCTTGAATGGCTTGAAAGTTGATGTATACATGCATGTCGCCTTGATGAAGATTTAGATCTGACAAGATGGAAAGATATAATTCTTGGACGTTACCTTTGTCAATTTGGTAATAACATATTTAACTTTCTTTTAATATGGGTGGAAAATATATTATTATGTGCATTTGGAAAATATATTATTATTTGCATATTTAACTTTCTTTTAATATGGGTGGAAAATATATTATTATGTGCATTTGGAACCTAATTGCTTGACCTTCAAACCAAGATTCCTATGTTATTTTTTCATATACTTTTTTATACTGAATTAAGATTGTGGATGCAAGGTCCACCACTTGTTCAAGCTAGATCTAAGAAAGTATATATACTGAGTCTTCAAACTAGTAAACCAAGGGGAGAGAGAAGCAGGGTCCATCACTTGTCCAAGCTCATCTCTAGACAACATAGAGAGATGTTATGTCTACTAATTGTCCAATATAGTCATGGAGAAATGATAGAAGGTTGATCCACTTGTCCAACCTATCATCTCTAGTAAAATGGGAGGTTTGGCCTTAAGATTCACCATGTAACCAACATATACTTCATTGTATTATGAAGAGTAGAAAAGAAAAGCTCCACCACTTGTCTAAGGTAGTTCCAAAATCAACATGGAGAGAAGAAAGCTTCACCATTTGTCCAAGATAGGCTCCATTAAAACATGGAAAACCTCATATATGTTGTACATGGAAGCTTTTTTCCAAGGTCCACCACTTGTCCAAGCTAGGATCCATTAAAACATGGATAGAAACAAGGCTCCACAACTCGTCCAACCTTTATAGCTGCAAAGTGTACCGGTTGTCTAAACTAGGCATGGGAAAATAATAGAAGGTCCACCACTTATCCAATATATTATCTCTAATAGCATGGGAGGTTTGGTCTCAAGATTTAGGAATTGGTTGACCTGTATTTCATTGTATTATGATGAATTTGGTTTTAAAGTCAACTACTTATCCAAGCTATAAGTTTATATCTTGAATGGTATTCCTTCCCATCACTTAGAAAACCAATGATATGTTGTACATGGGAGGGTTTGTTACAAGGTCCACCACTTGTCCAAGCTAGTTTCATTGAAACATGGATGAAGACAAGCTCCACCATTTGTTAAAGCTAGACTCCATTGAAATCTAGAAAATCCATTCTATGTTGTACATGGGGTTTTTGTTTTAAGGTCCAACACTTGTCCAAGCTAAGATCCATTGAAACATGGAGTAGAGAAACACTCCACCACTTGTCCAAGCTAGGCAACATTGATAGTAGTTGGTTTATTTTGAAGATCCACCACGTGTCTAAGCTAACTCTATTGAAACATAGAGAGAAGCAAAGGTCCACCAACTGTTCAAGCTAGGCTCCATTGAAACATGGACAGAAGCAAGCTCCACCATTTCTCCAAGATAGACTCCATTGAAACATGGAGAGAATCAAAGGTCCACCATTTCTCCAAGCCAAGATCTAGTTGTCCAACCTATAAGGTTATATCTTAAATGGTAATCTTTCTAATCACTTGGAATACCCATGATATGTTTTACATGGGGGTTTTGTTCCAAGATCACCACTTGTCCAAGCTAACTCTATTGAAACATAGAGAGAAGCAAAGGTCCACCACTTGTCCAAGCTAGTCTCCATTGAAACAAGGAGAGAAGAAAGCTCCATCATTTCTCCAAGATAGGCTAGCATGGATAAGTGCACCTTGAAACCAACCTTCCTATGAGGCAATAGAGCATATGCTACATATTTTATGTATGCCCCATGCCTCAAATTAAGAAGTTATAGATTAGAAGTGGACCTTGCTTAAATGTCACATGCAATAAATTAAGGAAAAATAGCCAAGTGGATTGTATTCCTCAATGGATCCTTGCTTTCACAAGTTGTGAACCTTGAGTCACTTTTACATTAACTTGGACAAGTGGTGGACCTAGAAACCAAGCTCTCCATGTTGAGATAAGTTGTAGGTAGGACATTAGAACATAGACAACGATAATGGATGCAATATACTCCTCTCCTAATAATCCAATTGATTGAAACCATGATATTTTAGTTGTTTTCATTGTGTATTGTATGTGCATAAAGTGGAATGAGACCTTAAGAAAACTCAAATTTTTGACAAAATCTCTATATTTTATACATGATATATTGAAAGTTGTCCAACCTGGGAATTGGGATTTTCCCACTTTACCTAATATGGTCTTTGATGTTGACCAACCAGCAGTGTGGGTGTTCAATTCAATAAAAGGAACCCACCCTGAAATTAGGCTGTAAGTGTTTTGTGTCAGAAAGTGTTTATTATAGATATCCATGTAAATTTGAAGCCTCATGCTAACATCTTGACATTGCCTTGTGCAGTTGTATAAAGAGGTTGTTGCTTGCCTATGGCAAGCTATGTGGAAGGTATGAACTATACAAGGCCACAATCAAAGAAGTACCTGTCCCAAATCAAACCGATGGGAATTCTTGCGGCTGGAGATGTCTTCTCCATGCAGAATATGTCCTGCAAAGCTACTTTGCATTAAAACCTTTCATGACTAAGGTACCCATTTTGCAATGCATTCAGTTAGTTTTGGTTTAGTCTATAAAAGAATTCTCATCATGTGGTCTTTCAATTTTGCAGAGTGCTTTAAAAAACTACACATATGATTATTTGCAAAGATACCGGGTAAGTTTAATACAACACCTGCTTACTATGTCTAGCCCTAGAGAGCTTGAAGATAGCGGCTTGGATGAGCGCACTATTGATCTTACAAAACATGACGTGCCACCACGACAAACCCCTACATCCGATACAGTGGAATCGCATCGGGCCGAGGGTGTCATATCAGCAGAAGATCAAAGAGTCGAGGATGAGGAAAGGACAAATGAGCATATGGAAGCTGCTAAGGTTCAACCGGAGGAGACAATGAAAGAGCCAAGTCAGCCTATGGAACAGCCAAAAGAGCCTATGGCTGAAACCGAAGATGAGGAAAGCAGGCCTATAGATGAGCAAAAGGCTATGGATGAGGAAAGCAGGCCTAGGGATGAGCAAAATGATATGGATCAGGGAAGGATGTATGAGGCAAGCCGATCAACCTTGAATCAGGCAGAAAGGGCCATGGGGGAGACCCCTGATGAAGATTTGAATGATGACTATGAAGATAAAGCGGAGGAGAGCAACAACGACATGAACACTACAGAGACCCAGTATGGACCCTTGCTACCTGTAGATACGGTTGTTCCGGTAATGTCTATTCAAGTATGGAAAAATATGTTCAGCTTCTAACTACTTATATGTACTTGTCAACTTTTACAGAGGTTGATTATCTTGGACGTCAATGGATTGCTGCTGATGCGGGTGCCTCTCTGTGACAGAGGACCCTTTGAGGATTTGCAAACGTTTCGGATGGGAACTTGTCGAGTCGTGGTTCGTCCAGGAACCAAGGAGTTTATTGAGTTTCTTCTTCCGCGCTTCAGAGTTGGCATATGGTCTTCAATGCAAAGGCAAAACTTATCGCCACTAGTTGCAATAGTTTGCAGTGTATGCCAAGCTCACACGTCAGATTTTGCCTTTTTGTATGATCAAAGAAAATGCGTTACTGTTGAGGGCCACTACCACCCTAAAAAACTAGGATTACCTCTTTTGTACAAACCGTTTAGCCAAATCGGTGTACCCTTTGATGCAACTAATACACTACTAATTGATGATACTCCCGAAAAGGGAGAACTAAATCCACCGGGAACAACTATCTCACCACCTTCTTTCGAAGGGCATTCCTTCGATTTTTACCTTGAAGACATTCTGATTCCATACTTACAGAAATTGTATCTCAGTCCATTGTTCACGGACGAGTTTGTACTTTCTAATGAATTAAGATGATTCTTCTATCTGTCTTTGTCTTGTCTAACATATATATATATATATATATAATATATAGACAGAGAGAGAGAGAGAGAGAGAGATTTGACGTGGTAAAGAAATGTATTTCAAGCACACTTTTTCACAGGGCACAATTGAAAAATGAGTTCAATAAACTTCATGTCTTGAAAGTCATTTGTATACACTTGGGTTTACAAGAATATCTGTTACATTGACACTACTTCAACCCGACCATCCAACTCTTTGCACAAAATATCTTTTTCTCTTCGCCGCATCACCTTACGGCCAGCTAAGAAAAAGGAAAAATCTGATAGTTCCTTGTCCATTGACTCTTCAATGATGTCATTTCGCAAATGCTGAAGACTGCATAGCTCCCTTATTGTAACCACCAATAGTAGGCCATTCTCTTTATCAATCACTTCCACATCCACAGTAGGATTATCTTCCAAACCTGCAGAAACTTGGTCCATAGGAATGTACTTACCGTTTAGCATTTGTGATCGCATATACCAAAATGAGAGTAATAGTGATTGGCTTGCAATCATGTACTTGACAACTAGAGTATCAAGCGCGACCTCGCACCGTAAACCAATCTCTTCCTTTGCATACCATCCTTTGTCAAGAAGTTTGTTACAGGATGACTGCTGAAATGACTTGCACATGAACATAGTTTTTGTAACTCTGATGTTGTAGCTATGAAACAGCTCTATGAAGAGTGCAACAGGACAAAAGTTTGCAATTCAAACCAGTTTGGTAGGAATAGAGCTACGTAGAGACCTTTGTATATCCTTGTAGAGCTTACTTCGCATTGCCTCCACCATTGTTTCCTCGGGAACTGGCCAGTCCACAGTGTTCCAATCGGTCGGTAGAGGCAGTTTCACCAACATGCCATTCTTATTACCTGAGCTGAGTTGGTAAAAGTGGTCATAAAAAAAGATTCCCTCATCAGCCAATCTTTTGCTGCTCCTCTCTGAATACTGTAGAGAACCAATATGGGCATGTACAACATGGAAGAGGCCTATTATGCACTCCACAGGCTCCCATTGCTCATAAGAAGAGGGATAAACATCTGCAATATATATAAGAAGAGTTAAACTAAGAGTATCAATAAGTACAAATGACAAATCTAATGTAATTGAGTTGTGAAGAGTAGAGACATTACTCATAACAAGCGGGAGAAACATTGCAAAATATATAAGAAAAGTTATAATGAGAGTATCAGTAAGTTCACATGTCAAGAGTACTTACAATTGCAACGTGGTTGATGTATATTTGATACATTTCCACCGTTTGCTATCACCTCTGGATGGGTAAACACATGCTGAACAAGAACTTCCTTTACAGATCTTTTGCCGATCTCAACTTTGAAATCCAACACCCTGGCCTTCCATGCTGAGCGGTAAACGTTGATACCACTAAACCTCTTGGGTCTTCTTGGTTGCATGAGGACCCATGAACCTTTGTTTATCCTTTGTCCAACCCATTGGTTGTCTGCACTTATTGAAGCTGGTATTGTAATTGAGGATATGCTACTACTTGGCCTTCTAGGCAAAGTGCCGTTGTTGTTTGTTGGTGTGAGAGACAGTAAACACCTTGAGGCTCTTGGGCGAGAAGACGTGGATGCCATAACTCTCAGAGAAAAGCTTTAGTGGAGGGAGATTCACTTTGAAAGCATTCTAATGGAGGGAAAGTGTTTTAAAATTCCAATATCTTGTGCGGGCTTAATGGTCACCCTCCAGTACGTTAATGACCATGAGAGAATATCAGAAGTGGGACCACACGCAAGCACCTAAAAGCTCGGTAAAAGTAAGGAAATTACTATGCTACAATCCTAGTTTCGTGAAAGTTTTATGCTATTTTCCTATTTTTTGGGTCTTTCCAGGTACTTTTCTACGTAACGTATCCTTCATGCTCATTGAACGCGCTCTATTTTTCTCTCTCTTCATATGGCCCTCCAAATGACCTCCAAAATTTCCTAATGGACTAGGCAAGGCATAGAGGAAAAATAAAAATATTTTTACTATGTTGTTGACATCATAGTGCAGTATATCAAAGCACTTACAAATTGTTGTGTACTATCCCAGAGTACTGTAGCTCACATGAGTAGCTGCATAGCTTAGTGACAAATATTCTTTCAAAGCAATTAGAGGGCATGACCTTAGCAGTGTTTGAGTATTCTACTTAAAACATAATGCAAAGAAATGAGGTATGAAAAGAGGAGTGACGTATGCGAGGTACATACCAGGAGGGTTTGGACTGGGTCTCCTTCAGTATGCATGTCGAGAGAGCCGTGTTGTCTCTTTGAATGGTATAAGCAAACACATCTAGGAGTTTGGCACAATCTTGTATGACAGTGTTAGTATAGTCAACATTCCAACTACATGACCTTATATTCATAATGTTTTACCTTAACCATCTATAGAGAAGTATTAGAAACAGTAGCATGGATGTCATACAAAAACAGATAAAGAAAAGTATATCAAGTAATATGTAACAAAAATTTCACTACCATTATACCATATGATGGAACATTAAAGATAAAATAGAACAAGCAATTTGAAAAGCTAATTCCATTACATCACTACTAATGGGTACAATCTTACATTACATAATTAATGGCGTAATATGCAAATAGTGATGATAGAGTAATTTTCTCATTTAGAGTATAGAGTTTCTTACATAGTTGGATTTGCATTCTTGTAATCGGGATAGCGGTCACTTCAAGTTTTGGTAGCTAGAAGTGTATCTAGTTAGAGTTCTCATATGGTCATTCTTGTTAGAATACTTAGGCCCGATGCACCTTGACCATGCGCAAAATATGTAAGGTTATGGAAAATACATCCCAATGACAGATACCTAGTCACTAGTGTCACAGATACTATAGTTAGAATTTAAGCGTTTAAATATCTCTTTATGAAGAGGTGACATATGCCCTTAGATATTGTGTGGGTTAATATCTCAAAGAATAACTAAAAAAAAGTTGCTTCCTGTACATGTTTCCTTAACCAACTGATATGTCAGTTTGTGTGGGATGTTTTGATCATTGACCAAAATGCGTCCTTTCACTATACACAGTAAGCCCTAAATTGTGAATATTGATGTCACCCACAAAAGTTGGGCAGATTGTGCTAGTATGGCTCTTTGAAATGAATGATGTCATAAGAAATGATAGAGAGAGAGAGAGAGAGAAATAAATTCAATAGAGAGTTTATGCACAATGATAAATATAATCATGGAAATAAAATATAAACAATGCTTTTTTTAAAAAAATAAAATAAAAAATCATTGTTAAGGTCAATTACAATAGAAGAGTGTTGTTTAGTTACTCTATGTAACAATGCAGTGCCCCGATCATGGTGTCTTTGTCTTTGGTAACTTCTCTCATGTTGATACATGGACTGCAATCTCCACCATCATCTACTGTGAAATTCTTCCAGTGTGTTGATTATCGTGCGTTACTTTGCTACCACAGGAACATCTTGCAGAAGGAACATTGCCAATATGTTGGGCATGATCGATGATTGACTTTGTTAATCATCACAATAATTTGAGTGAGACTGGAGATTAAATATACATATCACTTTTGCTTGTGTGTGGGCCGATGTAGAACGAGTCTTAATAGGTGTCCCAGAACAGTTCAAAGAATAGGCCGCAAGGATTGAACTGACTAGTGTGGAGCTCTAAACCCTAAGAGTTACTGAGTTAAATGCCTATGAGATCACCAGCGAGTGGAAATGATCCCAAAAGAATTAAGCAGTAAGGGTTTGTGGGTTAGTAAAATCAAGACGGCTCGGAAGTGAATGGCAGAGTGTGGTATTGAGGATCATTGGATAATTTCACCATGGCATATCCGTGTGCCTCGCCTTGCCTCGCAGTTCAATGGTGTGACATTGTGGCGAGAACTTTGAACGACTGTTGTTGTTGATTCACGCACAGGTTTTTGTGTTGCCTTCTCTACTTGTGCTCCCTCCTATCGAGCGATGATGCTTCTGACTCCCCTTTCACAAGCATTCAAAGCCATATACCAGGTGCTGCTGATTATGACAAGGCCTGAACGTCAGCACCTCAAATGCTTACAATCTCCGCTTGTTAAGCGTCTAAGTTGACACAGAAGAAGATAAAAACTCGACGTGGTTTATGTGGTTGGGGGACGCCATGCAGACCACGAATTAAAAAGTGGGTGAGAGTGAAGGTTGGCTGCATGTGAAGAGGGGGGGGGGGGGGGGGGGGGGAGAGACAAAGATAGAGAGAGAGAGAGACCGGCTTTGTCTGGCAGCTAAGAAGCGCGACAGAATGAGAGAGAGAAGGTGAATGGTTCGCAATGAGAAGTGTGCATGTGGGTGGTAGTGATTGTCCTGATTTTAGGTGCTGGCGGGGATACACTTAGGTGAGAAAGATCTACTCGTTGCATGGTGAGGAGTTGATGAGTTGGGAAGTGGTCTGAACCAGTTTGCATGGAGAGTGGGTGGTAAGAAAGAGAGAGACAGTGGAACTGGCGGTTGCAAGGAGTGATAGAGGGAGACCAAGGGTGGTTGTTGGGAAAACTGGAGCCACTCTTAGTGCGAGAGGGTGTGAAGGTGTGGAGCTACATGGCCAGCAAAAGGTGGCGGCTGTGAGTGAGTGCAGTCACCATGCATGGTACTAAGGGTGGGTGCTTGCAACTAGCAGTCATTGCCACCATGCATCTGAGCGAGGGTGGGTGGTGGGGAAAGTTGGAGTAGATGCAAGCGCCCACTGTCTGCTGTGATCGGGTTAGGCATGTGAGGTGTCAGACAATAGTGTTGGCGGCCTATGCTATGGGATGAAGATGCTCTTGCTATCGGACTACACACACAGAGAGAGATATCGCTGCTAGCCAATGCTGCTTTTTTTTTTCTCACGGGTTGCATGCTACTACCGTCCAGCATCCATGATTCCTATGCTATAGATCTTGGTAATTGAGGTGTGTGCGTCAGTAAAGGCTTTGTGAAGTTTGCCATGGGCTCAATGCTGCCGTGTCAGATATTTCTTCCTACTCGTGTGCTGGCCGCAACGAATAATAGTGTACAAATCATTTATTTTGTTAATTACCTTACTCTTGATCTCTGATATTAGTGTTGGTTCTCACCACACTCAACAGCCTAGGTCGGCTACGAGCATGAGTGCAGTGCGCACTAATAGCTCTACGTAGGCTTCTCGGAGCATATATCCTCAAAGCATAAGAATCAAATTGATCATGATTAAGGTAATTGCAAAAGACACTTTTTTTTTCTATTTCTTTACAGATCATCTAACGCAATAGGCAGGTATGGTCTCTTTGACGAGTGCACATTCATTTGCACTTCTAGATGTCTTCTTTCCGTTCCTAGCGGCAATAGAGATCATTGAGATTTACTCTATAAGCAAGTGTATCATACACAATTAAGGATTAATGTAAACAATCATCCTACCAAGCTTGCTAATTAAAATTTTGGTTTGTTTGTATACATTCAACTTATAATTTAATAGATTTGCATTCCAAGCATCTTTTCCCACAGAACATACACATACATCCCTATATATTGAATGAAAAAGTTCAAATAACTTAGCTGTATTCATTGCACCTCTTGCTTTCTTGGTATTCATGCTTCCTAGTAGTAATTGCAATTCCAAGATAGTTTCCATGGCTCTGATACCAATGCTACAATCAGAAACGTCGCGAGCCCTGCAAAATAGCAAAAAAAATATACTACAAGCCATGAAACGAACAAATCTGCATTCCTCAAATCACACAACGCATAATCCAAGTTGTACACGAGCAGAGAGAGACAGAGAGCGGGAGAGAGAGATAAAGAGAGCGTGCAGGTTCACCTCCTAGAGTGGAGTGCTATGCCAATACGACGAGAGAGAGGAGAGGGGAGGAGAGAAGAATACACGGACACTGGGTGCAATCTCCCCCCGTGCAAGAGTGACCATTTCCCTCTTGCACGTATTTGTTTTATAGATTTCTCAAATGGTCAATTGTGAGTACAAACTGGCCGGCCGATCATAAATGGCCAAAGCTCATACAGAGCACTTGAATATACATAAAATATAATGTCCTTCTGCATAATCCATTATCTGCTAATGCTTTTGCACCTGCCACCTGCAATAAATGGATAAATATCAATTCCATAACACTCAATTCCTGCAAAGGGCTCACCTCTCTCCCTCTTCGATTTGCAATAGAGAGCCAAGCTCTCTCTCTCTCTCTCTCTCTCTCTCTCTCTCTCTCTCTCTCTCTCTCTCTCTCTCTCTCTCTCTCTCTCTCTCTCTCTCTCTCTCTCTCTCTCTCTCTCTCTCTCTCTCTCTCTCTCTCTCTCTCTCTCTCTCTCTCTCTCTCTCTCTCTCTCTCATTCTCATTCTCACAAATGGCAGGGCCGAGTTCTTCCTCGTTCAGAGCAGGGCCGAACCCTTGCTCCTTGCTCTCTCTCTCAACCTCGCGCTCCCATGGTGACTCTCATTTCGGCAACTCCGGCCCTCTCTTGCATGGCTTGCAAACTGCAGCCCTCGCTCTCCCTAGCATGGTTTGCAAACTGCAGCCCGCCTCTCAATCGAGAATGGCCTGCTCATCTCTCTCCATCAGCGGGTGCCTCTCTCTCCTCTCGTAATCAGCTGGGTGCTTCTCTCAACACTCGTAATCAGCCGGGTGCCTCTCTCAACCCTCGTAATCATCCGGGTGCCTCTCTCAACCCTCGTAATCAGCCGGGTGCTTCTCAATCGACACACACTTGCTGCTCGCCACCCTTTCCTCGTGACCTTCCAGATCAAGACACGGCCCCCTTTTTTTTTCTCTTTGCTAAGGTCTTAAAGGATTCTATTCCCACCACATAGTCTCCTCATAGAAGAAACTTTAAGGTTGTAGAGTAATCTCTCAAGACCTCCTCTCCCTCTCGGCTATGGCTCACAGGGCAAAGCCCTTTTCTCTCTCACCTTGATTCACAACGGGACAAATCCATTTTTCTCTCTGATTTGATGCAGGGCCTCGTTCTCTCTCTAAGGCAACCCAACGAGGCAATCCTATGCAGGGGGAGGTTTCTCCTCTCTCTTGGTTCCTCCACACAGAGAGATACTCTCTCTCTCTCTAGGCCATAGAGAGGTACTCTCCCTCTCGATTCCTTGCAGGCTCTTGACTATGGCCGTTGACTATGGCCGCTCAGACATTCTCTCTCTAACTCTCGTACAGGGAGCGCTTCATGGCTCCCTCTCAACATGGCCTCCCATGCTAGTGAACATTCCAACATATGTACAAAAAGGAGATGCCTCCTCATAATGGCTTTTATTTCATTTGTTGCAATCATCGTCCACAAGCAGCACTTCGAAAGCAACTTCATATTTTAGAACTGTTTTCACTCTTCATTTAAACCTCTACACCACTAAGAAACATAAAAGGTATGATTGCCTCGATGTCATCAAATTGAACATCCGGAAGGTTTCTTCTCTTTAAGCATAATGCCATAATAGGTGCGGCGTCTTCATTGCCTGTCAAAACAAACTCCTCTTGGAAAATCAAGTGAGAGTATCATCAATGGAAATTTATAATAAAACAACCTTTCAAGCTCGCTTCAAGTGCTCAATAGCTAATGTAAGTGTTCTCTTTCTCTTTCCAAAATCCCCATGCCCTTGGCCAAAAAAGTGCAACACTTGAGATAAGAAACTTCAATTTTTGATATCCCACCATCGATATCGGATTTTGTGGCTTCTTGGCATTCATAGATTTGACATCGATGTTTGGCTTCTTACCTTAGCACAGGTAGAGAGCAAGGTATAGTGGAAGCATAGTTTTTATTTTTGGCTTCTTGGCGTGAGTTAGCGATAGAAGATGTAACCAACATCTCCCTTTTTCTCTTCAACAAAGACACACACACACACACACACACACACACACACACACACACACAGATGGCTCTGACATACATTCCGAGAGTAATTTCTCTTGATGAGTGGCATCAGCTCTTGGAAGACAACTTTGACCACTACTAGGTGGTTGATTGTCCTATGTGTTTTCAATGCACTTTTTGATAAATAGGTAGTGTGCCAAATCTCATCATTTTTCTTACAAGCTGCATCTTGTTTAGTGTAGATTATGTGGCATGGGTATTGTGCTCATATAGGACTATGTGGGTCACTTTAGAGAGTATTTTCAGCATGGTTTTGTGTTGTTTTTTCTATGTATGCATATGCAAATATAGAGCGAGCTAGTTATAGCTTGAAAGTGGAAAAGTCCTAGATATAGAGATATTTTGGACGAGTACAATTGTTCATAGAGCCGCTTGTTCAAGAGTGAGATAGTTTGCTAGGCTTTTGGAAGTTATGTGGTTTTGCTACCAAGACACTGAATTTCTATTCATTGTTTATGTTTGGGTGAGATTTTGGAGATTTTGTTCAACTTTCAAGGATCTATCTGTTGAATTTTTTACAGATTCTCACCATGCTTTGTGTGTATCGACAATTTACTCTCTAATGGTTTATTGGTCGAGATTTACTCCCACTTTGACAGTGGTCAATTTTTTACTCTTACTTTGGGTATTCAATTTTAGAAACACACTGGTGTTCTTGTACACACTGTCGCATGAGTGAAATTTTCATATGCTCATTGTGGCTACAAGTTATAGGTAGTCACATAATTTGATTCTACAAGTTATAGGTACAAGTTCTTTGCAGTTGTCAAATTGTAAATGCAAATTTGTGGCATGCATATTGAGCATCCTCTTTGCTCTCTACTTATGCAAATGGTTATGTGTTTTATGCTCTAGTGAGAGATGTTTATCCCAATCTTGAGTCTTTGCTACTCATTGTGTGTGTGCATTATCACTTGGTGCTTGTTTATGCAATGAATTTTCTTGATTTATGGTTGAGATTTTGATCAAGATTTTGCTTAGTTTACAAGGGAGACTCTGCTGGTTTCTCCCAAAATTTATTACCATAGTTTTGGCTTCATCACCATACAATTTTGTTGCATATGTGTTATTCATTGATATGACATCCATCATGTGTGATAGTTCATAGTCGACAATGATGACTCCTGAGAGGCGGCAATCTTGTAGTTGCCAATATATGCAACGTTGGCATTGTTGTCACACGTGGCACATTAGGGATCATTGCTTTCAATGTATGATACAATGACAATGATGTATACAAGATGCATATGTAGTTTTGGCACAAGCTAGAGTGGCGGTTTCATATGCCAGTGACGATCATGTCAATTCACCTTTAGCATTCCTCTTGCTTGCATGTCTTTGAGAGGTGGAACTTCTCCAAATTGGTTGCTAGATGCGGATGCACATCATGAGTGGTTTAGCACTTTATCTAATGGGGTAGCTTTGGTTGTATATAGTTGGACAATGGTTCAACATTTGATATTGTAGGTGCAAAAGATGTTTTCTTGTCATTACCTAGTGGTACATCCTACATGCTACGACATTTGTGATATGTTCCTTAGTTGAGGTAGAGTTTGATCTCAGTGAGACAATTAGAAGATTGTGGGTGTCAGATATTTCTTAGAGAGCAGCATTTCCAAATGCAATGCAAATCGCTAGTGATTTCTAGGGGATCCAATAGTGGCTTAGTATATCCTACACATGGACCTAAAGTACGAGACGGAATAGTCTCAATTTTGTTGTTGGCATGCATTGAGAAAGAGACAAGACATGTCTCCTTCATCAGTGAGCTCCACTGCTCATGAGATAGAGCTATGAGCTGTGCATGACATGCTAGTAGACTATGTAGAAACAAAGGGAGAGCTGTAACACTCTAGTGAGACATAGCATGTATCATCAAAGTGTGTGCAGATAGAAGTAGATCAAGTATGCTCCCTAGAGACATCGATAGAGATGATGAACATGGAGTTCATTAATATGATCATGCTAGAGGTTGATGTAGGACAGATAGTTTCTCATGTGGATGAGAGGGACATAGCTATCCCAATGTTGACGAGACACATCCATACATGATGAGAAGTCCTAATGATTTAGTGCATACAAATAGCACTAAGGAGGCTAGTATATCCAAGTTTCTACAGATTTTGTTATCGTTCAAGGGTCTCACCCTACTAGTACCAAGACCTAACTTGTGGGAGCTTTTGCAATAGGGATTTCCAGTTGTACAATGATTGACACTAGCCTAATGCATTGTGGATCTATGAAAACCATACAAAATTATTTGTGGGATTTTCATGCAGGATCTAGCATGGATACACATGCTTGCTTATCACTAGAGCTGATATGGTTGCATGTGGATTGAGTGAGAGAGCCAGTGGGCATAGGCTGAGAGAGCAACTCACCTATTTTCTTGTGCACCTAGTAGCTGCAAAAGCAAAAACAACCCCATGCCGTGATAAAGTTGTCTTTTTTCAATCTTTAGGAGCAAGGAAAAGCTGAAAATATCATGAATAACCATCACAGGCACTATATTTTTCAAATCCATCCACTGCATCTAAAAGTTGATCAATGAAAGGCAAAGGGTAAGGATCTTTCTTGGTCACTGCATTTAATGGATTGTAATCAACACAAACTCTCTAACACCCATCTTTCTTTGGAGTGACCACTACAGGGCTCACCCATTCAACATTATCAACTTGCTCAATGAACCCTGCATCCAAAAGCTTATCCACTTCTTCCTTTAAAGTATTCATTTGCTCCTTGCCCATCCTTCTTAATTTTTGTCATATTGGCTTTGCCCCTTTAACTAACTCGATCTTCACAGGATCCCCAACAAAACCCCTTATTTCATGGTATGAGGTGACAAAAAGGTCTGGAAACCTATCCAGCATTGCTAACTACTCCCTTCTTTCTCCTTGCATCAAATCAGTAAACATATTTTGAACCAACTCTTTCTTCACTGGCAATTCCTATTTAGGTTGCATCAACTCTTCAAGTTGCTCTAAATGGCTTGAAGCGTTTATATTCCCTAACACTTGCATTATTTCACCCACTTCCCTCTTCTCCTTGTCCAACAACAAGAATGATACTTCACCCTCATTTAGAACTATCTTCACTGGTAACTTTGGATTCATCATCCTCACTCACATCTTCTAGTGCCATAGGTTTCTTTTGGTAATCATATCAAACACCCTCCTTTCACCCTTTCTGCCATACACACAAATTGTTCCCTTGCCCCAATCTTTCATAGCACCAACATCTCTCAACCAAGGTCGTCCCAAAATGAGAGGAAAATCTCCCAGACCAATTGGCATAGCATGAAATTTTACTATAACCTTCACATTAAAGACTTCAACTTCCAAATTCTTAATCATCCCCAAATACTTCACTTTGGCATGGTTTGCTAGTCAAATTCAAAACCTAGAGCTTTTGCATGTAATGAGACCAAGTCTCTCGACACATGGCTGTGTGATCACACAAACTTGAACACCTCCATCATTGTAGGCTTCTCCCATGCCCACACCTTTGTGCCAAGCTTTCACCACAGGAAAAATGTCGGGTAACTCTCCTACAGCCAACACTCTAACTTGTCCATGCTTCGGCTCTTTTTATGGATTCACTAAACATTTCCATTGCCTTTTGAGTTTGGGCACCATATTCATCAACTATCCAAAAGTACAATCTACTTTCCTCCCAATCAGGTCTTCCTTCAAACTATAAGGGTCAGAAGATGTCTTGGTAATGCTAAACAGTGAGTATGTTTGAAGTTTCTGTAGCTGGGATTTTATTAATCCAAGTTGAAGTACTCAAAAATCTCTACATGCATGTCTTTACGGCTCATCAATCGGAGCTACGGGTAAGAAGTTATGACAGTTTTAAGTTGAGTCAATAGCAGATCTGTACCGGATTGAGCACCCACTAATAAAAGGTCAAAAGTGATAGGAATGCATGAGTCCGAAAAGTGCTCACTTTCAGGAGCATGTCGGTCTTTTCAGTTCGTCAATTGAGGTTTCACTTGGCAAGATATGGCCAATTTAAGTAACACCGAGGGCCGGGTTCGAACCGTCTTGGTCGGCTCGGACGAAGTGCTATCTGGGAATTTTTGACATTGACCAAATTTCGGGACGTCATGCAGCAATGGTTTGGTTGATATGTTGAGCCTAACAAGAATTATTAACTAGATTTTGCTTATAGCAGGGAATTTTCAACACAGCTATGGCTTAAGCAGATATGAAGTCGAGCATTTTTTGCATCTTAATGGCTTGCGGCAAGGTCTGCAACACTAAAATGAGCAATAAAATTCATGATAATAATGTCATTAAAAACCAGTTGTCGTGCTCGGCAATGCGGTGCCTGGCAATGCTTTGCCCGATATGTGTACAAAATGTGGTGTCGTTACGAAAGCACAAAAGATCTTGGTGAGATTATTGTTCCAAGTGAAGTCTCGTGGAGTGTATTGAGTGCAGATAATATGCTCACTTGGCAATCCCTTGGCCGATTTGTATGCCAAAGGTGATGCCCTTTACAAACGCCGGCCACCCAAAGGCCTTCTCAATGGCCGCCCATTAAGTCACTAAAGGAGGTTTTTTTTTAAAACCTAATGTGAAGCAAAAAAGGAAGAAGAGAGCCATGGCGTGGCGGCAGCGCACAAAAGGCGTGCAGGGAGGGTTTTGCTCGCGCAGGCCAGCTCGGGCCTCAGACGGCTTGGGCGAAGAAGAAGAAGTTGCTGGGAGCTCCTGGCGCTTCGATTCGGCACCAGTGGCGCTTGTTTCTGAGCCGGTCCAACTCGACCTGCCACATCACTAAGCAGCCCTTCCCATTAGCGATATCGTTAATGGGATGCCGGGAATAGAAAGGTGCTTTTTTCACCATGCAATAAAAAGGAAGGAAGGACGTGTGATGGGGCGCTCTTCATCATAGAGCTCTCTCATCATCGGGAGTTCTCCTCCTCCTCATACCTCCAAGCCCTTAATCTAATCCACACCATAAGCAAGGAAGCCCTTAAGCTAATCCCGCTCATAAACCGCTCGTATTATCTTCTAAGCACTGACTAAAGCTCCTAATCCCTTAAGCAATCCTTAATCTCATGAACCTCAAGCTCAATCCCTTAAGCTCCCACTAATCGACTCTTAAGGAGATATGCCATCCAAGCCTAATCAAAGGTATTTAGATCCTCTTGATTTCTCTAATCTCTCATTAGCTGTTCATAAGCTCTCTAACTCTCGAGCCTCTAATCCTAAGCCATGAGTCAAGCTCTCAAAATCAAGCCTAATCTCTTGAAGCCAAAGTCCTTGCTCTCATAAGCTACGCTTGATGTCTAATCCCATTTCTAAACCAATTTCCTAAGCCAGGCCAAATCTTTTAAGCCACCATTAACTATTTGAATCGGGAAGAAGCCAAGGCGGACGGCCATTGGAAGGAAAACTCCTGTGCCTTAACGGAAAGAAGCAAAAGGCGGGACACATCAGGTCTTTGATAATTTTCTTGATTAGCACCTGGATTAAGCCAGGTTTCAACTTGTAAGGAGCATTAAGCCTCCATTAGTGATTAATTAATGTTGATTATGGTGGCTTAACTGAAATTAAGAGTATCGTTTGTTTCGAGCTTTGTCTTGTTAATTGTGCCTGCTGCATCTCTTTTCCCCACACCTCTCACAGTCAGGGGAGCTATTGAAGAGCAACTGCCAGATTCAAAGATTTCATTCATTTTCTTGTAGCAGGTTACTTGGCAGTAGATTTTTTTTTGGATTTATGCTAAGACAGTCGTGTTTTTGGTTATATGATTAGTAAGCCTCCATGGCTAGCTTCGAGTTGACATCTTGGACAATTGTTATAGTATCTTAACATCTTTTGAGATGGTTCTGCTACCAGAACTTGAAGTAAAGGACTTGACGACCATTCCATGTGCAGACAGAGTAAGGCATACTTGAGCTTGACAGGGTTCCTTAAAGAGAGCTAATGGTCAAGCCGTGTGCATAAGTAACTAGAGCACTTGAGTCTGGCGGGGTTCACTAAACAAAATTTCATAATTACATGCTTTGGAGATACGACCACTACTGTTCAAAGATTTGTGATGGGATAGCTTCCAGATAATTGAGTTAGACTATTGATGTTATGATTTACACCTTCTTTTTGTTTTACATAGCTTTATCAACTACGTGAGCTTGATGACAAGTAGCTTAAGGTATTTATAGAAGATGCAGCTTGAAGACCGGATGGCACAGACCGGAGGCTGTGCAGGTTCAGAGGGGATGAATGTCGTGCCGCTCCGCTCCCATGACAAGAAAATGAGCAAAGGAATGTCGATCAAGAGTATTTGAATCCTGCATGGTTAATCAACAGTTATAAGGGCTTGCAAATAAGCCAATTTTAAGCTGAAAGAGTGCCTGATGCGGCTCTAAGGGTCAGAAGATGTCTTGGTAATGCTAAACGGTGAGTATGCTTGAAGTGGTTGTAGCTGGGATTTTATTAATCCAAGTTGAAGTACTCAAAAATCTCTACATGCCTGTGTTTATGGCTCGTCAATCGGAGCTACAGGTAAGAAGTTATGACAGTTTTAAGTTGAGTCAATAGCAGATCTGTACCGGATTGCACACCTGCTGATAAAAGGTCAAAAGTGATAGGAATGCATGAGTCCGAAGAGCTCACTTTCAGGAGCATGTTGGTCTTTTCAGTTCGTCAATTGGGGTTTCAGTTGGCAAGATATGGCCAATTTAAGTATCACCGAGGGCCGGGTTCGAACCGCCCTAGTCGGCTCGGTCGAAGTGCTATCTGGGAATTTTTGACATTGACCAAATTTTGGGACGTCATGCAGCAATGGTTTGGCTGATATGTTGAGCCTGACAACAATTATTTACTGGAGTTTGCTTATAGCAGGGAATTTTCAACACAGCTATGGCTTAAGCAGATACGAAGTCAAGGGTTTTTTGCATCTTAATGGCTTGCGGCAAGGTCTGCAACACTAAAATGAGCAATAAAATTCATGATGATATTGTCATTAAAAACCAGTTGTCGTGCTCGGCAATGCGGTGCCTGGCAATGCTTTGCTCGATATGTGTACAAAATGTGGTGCCGATCTTGGTGAGATTATTGTTCGAAGTGAAGTCTCGTGGAGTGTATTGAGTGCAGATAATATGCTCACTTGGCAATGCCTTGGCCGATTTGTATGCCGAATGTGATGCCCTTTACAAAGGCTGGCTACCCAAAGGCCTTCTCAATGGCCGCCCATTAAGTCACTAAAGGAGGTTTTTTTTTAAAACCTAATGTGAAGCAAAAAAGGAAGAAGAGAGCCATGGCGTGGCAGCAGCACGCAGAAGGCGTGCAGTGAGGGTTTTGCTCGCGCAGGCCAGCTCGGGCCTCAGACGGCTTGGGCGAAGAAGAAGAAGTTGTTGGGAGCTTCTGGCGCTTTGATTCGACGCCAGCGGCGCTTGTTTCTGAGCTGGTCCAACTCGACCTGCCACGTCACTAAGCGGCCCTTCCCATTAGCGATATCGCTAATGGGATGCCGGGAATGGAAAGGTGCTTTTTTCACCATGCAATAAAAAGGAAGGAAAGACATATGATGGGGCGCTCTTCATCTAGAGCTCTCTCATCATCGGGATTTCTCCTCCTCCTCATACCTCCAAGCCCTTAATCTAATCCACACCATAAGCAAGGAAGCCCTTAAGCTAATCCCCCTCATAAACCGCTTAGATTATCTTCTAAGCACTCACTAAAGCTCCTAATCCCTTAAGCAATCCTTAATCTCATGAACCTCAAGCTCAATCCCTTAAGCTCCCACTAACCGACTCTTAAGGAGATATGCCATCCAAGCCTAATCAAAGGTATTCAGATCCTCTTGATTTCTCTAATCTCTCATTAGCCGTTCATAAGCTCTCTAACTCTCGAGCCTCTAATCCTAAGCCATGATTCAAGCTCTCGAAATCAAGCCTAAGCTCTTGAAGCCAAAGCCCTTGCTCTCATAAGCTAAGCTTGATCTCTAATCCCATTTCTAAACCAATTTCCTAAGCCAGGCCAAAGCTTTTAAGCCACCATTAACTATTTGAATCAGGAAGAAGCCAAAGCGGATGGCCATTGGAAGGAAAACTCATGTGCCTTAACGGAAAGAAGCAGAAGGCGGGACACATCAAGTCTTTGATAATTTTCTTGATTAGCACCTGGATTAAGCCAGGTTTCAACTTGTAAGGAGCATTAAGCCTCCATTAGTGATTAATTAATGTTGATTACAGTGGCTTAACTAAAATTAAGAGTATCATTTGTTTCGAGCTCTGGCTTGTTAATTGTGCCTGCTACATCTCTTTTCCCCACACCTCTCACAGCCAGGGGCCCGGTGCCTTCCCAGCTCACCTTTCGCACAATTATCCCCCGACATTCTTGGTGAACCCGACGCAAATGGAGCCGGGGTGGGAGGTCAAGATGGAGATTCCAGCAAAATTGAAGCAGTTTATTGAAGATTACAACCTGAATAGATTTGATAAAAATCTAGCAACAGCAGATCTGCCCAAAATGTTGGGCTTAGTTCAGGGATGCTTGCAAGAAGTAAAGCTATGAAGAAGAAAAAGTAGCTTGATGATGCAGTGGAGATGGCACTTGATGTCGTGCATGAGCAGTATGGAACTTTTCAAGGACATGATCCAGATGGACTGCTTGCATGCTATCAACCGGAGATGAAGAGCCGAGGAATTCCAGAAGATCGGATAATTTCAAGCTTTGAAGAAGTTGTAACCTTCGAGTTTAAAAATAAGGTACGAGAACTGGCCGAAACATATCCCACGCAATGGAACTATTTTGCAGATGGTTTTGTTCATGAAATCTCAAGAATTATCGAGTTAACAATGAAGGAGATTAATGAACGAGGCCAACTTATTTTCTATAAAGAAGAAGGGGATCATATGCAGTTCCTTAATTATGATCAATTTTGGGACCATATTTCTGCAAGAAGTCAAGCCAAGGAAAATACAGCTTTGGAAGAAGCAGATTCAACTTCAAAGGACCATATTTTTAGCAACCAAGCAAAGGTACATAATGAATTTACTGCTGAAACAAAAATGTATGAATTTTTTTCGAAGATTGCTTGCATGGAAGTTACCTCGAATAATGGTTCTAGTGAAAAGCTAGACTGTACAGCAAAAAATTTACAAGCTATTGACCTTGGAATGGGATGCTCTCAACAAGTTTATCAAGAAGATGAGCCACTACAGGCTTCTAATGGTCTATCGGCACTATAGCTGAGCAGGGTAGCAGATTTATTGCAGATGATTGCAGGTGATGAAGTGGGAGAGACTGTGAACCTAACACAGTGTGAAAAAATAGGGGAGTGAAGGGATGGATCTTTGTGCTAAGATATGTGTGAGAATGACAAGTGTTTAACAGAAATATATGAGAGATACAATGATATACAGAAAGGAATATCTTATTGATGATGAAGCTTCCTTGAGATACAATATTGGTACTTGCAAACTGCCAATGCAGGTACTGTAGACTACCAATACAGGTACTGTGACACAGTCTTAACAGTACTAATAACAGAGAGTAAATAGTACCAAACAGGCAGTTATGGTACTCTGGAAGTACCTAGACAGGTACTCGAAAAGTACCAATGGTACACAGTATAGGTACTTCTGTGAGACTGAATGGTTGATCCCCAAACCCAAGCTAGAGGTTAAAGTCCCAAGTACAATGAGTGTGTTTTCCCAGATAACAACACTCTATACAAGATGATCTAATCCTCACAAGGTCTCTTAGATCTCTCTCTGTGTTCTCTGTCTCTCTGTGTTCTCTGTCTCTCTGTGTTCTCTGTCTTTCTACTCTGTGTATTGAACTAGTGTACTGGTACATCTTTATATATCTGTATCTCTCAATGCTGAGCATAAGTCGTGGATCCCTTTGGTAGGTAGATGCACCATTATGTGGGGAACATATCTCCTTCATGACAAGTGTTTAACAGAAATATATGAGAGAGACAATGATATACTGAAAGGAATATCTTATTGATGATGAAGCTTCCTTGAGATACAATATTGGTACTTGCAAACTGCCAATGCAGGTACTGCAGACTACCAATACAGGTACTGTGATACAGTCTTAACAGTACTAATAACAGAGAGTAAATAGTACCAAATAGGCAGTTATGGTACTCTGGAAGTACCTAGACAGGTACTCGAAAAGTACCAATGGTACACAGTATAGGTACTTCTGTGAGACTGAATGGTTGATCCCCAAACCCAAGCTAGAGGTTAAAGTCCCAAGTACAATGAGTGTGTTTTCCCAGATAACAACACTCTATAAAAGATGATCTAAGCCTCACAAGGTCTCTTAGATCTCTCTCTGTGTCTCTGTCTCTCTGCTTCTCTGTCTCTCTGTGTTCTCTGTCTTTCTACTCTGTGTATTGAACTAGTGTACTGGTACATCTTTATATATCTGTATCTCTCAATGCTGAGCATAAGTCGTGGATCCCTTTGGTAGGTAGATGCACCATTATGTGGGGAACATATCTCCTTCATAGTCCAAGAAGAGATCATGGCTGTATCTCCAAATAGGTAGCTCCCAAGTTGGCAAGTTACCCTCTGTGTGCAGTCTGCAACTCTGCAGGCAGCCAACTTGGCACCTTCACCAAATATGGTAGAAGCTGAATTAGGATAAACCCTCTGATAGGATTATAGTCCACATGGAGTAGAACAATTTCTCTTTGTATTTCTCCACGAGATCACAGCTGTAGGTGGCTATTTTCATCCCTACAAATCTGCCTGCTGCACCTCCTGAATCTGCTCCTACCTTTTAGGTACTTTTCCACCTAACTGCTTGGTGGTTTTTGTAGATGCTTCAACGTGTATAGCTGATGATGCAAGGGTTATTGACCATCCAAAATGATGTCAAGTCATCATCCTAAGCTACCATGCCATCATGCTACCATAGCATCATGCTTAAGCCTTTGTTCCCACCTTATTCAAGTAGATGTGTTGGACTTGTAACTTTTTAACACACAGGATGTACCTGATAATGCCAGTGAGCCTATGGTTATTTATGGCAATATGTTTGCTGGATCTCTTATCACAGAAGCAGATTCTATAATTGAAGATTTTTTGACCCAATCTGAAGGAGAAGGTTATAGTGGTACAGCTCAGCTTTGTGATGCATGTACCCCATCAGAAGGGGTGCCTGATGAACCTTTTCAAAGTTATAATGGCTTGCTAAGTAGCATGGATGCAGATGAGGAAGCAGAAGGCGGGACACATCAGGTCTTTGATAATTTTCTTGATTAGCACCTGGATTAAGCCAGGTTTCAACTTGTAAGGAGCATTAAGCCTCCATTAGTGATTAATTAATGTTGATTACGGTGGCTTAACTGAAATTAAGAGTATCGTTTGTTTCAAGCTCTGTCTTGTTAATTGTGCCTGCTGCATCTCTTTTCCCCACACCTATCACAGTCAGGGGCCCAGTGCCTTCCCGGCTCACCTTTCACACAATTATCCCCCGACACCGGCCCCAAGTTCTTGGCTTCACAAAACCTCATGACCCTCCAAAGGCTGAAATCCAATTATACGACCTCCTCAAGTGTTGTCCACAATTTGCACATACATAGGTTGTTGTCCATAAGGACCCACATCCTTTTTACATTCTCTGCCTGCAGAATAGACATATTTCACTGGAATTGGAGCATAGGGCACTTTCTCCTCAGTGGGGGCACCGAAAAAATGTTAGCGGGCAAACATGAAGGAAAATGAATGCCTCTATAGCCTTGCACGATCCACACCGTCGTAAGGAAGAACTATTGCACGGCCAAAAACACTTGTGGTAAACACCTATAGAGATTTATGAAAAACCATTCAAGCATGGAACACACTCAAAATTAGGAGAAATAAGGACATCATGACAAAGTTCGTCTCGTGGAGATGTCCGTAGAGTATCCATAGACAAAAAAAAAATGAAGGGTGAAAGAGTTATGGCTGCTCGATCAGGGGTGCACTCTTTCTTGCTCAAAAATGAGCTCTCTGGAAGTTGTGCAAGTGTTGCAGCTATTAAAATGGGGGCTTTCTTATCTCTTATCCCCAATAATTTTCTCTCTCTTCTTAGCCGACAAGGCTCTCTCTTAAGGCATCTTTTAATTGGATCATTTTAGGCCTTTTTTGGGCAAAAAATGAGCTGTCGGTGACCCTTTGACCAAGGAATGGGGTGGGGACAAGTGGCCAGTGGACCAAAAATGAAACCAGGTACCTAGGAAGCTGAGTGTGAACTGGAAATAAATGTGCTATCTCCTTCCCCATGAGCCCACGATCCCCCATAGCCAAGCCTTGAGAGAGTTCCTCTCACCTTTTATATACATATAGTGGGCTCCCAAAGTGCCCTATGTACCCCCCACTTTCCCCTTTCCTCTTCTCATGTGAGATAATCCCCATGCCACATGGAAACTTCCTCCCAAATCCCTCAAGCCCAACCAATTCCCAGCTTCTCCCGAAGCAAGAGGACCTCTCGGACAACTTTCCCCGAGGCATAACTTGCTGCTCCATTCACCAAATGATACATCGTAACACATGGCTTGAAGCCCATCACCTCAGCTATCTCGAGAAATATAAAACTTCAACATTTATAATCTTAGACTCTCAAGTTGACCGAGTTGCACTCGTCGCATGCACCCACAACCACCTTCTAAGTTGAGACCACCCACTTTGGATGCTCGTAACTCATGATGTACAAGTCCGAGAAGTCAATTGAAGAAGGAGTAAAAAAGGAAGTAAAAGAGGAGTTAGGGGAAATAAGAATCTTAGGTTTTTTCTAAGAAGGGGGCTCATCAAGGGCTCATCATCATCAAACAATCCCCTCAAAAGAGAGCTTTGTTACAATACATGTTTGTGCTCTTATAGAGCCTTTCTTGAATCATGAAGATGGTGTTCCTCAAGATTCCATGGTATAATTGTCCTTCCCAAACCCTAAACACCCCATCGGGGAGAAAGAAATTGTGGGAAAGAGGAAGATGAAGGTGGAGAAAATTATTTATGGAGAAGCAGACACTTTCATTGTCTTGGATTCGTAGCCATATCCAAGAGCTTGAGCGTAAAGTTAGTCTTCAGAACTCCAAAGAGAGAGAGAGAGAGAGAGAGAGAGAGAGAGAGATTTAAAAATCTTGGGCACTTGAGAGAGTGTGTGATAGGAGAAAGAGCCCCAAGAATGCAACAAGCCCTCTCTTATATAGCTATGAAAGAGTGCAACTAGTCTTAAGTTAGAATGCTTCACACTTGACCAATGAGGTGGGAACACTTCCTAATGCAACTCAGCATGCCCAACACTTGTCCCTCTTGCCTTGCATCCTAGAATTTGAAACCCCCCCCCCCCCCCCCCCCCCCCCTTCCTTCTTGGGACTCATCTTGGCAAGTGGAAACACCACACACACTCACAAATATTTGTTTAAGTTCACACAAAACAAGCATGTGCTACTTTGGACATGTGGCTTAGTCAAGCTTAGTAAACAAAGACTAGAGAAACTAGAGACAACTGGATAAGGAAGGGTTGATCCAACCTTAGTCTTTAGCTTTTCCCTTTCATTTAATAAAAGCCATAAACTGACCCTTTTATTAATTAGCTCGGGTGCAAGACCTTTGCACAAATTTTGGAGGCTTATGAAGCTGACCTCGGGCTACAACCTGCTTGCTAATTTAGGACCTGCTAAATTAGGATAATCCTTGGCAAAAATAAACTCACCTTTGGGCTTTAAAACTTTCACCTCGTGTGCAAAAACTTAGCACAGTGCTTTGGAGGTGTTGTCAAGTTACTCCCAAAACCTGCTAAATTTAGACTCGCTAGATTTAGACATTTTGTAGCAAGCTAGATTTTCACCCTAAGGCTTTCCAAACTTCATGCTTGGATTCTAAAGAATTATTCTAAGGATTGGAGCTTAGCATAGTCACTTTCTATTATTAAAACTCTTATAATTGTCGGAACCATGTCTTTACTTATCCCCAATCATCTTTCATAGTAGATTGGCAAGGTCTACTAGATGCTTGAGAGACTAAGCTGCCGCAAAATTGATTCATGGTATGCATACACTTAAAACTTAAAACATTTAAAAGAAATCTTAAGAGTCAAAATAAGATAAATTTCTTTCTAAAATATACTTTGTTCATACATGATTCTTATCTTTGATAGGAGTCATTGTAAAGTATGCACAAGGTTTAGATTATCCTTTAGCTGGATGGCTTGCATCCACCTTGCATCTTCAAAAGAATAATTCTTAGAGTGTTAACACTTTATATTTAACCTTGTCTTCATGTTGTGGAATGCTCTCTAGTTGCAAGGTCTCTTCTTTACCCTCAAACTTGGGTGGTTCCTCAATCACTGGTTCTTTGGGTGGTTCTCCCTTATAGGTTTGAAGAGGCTCACATGGAGCTCATATGGAAGGCATTATAAATGAGCCAGGTACTTGGTAACCTTAACTTATAATCTGCTTTATTGATAGGCATAAGAATTATAAATGGGCCATAATTTCTTTTTGCTAACTTAGCATAATAATTATGGTGGCCCGTAGTGTGACTTAGGTGTGATTTTGTAAATTTGAGTAATACCCGATCATTTTCTTTAAAGGGCAAGGCTCATCTATGCTTATTAGCAATAGCCTTTTGCTTCTATTGCATGATGGATGTAGCTTCTTTGATCTTTCAAAAATAATTCTTTAAGATCCCTACTATACTCATCAACAATAAATATGTTCCCAAGTGTCTTGACTATCAATAGGAGCTTGGTTCTTCCTTCAATTACTTCGAAGGAAGCCTTTCCTATAGAAGTATGGACAGTATTACTGTACGCATACTCTACTAAAGTTAAATATTTTTCCCGTTGATCTCTTTAATTTACTTTTGTAATAGTCTTTGAGTAGATCTATGATGGTTGAACTTGCTATCGTACTTTGGCCATTCATTTGTGGGTGATAGACCAAGGAGAAAAGTCAACTTAGTACACAAATTCTCAAAGAGACCCTTCTAAAAATTGCTGGCCATTCTTGGATCTCTATTGGATACTATAGATGCTGGATGATACTTAAAGACCTATGAGATAAAGAGGGTTGCCCTATGGTGTGCTTTAATAGTCTTTTTTCCCTTGAGAGTAGCTTGAATCCCTCTATGTCCCACATAAGGTGGAACATGAGATTTGTATACAACCATTTCACATAGATTGTGTGCTATACATAGCCTATTGCCATTAAGAAGATAATCATATTGCACATTGTATGATTTCTATTTCTTCCCTAGTGCAATAGCTGACATAACATCTTTGAAGTCTTTTGATCTATAGCATACTCATCTATCATAGACAATAGATCATTGTGAGTAGCTATTGATACAGCATTCATCCTTGGCCTTTGTGAAAGTGCATTGGTCACTTGGTTGTGCTTACCAGCTATGTGAGCAATATGAAAATTAAATTGTGAGAGAGTATTTTTCAACCTCATTTTCTTATCACTCAATTTAGTTTGCATTAAAAAGTATTTAAGACTTTGATTGTCTGTGCGCAAAACAAATGGAGTGCCTAGGAGATTAGGTTTCCAAGCATCTAGGGCATGCAAGATAGCTAAAAGCTCTTTTTCAAATATGTCTAGATTATTTTCTTGGTCATCCAATCTCCTACTTTTGTATGTTAAGGCATGCCCTTCTTGAAACAAAACAACTCCAAACAATTGTCCACAAGCATAACACGCTGGACATCAAAGGTTTTTGAAGTTTTGGTAATATTAGCACGAGTTGAGAGATAAGCTTTTCCTTTCATTTGTAGTCCATACAAATTTAATATTCTTTTTAGTCAAATCATACAATGGGTTTTCTATGAATGAGAATTTTTCTATGAAGTGTCTATTATATGCACACATTCCTATAAAGCTTCTCAATTCATGTAGACTTGTTGGTATAGGTGATTCTTTTATTCCCTCCTATTTTGCAAGGTCCATTTGGATCCGTGCTTGAGAGATAATATGACCTAAATACTAAATCTCTTTTAAGAAAAATTACTTTTCTTTTGATTAATGTAAAGCTTATTGTCTCTCAAAAGTTGAAATATTACGTGAAGATGCTGCTTATGTTCCTCAATAGTAGATGATAATGTCATCGAAGAATATTCTCGTGAATCTATGATGAGGTCTAACAAGCCTTTCCATGATTTGATTGAAGGTAGCCAATGCATTGGTAAGTCCAAAAGGGAGTACCAAGAATTCGTATAGGCCAAAAGTTGTTTGAAAGGCCTTCTTATGAATATCTTGAGGCACTATCCTTATCTGACAATAACCAGTTTTGAGATTTATTCTACTAAAGTAAGTAGACCCTTGTAACTTATCAAATAGATCTTTTATGTTGGGAACATGAAACCTATTTTTTATGGTTATCTGATTTAGCACTCGATAATCCACACACATTCTATAAGTACCATCTTTCTTTTGTACTAGTAGAACAGGGGAACAAAATGGAGATGAACTAGGCTTGACCATGCCTTTTTCTACAAGCTCAATCACTTGTCTCATAATCTCCTCTTGCCGAGCTGGTGAGACTCAATAAGGAGGCTTCTTAGGAGGTGAGCTACCGTGTAGAAGTTCTATGGAATGATCATCTTGTCTCCTTTTGGGAGGTAGCTCCTTGGGAATGTCATCTATAAACACATCTTGAAACTCATTTAGGAAACTAGAAAGTTATAATTCCTCTTTAGTTTCATTTTCAACTTCATTAGGAACAAATGCATCTTTCTTAGACTCCTTGACAAAAACCGTGTAACAAGAAAGAGATGTTTTCATTACTTTGTCTAAATTTTGAGTCTGTAAAAGAGGTATAGTGTTGCCCGCACTATTGACATCAAGCACAATATCCTTGCCTTGATAGAAAAAGAGGACTTTTCTCTCTGGAAACTTCATAGTGGCAGCCTTATAGTGGCAGCCTTGTGATCAAATCATGGTGCTCCTAGGATAACATCTTCATGCTTGAGTGGAGAGATGAAGAAATCTTCTTTATCAACATAACTTTTCACATGGAGCCTTAGCTTCCCAATTAACGTACTGACTCAGACCGCTTGCCCTTTGAAAGCCCCATCTACTTTTACCACATCTCCCATCTCAAAGTCATGAATTCTTAGCTTGGTAGCTTCCTCAACACAAATGAAATTGTGAGTAGAGCCACGGTCAAAAAATATGAAATCTTTGTGTTCCTTACTTTCTTCCAAGCATAAGAGAGTGGTGCTCCGTTGCACTGGCCTTCCTCTTTTAGAGCTTCCACCATGGTGACTCTAGGAGGTCATTACGTTCACTTATCTTGGGACATGCACGAGAAATATGACCTTGCTCTCCACACATGAAACACTTGTTATTTTTATGATAAAGTTTATTTTTACTTTTGTAGCCCTTTTCTTTTGCCTTTCCTTTGTTGTTGTTGTTGTTGTTGTTGTTAGCCTTGGGAGAATTCTACATTGCATTGTTCTTTCCCTTTGGCTCATTTGATTCCTTGACTTCCATTGCCTTGGAGCCCTTCTTAGCCCCTGGTTGTAAATGAATCCTTGAAGTGACCATAGTATGATGTATGACCCCCGTAACAGTTTTAGGTCTTTGTGAGTCAACATACTCACAATATCCCCTCACATAAATCGGCACAAAATTGTTACTTTTGTTCCACAAAGTCTAATGTTTTTGCCAAGCTTTGAAATGGTGGCAACCTTCTCCCTCATTTCTTTTTTGAGGATTGAAACCTCTCTCTCTCTCCAAACAGGCATTTTTTCTTGTAATGCCAATGTGTTGAGCTAAAGTACTCGACCTTGGTGCATCCACCAATGCAAAGAATCACTTTCACCCATAGACAACCGTTTGCAATAACCTAGCAACCATGGATCTCCTCTCTCAATGCATTGAAGAAATGTTGAGAGGCTACTGACTCACAAAATCATATGGGTATAGATGGCCATCCACTCAAAGTTCTACATTAGTGTCTCCATCAGTGTGTTTGCTCAACCATATGTGTGATCGTCAATGTAAACTTTGTGGGCAAGCAAATATGTAAGCTTGTGGTGTGGGGAGTACATGGTGGAGGAACACAATTTTTCATACTGTTGAGTACCATGTCAGCTAATCCTAAAGAAACAAAGGAGATTAGCGATCAATATAACATGACAAGGTTCCCTTCTTCCAGTAGTGGCACTTCTCTTTGCAATAGGGGTGCTTGGTTACTTTTATAGACCGTGGAGGCCCTACAAGAATAGGGATGTGGCTAGTGTTTTTCCTTCTTGTGTCTAAAATTGGGGTAGAGAGAGAGGATGGCTAGTGACTACTTTAGAGAGAGGAGAGAGATTTTTGGCTACGTAGGCTGTGTTTAGCCAGATTGGAAGGTGCCTCCTTTTACCCAAGGTTTATTTAACTGTGCATTTGGGCACTCTTTTAAAAAGAGTGTGAACCTATCCAAAACTCAATAAAAATTATGTGCATTGAAAACTAATGCTACATTACACTTTCTAGGCTTCCTTGGATGCAACCACATGCACAAATGCAATGCAAACATAGATTTTCTTGTGGAAAAGCATCTTCTTTCCCAAAAAGCACTTCAAAACATCCTACTTTTTATCAAAATCTATTCAAACCCCATCTTTATTCCTTTGCTCACATCTTTATGCATAATCCTTTAGCCAATTTTGATTTCATCCCATACCAGTAGAATATTTCCCATCCAATGCTCCCTTCACCCATCCTATGATGCAACGGGAATAACCATTTCTCGATTTCTCCCACCAAACATACAAAACAACTCCCTCACAATGCTTAATGTCACCCATCACATCAAATTTTTTTGTTCTTGATGGCTTTTATCAATTCCAATAGATCTACAATTCCTAACTTTAAGAGTTCAAGCATACATATTTAAATATCCTTATTTCATTAAAGAGAAATTACTCCAAAAAATTTCCATTTAGCAACATTTCTCTTTCTTCTAAACAATTGACCTCAATTGTAGTGCTTGTACATATCCTTCTCGGGATAAGGTGCTAGTTCCTGCTCGATCTTCCACAAAGCGTCTAAGGTAGAATAGTTCTTGAACTTTACCAAATACTTTTGTGTAGTGTTTCCAAACTTTATAAGATGCTCTTGATAATGAATAATCTACTCCAGTTGGAGTTTCTTTTTTGTTTCCTCCACCTCGGGAGGTTGCTTAGCAATAGGCTAACTTGGAGGCAATCGCACATATGGCGAGTAAACTAACATGGAGATCCTCTAATTAGGCATCATCTCTAATTGGAATTTCAAATCGTTCACTTGGTCAATTATCTTAAATGGCCCAAAATGATTGGAAAGTTTTACAACTTCTTCCTTATGAATTGCTTGTTTCTGTAGTCTTTCTTTCTCATACTTGAGTAAGACCAATTGAATGACTGCTAAGTCCAAATTCCTTTTGTGCTTGTCCAAAGCTTTCTTATGTTTTTTTAAAGAGCGTAATATTGCGACTACAAAGATCTTATCCTTAGTTAAAATGGTCGGTGGAAGCAAAGACTTACTATAAAGAATCTTGAAAGGTGACTTCCCTGTAGACGAATATATGGTATTGTTATACACATACTCAATAAGGGGAAAATAATTTTTTTAGTTAGACTATCTATCCAACGCATAAGACCAACACATCCAACACTATGGAATTGGAAATCTCACTATGCCCATCCATTTGGGGATGATATGCCAAAAGAAAATTCAACGTTGTACCAAGGTTATCAAACAAGGGACGCCAAAAGTTTCATGTCATTCGAGGATCTTGATCACTCACAATAGACTTGTGCATCCATGATGCTTGAAAATATGTGCTAGAAAAACTATTGGAATTAGGGTTACAAGAAAACACACACAGCTTGCAGAAGATGAAGAAAGATCAAGGCACACAGCAGAGAGTGTTGTGTGTTCACACACATCACTACCACAAAAAAAATTCCCGCTGGTAGTGATGCGGTGAACGAGAGCTGGCACATAGAGTATAGGGAAGTGTCATGCCCTTAGGACATGATCAATCCACAAAGGAGAGTAAGCCCAAAGCTTTGCGGAAAGCTTTGAACTTCTCATGAGACAATGCCTTTGTGAAAAGATTTGCAAGGTTTTCCTGTGTTGGCACGAAAAACTGGGTTCCTTGCAACTACCAATGCGCTCTGATTGTCAGTGTAGATAGTGTTGGCAGTGTCATGTCCAACACCCAAATCAGTCATAAGGCATCTGAGCCATACACACTCAACCATAGCTGTGAAGACTGTCCTGTACTCAGCCTTACAAGTGGAAGTGGCCACAGTAGGTTGCTTCTTGCTCAACCATGATATGCATGAGCTACCACGCATGAAACAAAAACATTTGTGGACACTCGTGTGTCAAAACAACCAACCCAATCTCAGTCCAAAAAAGCATGTAAATTTGGCACCAATAATCCCTTCTTGGGATAATACAAGCCAAGATATAAAGTGCCACTCAAGTGGTGAAAAATCCTCTTGACATCCTACCAATGCTTAGACCCTAGGCTATGCATGAATCTACTGACCTGTGAGACTGTCAACTGAATATCCGGCCTCGTGTTGCATACATAAATAAGGCATCCAATAGCAGTTTGGTAAAGAGTGACATTGGTAGGATCATCAGCATCATGAAGTATCAATTTCAAACCTGTTTCCATGGGAGTGGCAAATAGGTTTGCAATTCTCAAGTCCGAACTTACATAGCAATGTCTCTATGTAGCTTTTTTGACACAAGGCAATACCACCATCACACTACTTAAATTGTATACCCAAGTAATGATTCAACAACCCCAAGCCTTTCATCTTGAAAGTAGCATTCAAATCAGTCTTAAATTCAACGATATGTCTCTCATTTGGTCCACTGATCAGCAAATCATCTACATACAATGAGAAATACATCACCCTCACGCTTTACATACAATATGCTTTCTGTTGGACTTTTACAAAGGCCTTGTTTGACCAAATGAGTATCAAATTTCTCATACCAAGCACGAGGAGATTGTTTCAACCCATACAAAGCTTTCTTGCATTTGCACAATTTATCCTCTTGTCCTTTCTTGACAAAACCACGAGGCTGCGTTACATAAACTTCCTCAAAAATGCACCATTAGAGAAAGCAGTAACAATGTATGGCTAATGTACATCCCAACCAAAATGAGCTGCCAATGCACATAGAAAACGCACAGTTGTCATACAACAAGTGGGAGCAAAAGTCTCTTCATAATCTATGCCTTTTTGTTGTGCATAACCCTTTGCAACAAGTCGAGCCTTATAGCGATCAATCTCGCCATCCAGCTTGCATTTCAGCTTGTAAACCCACTTTGTACCAATGGCCTTTTTGCCAAGAGGCAAATAGTGTCATTTTCTATAAGTACATCATATTCTGATTGCATGGCAGCCATCCAATTTTTTGAAATATGTGCTTCATCAAAAGACAGAGGTTCCTCAACATCATGTAAGCTAGACACAACTAAGCATAACAATCTGATGCATAAGATGCACGGCAAAAACCTGAACGAGTACGACTAGACAAAGATGCATCCAATTTATTGTCACGCAAAGTATGCACCAGCCATTTTGGCATACCTCTAGCCTGCTTATTCTCAGTCCTTTCCTCATCAAGTACATCATGTACATCTACATGAGTAATAGGTTGATCTGTAACATTTTCAAAAAAAGCCCCATAGATTGTACATTTTCCTCATTGGAATTTACATTCAAACTTCCATCACTGAAAAGAGGCAACAAAGTGTCATAAATGTCATGTGAGCTTACATTATCGTCTCTAGTACATGACAGCAAGGGCTGAACAGAATCTTCCACAAACAAAACATCCCATGAGACCAAGATACACTTTGTTTGCAGACGATACAACTTGTAACCTTTGCTTTCAGCACTATAACCAACAAAAATACATTTGACATCCTTATCATCCAATTTCGTGTGCTGCATTTGTGGCACCAAAGAGTATGCCAAAAACAAAAAACACGCATGTGCTCAATAGAAGAATTTCTATCATCCCATGCTTCATATGGAGTCATAGACTGCAAAGCTTTTGCGGGACACATGTTAAGTACATAATGTTAGGAAATAGGACGTAGCTAAGTAGATGAATGAGTAGTTTACTTAATGGAGAGAGATAAATTATCACACACGAGAGATTATAGAGTAGAGAGAGAGAGAGAGAGAGAGAGCACACAATATACATGGTTCACCCAATGACAAGCTACATCCACAGGAAAGCAGCCACTCAATGGCTTTAGTACTTCAAACAAGATGTAGGTTACAAAGGGGTTATACCCTAATAGAGCTCGCACCTTGCTTCACTCTCACCACCTCACACCCACCTTGTTGAATCAACTTCACACTCCAAAATATGTGTAGAAATGGCCTCCTTTTATAGGCCAAAAGAGCTGCCCTCTCTCATGAGAGGCAGCCGGGTGTAGCCACCATTGTGTAGACAAGTCCAAATCGGACCCTCCAATCCGTCCATGTGTGGCCGCCCGTGAAAAGACAAGTCCGCCTTTGAAATCGGCCACCGGCCATTGACTACCGACCAACCGGCCATAATATTCCGGTGAAAAGGAATCTTTCAGCCGTGAAAATTTTGCTTTCAAGCGAGTGATTTGTCTTCACGAATGATGGCTTCTCCTCATAACGGGGGCCTTACAAATCTGCGTTTTTAACACAAAAAATTACAAGGGGTAAATCAGGCTCCATACTTAACACTAAGTGGCACACATGATGGCCTGAAGCCAAAACAAATGCGGTAAAGCTTGACTTTTGACCATACATCGTGCCATCTCCGTAAGTGACAAGTTTTTCCTCTCAACAACACCATTTTTGATGAGGTATATAAGGCGATGTACATTGGTGTTTTATCCCATGACTAGCCAGAAATGCACTAAACTCATGAGACATATACTCCCCCCCTCGATCGGAACGGAGGGTGCCCATAGTACATTTTCAGAAATTTTTAGCCATAGCCAAAAATTGTTTGAAGAACATAAATACTTCAGACTTTGCTTTAAGAGGATATACCCATGCATGCCTAGAGTAATCATCAATGAAATTCACAAATTAAAGGTAATTGCCAAAGGACGGAGTTTGCATGGACCCACAAACATCACTATACACAAGCTGCAACTTGCATGTGTCCCTAATTGAACCATCCTTTGGAAACTTTGAACGCTGCATCTTACCCAAAATAGAGCCTTCACAAACATGTTTGATAGGTGCTTCAAGAGGCGGCAAAGAAGCAACCATAACAGATTTTTGCAAACGCAGCAAACTGGAAAAATTCAGATGTCCAAAACATGCATGCCAAAGTTTTGCATCTGAAATAGCCTTAGAATCTACAACTGCATTTGGAAAATTCTACCCACACTTGTCATATACAGTGAGCTTATACATCCCACGGCATAAAATGCCAGAGGCAACAATTTCATCACCAAAACTGAGATCATATATTGTACATCTGTCATCACAAATTTGACCACAAGGCCAAGTTTAGCAAGTGTAGATACAGACAAAATATTCTTCTTGATCCCATGTACATACAATGCATCAACAAGTGTAAAAGAATTTCCATTTGCAGTAGTAAGCACAATCTTTCCAACTCCCTTGACCGGATAAGAGGCATTGTTGGCACAAGTGACTGAATTCCTATGAGGGACATCCTTGAGAGAGGTAAACAAGTCACAATGAGAGTTAATGTGCTTTGTAGCACCACTATCAAAGTACCACACTTGAGCATCTGCAACAATTGACAAACATGCGTCATGGATAGAAAGATCATAAGTGCACTCTACACTAAAATCCATTCTGCATCAACATCAACATCACAGTCTCCTTTCACTGGAAGACTCAACAATAGTTGTATTTGTAGTGGAACCAGCATTTGCAATGGAACCAGACTCTTTCTTCGTAGCCTCTTTGGCCTTCAACTTAGGACACTTCTTGATCAAGTCATTATTAGCTTTACAATAATGGCAACGCATCTTCTTTTTACCCTTATCACTAGAATTCCCAGACGAATTTCTATCAGCAAAAGTATTAGGAACATGTGATTTACCACTTGCAGAAGAAACATGAGAAGTGGCTACATTGTTGTTACCACATTTTCTTTGAGCAGCAATAAAGGCATGTTCAATTGCACGCTATCTAGTCCTGTTTTTTTTGGACAGTGACTCTTGCAACATCAATGTGCATAATGTATCAAACTTGACAACTTCAGGATTTCCTTGGGTCATAGGTCTCCAAGTACTAGCAAAAGTCTGGTAAGAATCTGGCAAGGCATCAAGAACAGTCTACACAAGGGAATTGTCTGAAATGACCTCACTTGCAAAAATAAGTTGCTCATTGATATCCTTGACACCCAGCAAGGAAAGTGTCCATGTCATCTTCCTCATGCATAATCTTCGACTCCAGCTCTTTACGCAACAGCAATGCAATTTTGGCCTCATTGTGACTTGCTCAAAGACCAGCTAGAATATCCCAAGCCTTTTTTGCATATTTTGTTGAATGAATGTGGGGAGTAATAGTGCCCTTCACAGACAACGTAATCAATGCATGAGCTTGTGCATCTTTTACACCCCAAAGAGCTTGCTCAGTCGTAGGCCAAACAACTCTAATAACAGCAATCCTTGCAGCAAGACCTGCAACATCTGTATCCTTAGAACCAGAACGTACATCAATACCCTGCACAATGTTTCAAACTTCCTTTGACACAAGAACATGTTGCATCATATAAGCCCACATAGGGTAATTGTCCCCATCCAATCTGTCCTCAGTAGCAAACATCTTGAACACATCTGCATTGTCGTCAGCCATGGTAAATGTTGCACCTGATATGAAAATTGTCCAAAAAGAGGAGAAAGAAAGTGGGAACAATATGTGCTATATAGCACAAACTATAGAAGGCTGTAAGAGACTTGTTATGCAGATAACGGCACTGACAAAAGTTTTGCACAAAATGACAAAATAGCATGTACAGTATTGTTTGTAGTGGAAACAGAGACCAAAATGATCCTAAATCAGGAATCTAAGCAAACGCTCGCCAAAGCTCACAGAAATTGGAGAGAGTGAGCATGCGTGTGCTGGAGTTGTTGGCAACTAAGCCCCAGAAGATGCAACCTGCTTTGATACCAATTGTTGGAATTAGGGTTTTAGGAAAACACACACATCTTGGAGAAGATGAAGGAAGCTCAGGGCACACAACAGAGAGTGTATTACTTAGTGTGCAATGGAAAGATAAGATAGCCCTAGAGTGATGCAGTATATACAATGCATGGGGGGGGAAAACCTCATAGCAAGGGGAAAAATGCCCCGATGGTCCTAAGTGTGTTCACACACATCATTACCACATGTATATGGTAACAAAAACTCTAGCCGTATGATCTACTTTGATCAATTTTCTTATTGGAATAAAGTGAGATTGCTTGCTAAATCTATCCACAATGATCCAGATCGCATCATTTTTAGTCTGAGTCTTAGGAAGACCCATAATAAAATCCATGGCAATACTCTCCCAAGGTTGATAAACCAGAGGCAAGGTTGGAGTAACCCAGGCATGGGCACAGGTTGGAGTAACCCAAGCATCTTATGTTGGTCGTACTTGACTTTTTGGCAAACCAAGCATTCCCTAACATACTGATTGATGTCTGCTTTAAAGCTTAGCCAACAGAAATATCTTTCCAATGCTAAGGTCATAGGGAATATACCTTGGTGACCTGCGTAAGGTGAAGCATGTGCTTCATCAATAATTTTCTTTCTCAATGGCACTACCATGCAAATTTCTTAGTGGTGGTAGAGGTAACCAATTCAAATGGAATAAGGATATTCATTCTATTGGTTCCGTAACTTGCTCCAAATGGAGGAGAAGTTTGGGTCTTTCGAGTATAAATCCAAAAGTGATTCCACTTCGTGGTGATATAATTCACCCTTGGTCGTCTACACAATGTGTTTGCCGCCACATTCTTACTCCTGGTCGTATGAAGGATCTGGAAGTGAGACATGGACAAGAAGTTTGACCATCTCATTGGCTTCTTAGATAATTTGCATTGTGTAAGGGAATACCGCAGACTCTGATGATCAGTTCTGATCACAAAATCCGAGCCTAGAAGATAATGCTTCCAAGTAGATGGCATGACTCACAGTCAGAAGTTCCTCCTTGTAGATTGAGGCATGTAATGGTGCATCCTTAAGCCGTTTACTTTCATAAGCCACTGCATGAGCTTCTTGGTTAAGCACTACACCGATGCAATCACCTGAAGCATCGCAGGGAAGCAAGTCTGGCACTATCAAAATAGAAACATGGCTTAATAAATACTTTAGCCTATCAAATGCAGCTTCTTGTCTTGATCCCCATCGGAATGGGATCTTCTTCCTTGTTACGTCATGGAGTGTTCATGCTACATGAGAAGAGTCTCAAATAAAATTCCAATAATATGAACACAATCCCAAAAGGCTACATACATCATGTACCATAGTGGGAATGACCAGACGTGTACCACTTGGATTTTTGTTGGATCCATACTCTTGGTTGTGAGAGACTATATGGCCGAGATAGTGTATTATTATGAGAAAGAACTCACTTTTCTTTGCATTTACATGCAACTCATGCTTTTGCAATTCCTAAAGCATTATATCTAAGTGCTTCCAGTGTTCCTCCTCTATCTTCAAAAAGACAAGTATGCCATCAAAGAATACTCCTATAAAAGCTCAGTGGGGACTAAAAATCCGATCCATCATTCAATTGAATCTGGCAGAAGCATTAATCGAGCCAAAAGACATTACCAAGAACTTGTAAAGTCCAAAGGTAGTGCAAGATGTAGTCTTATGGACATCCTCAAGGACAATTCATATCTGATGATACCCGCTCTTTAAGTCTATGTGACTAAAGATGCTTGCACCTTACAATTCATCGAGAATATCACCAATCCAAGGAATTGGAAAATGATTCTTGATGGTGATCTTGTTTAGGGATCAATAATCTGCTTTCAAGCCTACCAACATATTTATATTTTCTCTTAGAAGGGCTACTGTCACATGGCACGGCAAGAAGCAATCTACGATTGCTCTATCAAGTACAAAGGTAGAGTATGTGTATATAGGGTGTGTGTGTATGTGTGTGGGTGGGTATGCATGTATGTGTGTGAGTGCTCTCCTATATCTCTTTGTAGTGTTGATAATAAAATACGTTGCAATGCATGAGAAGTGGTTATGTTTGGAAAAAGTTTAAAACTTTTGATCAACACTTTTTTTTATATGCTAATTTTGATAATTAGAAAAAAGGGCCATATTGATAGTGTTAAAAACCAATGTAATAGACGCAAGCTAAAGCCCAAAACTATGCGATAAGATGAGGTAATTATCAATAAAATAACCCAACCAAAACTTTATGGAAGGTGTAGATGATGGAAAACATTAGCACACCATATAATTTATGGGTGTTTTGTTTATGGAGCCATTTTATATGGTGCAAGTACAAGGACCATAGACTATGCAAACATGGGTGATGAAAGTACGTTCTATCAAAGATAGGGACAGGAGTGCTCTTTGAAATACAAGGTGAGAAAATGAAGGGTTGCAACTTGCCAAAGTAGTTCATGCATCATTATTTATAGCTTATTTACTGAATCAAAGGTTTGAAGTAAAGTTTGATCACGATAGCTTTTTGTAAAAGACCACCAAGTTTGGTGGAAATATTATCTATTATGCTAATTCATGCACTCTGAAAGAAATGGAGTGCTGATCTTCTACAAAACAAGAAAGGCCTAGTCCGTTCAATAATTTTTGCAGATGGCCTAATTATGTGAACCATGACAAAATGCAAGGAATTGATGACATCCACTTTGTATCGGAGAGGAATGCGACGGCAATGCCACTTTGGCTTCGTACATTTCTTTTAATAAAAATTTTACAAAGGCATAAGAAATAAAGCTTTTAAATGAAGGGAGCATTTTATAGATTTAAAAACAAAGAAGATGTCAAAGAAGGGAGAAAGGAGGTTATTTACAAACTGAAAAGGAAGATTATGTCAAATGTCCTTCTCCATTTAGCCTTGTTTTGCACCACCTTTTGGGATAAGTTGGTACAAAAAATAGTTTACTCTACTCACCAAACACATGACTAAGAGCCGAGTCTCGCAGAAGATTTGAGGTAGAAATAGTCCCACTAGAGGAAACACTATAAAGTAGACATTCTAAAAATAAACCAAACTAGGCAGAATTCTCATTGGTTAATTATTTCCCAAACCTCATAATCCTTGGAAATAAGCCAATATTAACAGTACTACTATCCTTCAAGGAGTTGTCTCCTTAAGTTTCCAAATATGAGGTGAGTTCCGCGTGCGAGCACCACAAGTCTTAAGCGTGACCTAGCTCTAAAAGGCATGAGGCACAAAGTAGAAATTATTACATGTGTCATTAAATGAGATGATAATGCAACAAGCCTATAAAAATGTACATAATTACCAAGACCTCCAATAGCCATGGAAAAGTTGCATGTAGAATCCATCTCTCTTTTCCTGCCTTGAGATGTATAGCATGCCTACCCGTCGCAAACGAGATCCACAAAGAATCAAGTGAGTGCTGCATGCTCAAGTCCTCTGGAGAAGTTACATTGTAGAATGCATCTCTTTTTCTGCCTTGATATGTATAGTATGTGCACCCATTGCAATGAGCCAAGAACCAATTCCACAAGGAATAAGTGTATTGATTGAGCTCTGCATGCTCAAGAAGAATGGGTTCCATAGTTGTAAGAATCGTTGCACATGAAATTTGAGTTACTAGACCTGTTTTACCGATGCCTGACAGATAACCAGACCTAAATTCAAATTGTTTTAAGTTCCTTAACATCTATACCTGGCATTAACCAGACAATCTTCCCGCAGGGATTTTCAATGGGTTATTCAATGCCTCATAGAGAAACGTCAACTGTCGTAGCAAAGGAAACACAAGCCTTTTCGCAGGCGTTCGACACAACAGACCACATTGCCCCAATCCAGGACATAATCCACCACCCCTCGTAACTGTTTTTTAGAGCTATATGGTGAAGAACAAGACATCAGCCATTACCAAGAAAAATGCACTTAGGTGTCACAATGCTCAACACAATCAAAGAACATTGCCCCCTTCCTAGACACAACCAACCATAACCCCTGACAATTTTGGCTATCTTACAAAGATCTGTACAAGTATTGACCTCCTCTTCTTTTTATTTCATAAGCAAAATGTATGAAGTTGCAATCATTAATGAAAAATGATACAACTTGCCACCCTTTGGATTCTAAGCCCCACAAATTTGTTTCACCAAAACAGCTTTGTGCTATGATTATCACAGCTTGCCACAGTGCCCTCATGTGAATTCTGCATGATCTCATGACCGAGGGGCCTGCCCATGTGCATGACCTTCGCCTACCTGTATCCACCCCTTCATTATTTTCCATTCAGCTGCTGACCTGGCAGGAAGAGCTCTACCGCCGCAGAGGCTTGTGCAAAATGACAGTCACATACTTGGCTCGAAATCTCTGCGTGAAGCCGAGAGCTAGCACTGGAGGACTGGACGTAGCTTTCTTCGTCTCTACAAAAAGATGGTTCAAGACTACGTGTTGCGGTCTCGCTGCGCTACACATTGAACTAGGCTGAAGGCTGGGACCGGAGCTGAACCGGTGTTGTGCAGACTCAAGTTGTGTGTTAACATATAACTGAGAGGGCAATAGCGGGGGATCCTTGCTGTAATCTTCTGGTCCAGGAAAAGGACTATCGTAGCTTGACTCTGGGGAGCCTGGGACTGCAAACTCTGCAATACCATCCAGATTCTCGGCAACATTATCCTGCACGACATCTGTAGTCAGATTTCGCCGTAATTAGATTTCTCACCTTGCATCTCTCTGATGGACCGCAAGATCAACATGAATAACATTGCAATGCTACAAGGCCAATATGCACCAATCCTGCCATTTACTGCTTCGATTGCCTAGAGTTCTGTTCAAAATCAACACACCGACATACAAGGCCCTCTATACTGAATTTCTCAATAAGCCAACAATCCAGTCATTTGAAACTACTATGTTTGTAACATCATCCTCGGGTAGGTAAAGTAGAATGCAGCTTTTAAATAGAAAATTATCTCTAATGAGATCCAACCTGTTGTAGCTTTCTATCATTCAAAGACTACAAGTAGAAGAAACACAGTAATAACAAGCTACCCATTTTTCAAAACAAAACCAGTCCAGATTGTTGTGTGTAGATCCAAATGCATGCTCGCATGAGGTAACCAGTGGACCTTACAATCTGTATGCTTTTTCCAACAGTACAAGGTGGCCTTGCATAGAAGGCAATGGGACACAACTTGGTTTTCTGGACTGAGCTGTTTCTGTTTTCTGAACTGAGCTGAGATTGTTGTGTGTAGAGTTTTTCCCAATGCATGCTCGCATGAGGTAAGCAGTTGGACCTTACAATCAGTATGCTTTTTCCAACAGGCCAAGGTGGCCTTGCATAGAAGGCAATGGGTAAAACGTGCAATTTCCGGAGGTTTTGAGCCTACTTGATTTTCTGAAAAGAGCTGTTTCTGTTTTGGCAAGTGGAACACACATTCAATCTCGACATAGACCCGTTAAGAAACCAGTTGGGAAAGAGTTATCTTTTCATAATTTCAGACAAAGGTCCAACTCAACTTACTGCATGGACATTTCAGACTAGAGCAAACTTTGAACAAGTGGATACAAAGCATACTTGTAGGTTGACGTGAGGATTAAGAATAGCCATTATAGCTTAAAAAAGGTAAAGAATCTCAAGTGACAGAGAGAGTATCACAGGTTCATAAATAGAACCAACCTGTACATAAAGTATGTTGACGCCATTCCCACTTTCATCCAAGACAAATGGAAGATCCGGCGAATACGTCCACTCACCATTGACGAGGAATTTGTAATGATACACGCCTGCTGCAAGAAACTTGAGAATAGCAAAGTCTTTGCCAGATCTCTGCAAAGTCAACCTACACACACAAATTCATAAGCTTCAATGAATGGAATATCCACTGTATTTCACATTTTCCCAAAAAGAGGCATTTTGTTTGCAATCAAACATCACTTAGTTGCAAATGGTATGCCTAGATAAATTTAGGATGAGCCCAGATTCATCCTTAAAGGAAAGTGCAAGGTATAGACCCGTAATACTTTTGCACAAGACAATATAACCATCAGCTCCATCATGCATATTATTGACTAAATACCGTGACTTTCCCACTAATGTCATCAGTGCCCAATAGTGAGTGTAGAACTAGGTAATAACATATGCTCCCAAACACAACACACACGCACACATTAGCATACATCAACACAAAGTTCAGCATACCTAACAAATATGATTTATGCAGTCAGGCACATTATACGAACCAACAAAGTGCCTCATGTAATTCACTGTGAATGTAACCCTTCTGGAGTAAATGTTCTTAATTTGGTCATCGTACACTCCCACCTCCTACATGACACATGATTAGACAACCAATCTATAACACTGGCTCCTCCCAGCACACTTGGGTATGAGCAGAAAGGTATTGTGAATTACCCGTACATAATAGAAATATACAGGATATCTTGCGCCTTTAAAAGCTGTATGTGACATGCGTCAACACCATAGGAGACTTACATGAGCCCTGGTCCGTGCAGCACTGCACTCCCCCCTCAAAATTAATTCCTTATGTGCACACATTTCACCTACTGACAGATATAAGCACATGAAATGGCATTCACGGCTTCAGCGATAATCTGCACATGCAGAAATAGTACAACAAAATCAACTACACATACAGCTACAAAGGACGCCCCTTCCTAGCATGAATCCAGGAAAAGACCTGATTCACCTGTAAAGAAAACAATAAGTATCGACTCATCATGGTCATCCACAAAATGTAATCAACTGCTCGATCCTCAATAGTACTAAACACAACGGCACTACTGTTGGCAGAATTCATATGTGAAATCTATCCTTCGAGAGTCATTCCTTACTTTATGTATCCCATCGTTCCTGGAGGTTTTCTACATTATGTATGAAGAAAATTATTCTAAACCACAACAATGACCAGAAACACATTTTTGAACACATGATAAGCTTACACAAAAATTATAAGCCCTTGATTTCTCACAGCATAAGTTTATGGTATGAAGTATAGAAGAACAACAAAAAGTGCTCATAGACAATGACCAACAAAGCTTTCTAAAATGCAAAGATTTCACCTACATCTGTGTTGAGGCATGAATTGCCCCAAAACATTGGTACAGGCCTTGAACATCACAAGCCCTTAACAAGGTACATTTATAATATGTTGATGCCAACCTATTGGGCGAATTTTCTTGAGCATGTAACTTACTTCAATGCAAGATGAAGATTCATCAATCAATAAAATTTTCCTATCGAGTATATGTTAAATCTACCACGGTTTAATCCAATTCATAGACTGTGTTTCCATGTAGAGGAACAAGAGAAAGCTGGGAGCACCTTGTGCACCAATTGTCCCAGGAGCCTTCAACAGCAACATCGTTGCCGCCATGGTTCCACGAGATCAAGGCTGCAATAGTGGGACCTTCAAGAGCATCTCCGCCTTTACTACTGGTACCAGCCACTTGATGTTTCCATAACAATCCTGCCTCATCTGCATGGCACAGTGGAACCTGAGGCATCTGCCATAATTAAACATGGATCACTAGCACATCCTAAATACAGTACCCAAAATAAAACGAAGGGACAACGTGACTCTCTCTCTCTCTCTCTCTCTCTCTCTCTCTCTCTCTCTCTCTCTCTCTCTCTCTCTCTCTCTCTCTCTCTCTCTCTCTCTCTCTCTCTCTTCTGCATAGACACATAAAGCACATTCTCATAGACGTAAACACTACTCTTTGGTCAGTCCATGCAGACACGAATTAGCTCGTGTTATCAGTACATGGCCTTCTTTGGGGTAAGAACGCGTCTTCCACCTATGCTTGACATAGAAAGCATCAAACCCTCCCTCTCACACAGATACAGAAAATAACTTCAGCTGCACGTTATGTGTGTACGTAGAGAAAAAGAGAAAGAGGAGGCGAGCGTTTGCATACCTGCGGTGTGATTAGGGAAGGGGATGTGCCTGGTGGAGTGGAGGACATAGAAAAATCAGAAGGCGGGGCATGTGCAGGAACCGGCGATTCAAGCATCATGCTGCTGGAGAGTGCTCTCATGCTACCTGCATCAGATCCAGCGATCTCCTCTCCTTCCCTCGTACTCACATTGCCCATCCAAAGATTGTGGGGATAACGGCAAGATCTGCTTTCAAAGCTTAAAAGGCGTCTGCGAGTATGCTTGCTGGCGTCTCCTGTCAAGCTCTGGGGGGTTTTGTGTGCGCGTACCTCTGTGTGTGTGTGGAAGAGAGAGAGAGAGAGAGAGAGAGAGAGAGAGAGAGAGAGAGAGAGAGCTCTGGGCACGCATGTACTGTTGGAACTTGGAAGTTTTACTGGAGTATGTCTGTATGAGATAAGAAAGCGTACGTGGACGCTCTGCTGTGTGTGTGTGTGTGTGTGTGTGTGTGTGTGTGAGAGAGAGAGAGAGAGAGAGAGAGAGAGAGAGGAGCTTCGTAGACGGAGGGATGCACGATGTCTGTCTGATGATAGTGTGCGCGCGCGCGAGCGTCACGCCCAGCAAGAAGACAGAAAGATAAAGATTTTGAACTCGCACCAAAAACGTAAACAAGTCTCTTTCTCCAGTCAAATGGATAATGCAGAAACTAGGTCAAGGGCCCCAAACAAAAAGCTACTTCTTTGCTATCCAACTCCTTTGAAAGGGTGCGCACATGCACTGTGAATTCACCCGGAGCGTTCAAAAACGCCAATGTGGCTAGAATATTCTTGACGCCATGGCTTGGCCGCACAAGTAGGATCCTCAACGTAGTTCGTCAGCAGAAGCACAATGTGTGTGAGACTGTTTGCTCTCGTTTTCTCTTTTGTTATGTGCGCCAAGCACTTCTAGCGGCACCTTCCACAAAAGCGGGAACGAGGGTCTCCTTCATTCCTCTGATCGCATGTGCGCACCCTGTACATGAGCAAAACAATTAGCCATTGTGGGTGCATTAGCTTATATGGCCTGAAGATTCTAATCGTAGTAAAAGTGCTCAGATGAGCTTGAATTGCATTAAATCCAGAAGGTTACAAACTGCCTTGGCATATCCTTTGCACACAGGGTTCTCAAGAAAATAATACATCAAAGGGGCTCGCTAGAGCTTGAGTACATTTACATACTTAAGCTCTCTCTTTTTTCTTTTAACATAGTAGTTTCCACTGACACATTTCAAGAACAAAGTTAGGGTCCAGACGATCAACCTTCGTATAAAAAAGTGGAATTCCAAATTTCTCTCAGCACAGTAGCTCTTACAATGCAAATGTCCATCAGCAGAGACATATTGTCAATGTGTCTAGACCCCAAAGCAAGGTCACGTCTAAAGAAGGGAGTTCCCAAATGAGTGTACACCCACTTCCAAATAGAGCCCGTGAAAGCTTTGATTTTCGGACAAACCCAAAACAGGTGCGTGAGGCATTCGTTCGGGTGCTTGCATCTGACACATATACCTTCGGCTAGCCATCTTGCTTTAGCCTTGTCCCCGGTGGGGATGAAACCAAAGAGAAGTCTCCAAAGGAACACTTTAACTTTCTCGTCGCATTTGGACTTCCAGATATTGCCGATCACTTGGCTCCATTTGCTTGCAGCCCACTTCTTGGACCAGACCTTGTTGAGGTGATCTATCCATACCGCTGAGGTACAAAGCTTTTCATAAATAGGTTTCATCTTGGGCAAGCCAAAAACGCTTGCTTCATGACATTTCGAAGGTCCCAAAAGCTGAAGAAGTTCAAAGAGGGAGGGAAGAGTATCTTCTTTCTCGCTTATGATGGAACCTTTGGTGCTATCGACAAAGTATTGGCCTTCATCCAGCAATTTGATGCGTCCTTTGGAGACGAGGGCTTCACAGAGTCCACCAAGCTACACCATGTAGCTATGCACTTCCAAAAATTTGCTCGTCAATGGTGGGCTAGCGTTTGTGGCAACGGCGAAGCCCCAAAGACAAGGAAAACTCTACAAGTTCTCATCATGAACTAATTCCTTGCAAGCGATGCAAATGACAAAGTGCTTATTGAATGGCAGAGTTTGAAGCTACTCTCCAATGAGTCTATCCACAAATATGTGGACAATTTTTGGGATTTACCTCTCAAGGCTACTGTCTTTCAAAAGATAGACTTCCCGAGCAAAAGCAACAAGTTTGTGCGGGATTACCTGAAGAAATGGCCGAGTATGTCAACTCTCAACGGCCTGGTTCTATCACTAAAGTAATCCACCATACTATGGTTGCTTTGCGCATCAATTTCCAACAAGGGGCTAGAAGAAATGCCAAGCCCATGGAAAGCAAAGAAAAAAGTGATGCAAAGGGGGGGGGAAATGCCCAAAATTCTTCCCAAGGTAATTCCAACAACAACAACAACAATCCGTCCAAGGAGAAGGGAGTTTACAAAGGTAAAAATTAAACTCTCCCCTGAAGAGCTAGAAATTTTTTGTAAGGACCACAAATGCTTCAAGTGTAGGAATCAAGGACATGGCTATCGTTCTTGCCCCAAGAGAAATGTCCGCAATGAGACTCTTAGAGCTTCCACGATCGAAGCTCCAAAAGAGGATGTTCATTGCAAAGGATCACCTCTCTCCTATGCTTGGGGAAAGGTAAGAGAGCATGATGCCTTCATCTTGTTTGACCTTAGCTCTACTCACAACTTCATATCAACGGAGTTGGCCACTAAGTTGGGCATTCAAGCTTTTGAGATGGGAGATACTATAACTGCCGATGGAGCTTTCAAGGGACAGCAAGCCTCCGTTACTCCCTTGATTGGGAAGTTGAGGCTTCATGTCCAAAGCTATGTCGACAAAGAAGACTTTTTCATCTCTCCTCTCCAACATGAGGATGTTATCCTGGGGGCAGCATGGTTCAATCACATGGCTGCTGTAACATTTAATGGCCTAAAATCTTTTGTGTAGCGGAATTTAGCATGAACATAGTGGGCATTTCATTAGAGTTGATTCCTAATGAGAATTACAAGAGTGCTTGGGTGGAGAGAGCAACAAAAAGCATAACACCTAGTTAGATAGCATCGACAATACTTTCAAAAGAGAGAGCAATTAAGCTATTGACAACAGTTGAGGACCGGATTTGCATGGAGCCGGTCCCCCCTCCAAAAGGCTTTGTATTATGGTTTCTCCCATCAAGAGAGACATTGTACAATACAATTCTTTGTGTTTCTTCAAGACTAGCTAGTGCAATGAAGATGGAAGCTTCATACACCAAGCAAAACACTTAATCAAACACAACTTGAATTATCCCCGTTCTCAGACCCAAGACCTCACACACCTTCGAAGATGGTGAGAGCTAGCAGGGTATGAGAGTAGATTGAGAGGAAAAAGAAGTATCTTACGAGAAAGAAGTACATCTCCTCACATAATCACTCATATTAGCATAGCTTAGCTTAGTAATTAGCTTGGTAGAGAAGATGAGCATGCATTGAAGCTTGGCTCTTGGTTGGATTTGCATCCACATGCCAAGAGAGTGTTGATGTAGGCTTCTATCTCACAAGCTTGGAGTAGGTGATGAGCTCTCCATTAAAGCTTGGGAGGAGATAGAGTATTTTCCCTTCACACATGGTCAAGTGTGAGAGTGTGTGTGTCAATGCCAAGCAAAAATCAGCCCCCCCTCTCTCTTGGGCGAGCCCTAGCTGCTAAATAAGTCTGGCCTTTGCCTCATTGGACCTCCCCAGGTCAAGCCAATAGGAATTAAGCAGCATAAGTGATAGCCTTTAGACATGTGTCCCCCTTTCCCCTTTTGTGAGAGCTTTAGGTAATTAAATAATTAAACTAAACTCTCATTGGACCCCTTTGCCTCCTGGCCAATAGGAATCAGGCAAGCCATGGGGCTCCTGAATGCTCATTGGACCCCTTGGGAGACTGCCCAATAGTCTTCTAGGAGACTTAATTCTCATTGGTTTCTTTTATTAAATGTTTTTAAATTAATTAAACTAGATTTACTCTAGCTTAATTCTCATTGGTCCACTTCAAGGGTCTTCCAATAGGAATTGGGCACACCTTGTGGGCATCTGGCCTAGGGAGCTGACATGTGTCCCTCATTCCCTTTGTGTAAAGGGAGCCTGTGTGTGTGTGTGTGGCTTTCTCTCTCATCCCCTAGCTTTGGGGCTCGCCCCCTCCCATGTAGGGATGTAGAAAGACTTTTTGGGCACACACTAAGCATCCAATTTTCCCTAGGGTTGACCTTTGGACACAACCTTTGAATTTTGGAACCTTAGCATTTTGGAAGTCTTAATGGGCTGAACCTTAGGGTCTTTTTGGCCCATTGTTTCACATGGCTCTTTTGCAGATGGCCCCCCCTTTGGATCCCTATTTTCCCTCCTTTGGATCCCTACTGTGGCCGGTCTGCTAACTTAACCAATATTCTAGCTTTTTCTCCCTTGGCACTTCCCCACATTAAATGATCAGTTTAATATGAGAAAATCATTTAGGAGAATTAGATATTGATTATTATGACATTACCTCTCTCTTGAAATCATAGTCGTCCTCGACTATGGTGTAGAGAAGATAAAGCATATGCATGAGTTCTTTTCTTAGCGGGTAGAGGATCCCTATGTTACCCTACGACATCATTCCATAATGGATGACTAGTCCATTTGGCGCTTGAGAGCCTGAGGCTGCCGCAAGCATGTCTCCACATTAGTCCTATCAGTCTTCCATAGTAGAGTGACAAGCTCTACTTGGTGTTTGGGAGACGTCGTCTCCGCAAACTTGATCTAAGCATGCATACTACTTCATTTTTGTGCACAAATAAAGAAAAAGAGAGTCTTATAAGACAAAAAAAATTTGTTCATTTTTAACATTTTGTACATTTGCTTACTCTTGGGAAGCATTGTAAGCATTGACAAGGTTTAGGTTATCCTTTAATTGTATGCCTTGCATCCATCTAGCATCTTCAAAAGGATAATTCTTAAACTTAATAAGATATCGTCTGATAGTCTTACCGCCTCTTAATACCTTGTCTTCATGTCGGAGAATGGACTCGGGCTGCAGCACCTCCTCGTGGTCCTCGATCTCCGGTGGGTCTTCAATAATTGGTTCTTGAGGTGGCTCTCCTTTGTAAGGCTTTAAGAGGCTCACATGAAAAGCATTGTGTATGAGCCAATGATTGGGCAACTTAAGTTGATAGGCCATCTCATTGATTGGCCTAAGAATCTGGAAGGGACCATAGTACCTTTTTGCTAGTTTAGCATAGTACCTTTGGTGGCCCGTAGGATTCTTGCCCGTCGTGTGCCTTAATCGAGCCTTGGGAAACTTTAACAAGACCCAATCGTTTTCTTTAAAGGCTTGGGCTCTTCTGTGCTTGTCAGCAGCAGCCTTTTGCCTTTGCTGTGAGATAGAGATAGCATCCTTAATCTTTTGGAAAGATTCTTGTAGGTCTCGGCTATACTCATCTGCAGCGAAGATCTTCCCATGTACCTTAAGTAGCAAGGGACTTTTTGATCTTCCCTCAATTACCTCGAAAGGTGCTTTTCCTGTAGAAGTATGTACAGTGTTATTGTAAGCATACTCTACTAAGGGTAAGTACTTCTCCCATTGGGATCTTTGATCTACTTCCGTTACATAGGCTTTTAGTAGATCGAGAATAGTTAGGTTAGCTATTTCACTTTGGCCATCAGTTTGTGGATGATAGGCCGAAGAGAAGTTTAGCCTTGTTCCTAAATTCTCAAAGAGACCCTTCCAGAAATTACTGGTCATTCTAGGATCTCTATCCGACACTATGGACATTGGCAAGCCATGGTACTTGAAAATTTGTGAAATGAAGAGGGTTGCCATTTGATGGGCTTTGATAGTCTTTTTGACAGGTATAAAATGAGCTTGTTTACTGAACCTGTCTACTATCGTCCATATTCCCGTATTCCCATGGATAGACTTAGGCAATCCAAAGATAAAATCCATGGATATGCTCTCCCACGGTGAATTAGGGATTGGCAAGGGTTGAAGCAATCCAAGTTGCTTCCCTCTATCAAATTTTGTCTTTTGACATACCACACATTTGGAAACATACTCGTGTATGTTCACTTTCATGGTAGGCCAATAGAAATATGTTTCAATTCCCTTTAGGGTAGACTGAATCCCTCTATGCCCCGCATATGGGGGAGCATGAGATTCATACATTACTTTCTCACGTAGTGAGTTAGTAACGCATAGTCTATTGCCATAGAGAAGATAACCATCTTGTAAAGTAAATGGTTCTTCTTTCTTCCCTAATGCAAGGGCTGAAATCACATCTCTAAAATCGGGATCAATAGCATACTCATCTATCATTAAAGATAGATCATTGTGAGTTGCTATGGAAACCGCATTCACTCTCGGTCGTCTTGAGAGTGCATCGGCTACTTGATTATGCTTGCCAGCAATGTGAGCAATATGAAAATGAAATTGCGAAAGGAAATTTGCCCACCTCATTTGTTTGTCGGAGAGCTTGGTCTGCGTCATGAAGTACTTAAGACTTTGGTGATCCGTTCGCAGAATGAAAGGAGTCCCCAATAAATAGTGCTTCCATGAGTCTAAGGCATGTAGAACTGCAAGGAGTTCTTTTTCGTATATGCCTAGAGCTTGCTCAACAGGGTCGAGCCTTCGACTCTCATAGCCTATGGCGTGCCCTTCTTGGAGCAAAACAGCCCCAAGGCAATCACCACAAGCATCACATTGGACCTCAAATGGTTTTGAGAGATCCGGTAGTGTAAGCACAGGTTGAGAGATAAGCTTTTCTTTAAGCTTTTCGAAAGCATTGTTCTCCTTAGCAGACCACGTATACCTAACATTTTTCTTTGTTAGGTCATGTAATGGTCCCGCAATTTGTGAGAACTTTTCTATGAAGCGTCTATAGTATGCACACATACCTATAAAGCTTCTTAGTTCATGAAGATTCCTTGGTTTAGGCCATCCTTTTATTACCTCTAACTTGGATGGATCCATTTGGATTCCATCTTGAGAGATAATGTGACCTAAATATTGAATCTCTTGCAAGAAAAATTCACTTTTCTTTCGATTAACATAAAGTTTATTCTCTCTTAAAACTTGAAATATTACCTGGAGGTGTTGCTTGTGTTCCTCCAATGAATTAGAGTAGATGAAAATATCATCAAAGAACACTCCAGTGAAGGTTCGATGAGGCCTGAACAGCTTCTCCATCAAGCGGTTAAATGTGGCTGGTGCATTAGTCAAGCCAAAAGGCATGACAATGTATTCGTAAAGACCAAATGTAGTACGAAATGCGGTCTTTACAATGTCTTGATCAACTATCCTTATTTGATGATAGCCACTTTTTAGGTCAATCCTACTGAAGTAGGTCGATCCTTGTAGCTTATCAAATAGGTCTTCTACCCGTGGAACGGGAAACCTATTCTTGATAGTGATCCTATTTAGTGCTCTATAGTCGACACACATACGATATGTGCCGTCTTTCTTTTGCACTAATAGCACAGGTGAGCAAAATGGAGATGAGCTAGGCCTAACCATGCCCTTCTCAATTAACTCATGCACTTGCCGCATAATCTCCTCTTGTTGAGCTTGAGAAACTCTATAAGGAGGTTTGTTAGGCGGTGAACTTCCTGGAAGAAGTTCAATTGCATGGTCGTCATTACCTCGTTTAGGAGGTAGCTCACAAGGGATGTCGTCAATAAAGACATCTTGAAACCCCTTGAGAAAATTGGATAACTCTAATTCCTTTTGGTTGCTTTTATTTTCTTTTGCTAAAGCATTAGGTTCATTTTGAGAATCTTTAACAAAAATCATGTACACGGAAATAGAGCTCTTTATTGACTTGTTGAAAGCTGGTGTATGTACAATGGGGATGGTGTTACCCATCTCCCTAGCATCTATATACATGTCCTTTTCCCTGAACTTAAAGGAGATTCTCCTTTCAGGAAATTTAACATGGGCAGCCAGACGGTCAAACCATGGTGCCCCTAGGATTACATCCTCATGCTTGAGAGGAGAGATAAAGAAATCCTCTTTGTCCACATAGCCTTGGACATGAAGCCTCAATTTCCCGATTAAGGGAGTGACTGAAGCTTCTTGCCCCTTGAAGGCACTGTCTGCGGGTAGGATATCTCCCATCTCGTAGGATTGTATGCCTAGCTTGGTGGCTAACTCCATAGATATAAAATTGTGAGTAGAACCAGGGTCAAAGAGAATAAAAGCATCATGTTCTCTTACCTTTCCCCAAGCATGGCATAGAGGAGATCCTTTGTGGTGAGTTTGGTGAATCTCCTCCTCTTGGATTTCAACCAAAGAAGCTCTAGGAGGATCTTGGCGGTTGTTCTTTTGGGGACAAGCGCGGTACGCATGCCCTTGTTCGCCGCACTTGAAACACCGGTTATCTTTACGATAACGCTCAAGCTCTTCAGGAGAGAGTTTATTCTTTCCTTTGTAAACTCCCTTCTCTTTAGCTTTGTTGGAATTGCCCTTAGGAGACTTTTGGACATTGTCCTTCCCCTTAGGCTCATTGGAACCTTTGTTTTCCTGGGGCTTATTATTTCTTTTACCCCCTGTTTGGAAATTGATTCGCGAGGCCACCATAGTATGGTGTATTACCGCCGATATGGTACGTGGCCTTTGGGAGTTGACATACTCCGCCATTTCTTCGGTTAAGCCCGCACAAAATTGTTGCTTTTGCTCTCCAAAATCCAACTTTTTGAAGACAGTGGCTTTGAGTTGTAGGTCCCAAAACTTGTCTACATATTTGTGGATGGATTCATTGGGAGAGAGCTTTAAGCTTCGCCATTCGGTGAGTACTTTGTCTTTGGCATCGGTGGCCAAAAATTGCTTCATAATGGAAGCTCTTAAAGCCTTCCATGTTCGTGGAGCTTCACCGTTGGCTCGTAGGCTAGACCACCATTGTCTGGCGGACTTTTGAAAGTGCATAGCTACATGGCGTAGCTTAGAGGACTCCGTGAAGCCCTCATCTCCAAACGCCGCATCGAATTGCTGGATAAAGGCCAAAACTTTGTCTGTAGCACCGAAGGTGCCATCATAGGTAAGGAAAGAGATGCTCTTCCCTCCCTCTGTGAATTTCTTCAGCTTGGACGACCTCTTCCATGCGGCATAGGATTTTCTATGGCCTCTTCTTTTTGATGGTTCAAAAGTTGCACCATCACTTTCTTCAGAAGATGAAGAATTTGAAGAAGGTGGAGAAGAGGGTGACCTCTTTCTCGCCTTTTTCTTGTCTTGATCTTTGTCGTCTTCACCATAGCTTTCATAAGAGGAAGAGGATGAAGAAGATGGAGAAGAGGGTGTCCTCTTTCTCGCCTTTTTCTTCTCTTGCTTTTTATCATCCCTCTTTGAATTATGGCGTGGAGAAGAGTGTGATGGTCTTCTCCGCTTTGGTGGTGATGGAGAGCGTTTAGCCCGCCGTCTTCGTGGAGCCATCTCCGCCGAGGTGGCGGGAGACTCGCTTCTTTCTCGTTCCTTGGTGGAGGCTCTTGAGTTCTCCTTTGGGAAGGAGATGCATCATCAAGAAGTAAGTTCTTGAGCCCTTCATATGGATTCTCTTCTTCTTCCCGAATCGGAGAGAGACCTCTTTTGGTAGTCTCACAAGGAGGCTTCCTAGGTGTTCTCTCGTCATGGTGATGAGCTTGGAGAATCCCGTGAGCACGGAGCTGCCGTTGCACTTCACTTTGGAGAGATGGATTGCCCATGGCTTGTTGAAGCCTAGAAACAAGATAATTAACAAGCATTGAAGCATCATTAGTAGCTTGCTCATGAGCAAAATCAAAGTTATCAACATTAATTTCACTCTCTTTAATATTGTCAGCCATTCTAACAACTTTTAGGTGTAAACTTTTTAGGTGTACTTTGGCACTTCAAGCCCTAGTTGCTACTCCTCTTTACCCCTTTAGAAAAAGCACTCAAGCTACTGTACCCGCGGCTCGAATACCATTAATTGCAAGGAATAGAAGAGAGGGTCTTTCGACACCAAAACAGCACCGGCTCCTGTCAAGCTTCTAATAGCTCAATAGTGGTTAAGCCGTAGGCAAGCCTCGTAGGACTCCACTATTAAGACCATAGCTCTCGACGGTGATGCCCCGTTAACTGCACAAAGGCAGGCGCACTGCAAGGCTGAAAAATCCCTATTCTACTTACTCACAGGCAATTAATAATACCAACCATTTGTAGCTAGCTTGAGGACCTCCCTTCTTGAGCAAGAAAAGAGAAACCTTGAGCTCTGATACCAATGTAACATTTAATGGCCTAAAATCTTTTGTGTAGCGGAATTTAGCATGAACATAGTGGGCATTTCATTAGAGTTGATTCCTAATGAGAATTACAAGAGTGCTTGGGTGGAGAGAGCAACAAAAAGCATAACACCTAGTTAGATAGCATCGACAATACTTTCAAAAGAGAGAGCAATTAAGCTATTGACAACAGTTGAGGACCGGATTTGCATGGAGCCGGTCCCCCCTCCAAAAGGCTTTGTATTATGGTTTCTCCCATCAAGAGAGACATTGTACAATACAATTCTTTGTGTTCCTTCAAGACTAGCTAGTGCAATGAAGATGGAAGCTTCATACACCAAGCAAAACACTTAATCAAACACAACTTGAATTATCCCCGTTCTCAGACCCAAGACCTCACACACCTTCGAAGATGGTGAGAGCTAGCAGGGTATGAGAGTAGATTGAGAGGAAAAAGAAGTATCTTACGAGAAAGAAGTACATCTCCTCACATAATCACTCATATTATCATAGCTTAGCTTAGTAATTAGCTTGGTAGAGAAGATGAGCATGCATTGAAGCTTGGCTCTTGGTTGGATTTGCATCCACATGCCAAGAGAGTGTTGATGTAGGCTTCTATCTCACAAGCTTGGAGTAGGTGATGAGCTCTCCATTAAAGCTTGGGAGGAGATAGAGTATTTTCCCTTCACACATGGTCAAGTGTGAGAGTGTGTGTGTCAATGCCAAGCAAAAATCAGCCCCCCCTCTCTCTTGGGCGAGCCCTAGCTGCTAAATAAGTCTGGCCTTTGCCTCATTGGACCTCCCCAGGTCAAGCCAATAGGAATTAAGCAGCATAAGTGATAGCCTTTAGACATGTGTCCCCCTTTCCCCTTTTGTGAGAGCTTTAGGTAATTAAATAATTAAACTAAACTCTCATTGGACCCCTTTGCCTCCTGGCCAATAGGAATCAGGCAAGCCATGGGGCTCCTGAATGCTCATTGGACCCCTTGGGAGACTGCCCAATAGTCTTCTAGGAGACTTAATTCTCATTGGTTTCTTTTATTAAATGTTTTTAAATTAATTAAACTAGATTTACTCTAGCTTAATTCTCATTGGTCCACTTCAAGGGTCTTCCAATAGGAATTGGGCACACCTTGTGGGCATCTGGCCTAGGGAGCTGACATGTGTCCCTCATTCCCTTTGTGTAAAGGGAGCCTGTGTGTGTGTGTGTGTGGCTTTCTCTCTCATCCCCTAGCTTTGGGGCTCGCCCCCTCCCATGTAGGGATGTAGAAAGACTTTTTGGGCACACACTAAGCATCCAATTTTCCCTAGGGTTGACCTTTGGACACAACCTTTGAATTTTGGAACCTTAGCATTTTGGAAGTCTTAATGGGCTGAACCTTAGGGTCTTTTTGGCCCATTGTTTCACATGGCTCTTTTGCAGATGGCCCCCCCTTTGGATCCCTATTTTCCCTCCTTTGGATCCCTACTGTGGCCGGTCTGCTAACTTAACCAATATTCTAGCTTTTTCTCCCTTGGCACTTCCCCACATTAAATGATCAGTTTAATGTGAGAAAATCATTTAGGAGAATTAGATATTGATTATTATGACAGCTGCCAACATGAAGTTCCTTGAAAGGAGAATCTACTTCACCTACATGAAAAAGAGCATGTGTATAGATGCTAGTGAGTCCGGTCATACTATACCACCTGTAAATTCTCCTGCTTTTGACAAATAATGAAAAGCTCAGTTTCTACGTACATGATTTTTGTCAAAGAGTCCCTAAAAGGTCCTTATGTTTCATCAAATGTAAATGGTAGGAATCAAGAAGAGCTAGACTTGTCTAATTTTCTAAATGGATTCCAAGATGTTTTATCGATGATCCAAAACGAGGGGATGATAACCATTGAATTGAGCTCCTACCAGGAAGCTCACCGCCTAACAAGCCTTATCGAGTTTTTCAAGCTCAAGAAGAGGAGATCATGAGACAAGTACAAGAATTGGTAGACAAAAGGATGATGAGTCCTAGCTCCTCTCCCTTTTGTTCTCCAGTCCTTTTAGTGCAAAAGAAAGATGGTACATACTGCATGTATGTGGACTATCGACCACTAAACCATATCACTATCAAAAATAAATTTCCCATACCATGGGTAGAAAATATGTTTGATAAGCTACAAGGTTCGACCTACTTCACTAGGATTGACCTTAAAAGTGTGTAGCATCAAATAAGGATAGTGAATGAAGACATCCTAAATATCGCGTTCCATAAAATGTTTGGTCTTTATGAATATCTAGTCATGCCTTTTGGCTTGACTAATGCACTGGCCACATTCAATCGTTTAATGGAGAGAATACCTACCACAAATTCTTTGATGATATCATCATCTACTCCAAGTCCTTGGAAGAGCACAAGAAACACCTCCAGGTAATTTTTCAAGCTTTGAGGGAGAACAAGCTTTTTATCAATCAAAAGAAGAGCGAATTTTTCCTTCAAGAGATTCAATACTTAGGTCATATTATCTCTCAAGATGGTATGCGTATGGACCCATCAAAGTTGGAAGTAATAAAAGCATGGCCTAATCCAAGGAATCTACATGAGCTACGAAGCTTTATTGGTATGTGTGCATACTATAGACGCTTCATAGCAAAATTCTCTCAAATAGCAGGACCATTACATGACTTAACAAAGAAGAACGTTAAGTACTCATAGATTGCTAAAGAACAAAATACTTTTGATAAGCTCAAAGAGAAGCTTACCTCCCAACCAATGCTTATGCTTCCGGATCTCTCAAAGCCATTTGTGGTGATTGCCTTGGAGCAGTCTTGCTTCAAGAAGGGAATTCCATAGCATATGAGAGCCAAAAGCCTCAATACAGATGAATGGGCCTTGGGCATACATGAGAAAGAGCTTTTAGTGGTTCTACATGTCCTAGACACATGGAAGCACTATCTATTAAGGCCTCTTTTTATTTTGCAAACAGACCACCAAAATCTCAAGTATTTCATGATGCAGTCCAAGCTTTCTGACAAACAAATGAGGTGGGAAAATTTTCTTTCGCAATTTTATTTCTATATTGCTCACGTTGTTGGTAAGCATAATCAAGTGGCCGATGCACTTTCACAATGACCAAAAGTCAATGCAATGTCTATAGCAACTCACAATGATCTATCTTCTATGATAGATGAGTATGCTACTGACCTTGACTTTAAAGACATAATGTCGGTCCTTGCTTTGGGGAAGAAAGAGGAACCATTCACCTTGTAGGATGGTTATCTTCTCCATGGCAATAGGCTATGTGCTACCCAGTCCCTTCGTGAGAAAGTCATGTATGAATCCCATGCTCACGTCCTGTAATAACTAAATAGACCAATAAAAGAACAAAGTTCATACAAATTTTTGGATCTAGGCATGACTAAATGGCTTCAATTTTCTTTGGGTCTACATGTATTCCCTTGCAAGATACAATGTAACCCAAATAGTCAATCTTAGATTGGAAAAATGAAATCTTTTTAGATTTAGATACAACTGGTTGTGTGCAAGCAGATCAAATACACGTATTAAGTGCTCTTTATGCTCTTGTTTAGATTTACTGAATACAAGAATATATCGTCAAAGAATACAATCACAAAATATTGATGGTCAATCAAAATTTTGTTCATCATGCATGTGAATGTGGCTGGTGCATTTGTTAGACCAAATGGCATGAGAAGAAATTCATAGTGTCCTGTTTGTGTTCTGAAAGTAGTTTTGTAGAAATCTTGGTCAAACATTTTGACTTGATGATACCCCAATTTGAGGTCAATTTTGCTAAAAATGTTTATCCCTTTCAGTTTGTCTTATAGATCATCCTCTAGGAATAGGTAATCTATTCTCGATGGTGATCTTGTTTAAAGCCCTGTAGTCGATACACATAGAAAAGGTTCCATTTTTCTTCTTAAAAATAAGTATTGGAGCTCCATATGGTGAACTACTAGGTCTTATAAGTCCTCAATCAAGCAAGTTACTGATTTGAGTTTGTATCTTCTTGTTTACAGTCGGATTTACACAATAAGGTACATTTAGGAGTACCTGAAGATGGGTTATCATTGTGATCAAACTCAAGATCATATTCCTCTACGTAATTGGCTTCCCCTTCATTGTTATTGGGATTAGCGTCTTTGATGAGGTCAACTGTAGCACCTTTGGGGCAATTTTTATTGAAAGGTCTTTGGTTTGGATTTTGGGTGACTCCATTATATTGGCCATTGGATTGGCCATTGCACTTAGTAGGAACATTTGGGCACTTATCTATATTGTGACCATACAGGAAACATTTAGAGCACTTCACCTTTTTGTTACCCTTAAAGTTTTGAGCAGGACGTTGGTTGGAAGAATTTTGACTGCCTCATTGCTGTGTGTTGTTGTTGTTGCCATAGGGTTGAGAAGTTGTAGCAGATTTGTCAAATCTGCATCCCTTGAAAAAGGTACGGCTTTGATGTTTGTTCTTGTCAAAGTTAGGAGATAAAGGAGCTCTCTTATTATAGTTAGTGTTAGCAGTTTGGTCAATGTGAGGAGTTTGTTCACTTTTCTTCTTCTTCGCATTAAGAGTCAAATTAATAGCCTTTGACAATGAATCTGGTTCAAACATATCTACCTCAACACCAATTTGTAGTGCTAAGCCATATATATACTTATGCTTCAATTCTTGCGAGCGACTGACATGTTCAATAGCTTGCAATTGAATTAAACAGTTCCAAAAACAATCAGTGTAGCCCTGTACATCTTCATTTTGATCCTATCAAATTAAACCCCACTGGCGTCGTGCTTTAGCTTATACTGTGTGGGTAAAAATTGAGGTAAAAACAACTTTTTGAATGCATGCTAGGTACGTGGTCTTCTACCATGTTGTTTGGTGGCGTTCCATCACAATGCAATGCTACTGGTGAGATGATTTGATGCACACTTTACCATTTCACGTTCAAGAAAATCTTCATCATGAAAATAGTCATCTAACTGACTAACACATGCTAGAACCGTGCTAGCATCCTTAGTGCCATCAAAATCCTTGAAAGTGAAGGCTTGTCTGATAATTTTGTTTTGCTTAAGAGAAGATGCAGATTTGATGCGTGCAGAATGCAGTAATTTATCTTCAAGTTCCTACCTTTGCATGCATTCATACATGGGAGATTGTTGCAGATTAGAAAGTTGTTCAACATTTGTGAGTGCCTGTGGAAGGTGTGCCATGATTGCGTGCTTTTGTTTCTCCCTTTTTTTTATTTGATCTTCTTTTTCCTTTTTTTTTCTCAATAAAAGAAAATGACTATGTAGCAATAGATATATGCTCAATATCCCGAATTAATGAGAAACTAAAGTAAATAACAAAATAACTGGTACTTACCTAGACGGTCATTGGTGGCGTCCAACCCAAATGTGCAGTACCAGGGTAAGCTGAGAATTGGCGTCCAATTGGATAGGCTTGCGTGTGAAAAATTGGAAATTTTCACTCTCCAGCTCCCTTCCTTAGTAGATGGTAATCATGAATGGAATTCTCCTTTTAATGATTGCCAATTTATTGCCGTTGGTTTCAGGTTTTCCTATAAGCCTTGTCTCTCAAAAGAGAGTCCAAAATCTAAGAATATTGGTGACTTGATTGCGGTTCAAGTTGAGTAGTGAAATTTGTGAGGATAAGGCAGCCAATGGTAATGGGGTCGGACAAGAGAATTAATGGGACGACCAAAGATTCAACAATCGAGGGGCTAAATCAGTGGAAATTTGATCACCAAGGGCTTGAAAGAGGGTGATAACATTGCTCAAAAGGAGTTGGGGAGAATGGGCACTTAAATTAACTTGATGGGGATGTTCAATGGACGATCGCAGTTGCAAGGTTGTAGTCAATTGGGGCCACACCTTTTTTAGCTTAAAAGGTTTGAATGCATGGGATAATATATAGCATGAGACAACGAGCTGGAGCAGAGGGTGATGACGTGAGGCAAAAAAAGGGCAAGGATGACGTCTGGGATTGTTTTCAAGCCGTGAAGCAGAAGCAAGAATCGATCAGCTATATAGGGCACCACTTTTAATGCAATCCTTGAAGTGTTTCGTCAAGGTCGACATCTCGCTACATCTCTACATGCAAGGGGAAATTCCCACAGTGTTGGCTGATGCAACTTGAAGGATTCAATGCAGAAAGCTTTGAATCGTGAGTTCCCAATCCGCTTCTTTTGCCTTTCCTCAATTCTCCACCTCTTCTTGATTGGACACCTCTCTCAATCCTCCACCTATTTTGTCACTTATAAACTCTTTCCAATGGAATCTGATGCCAAATTTCTTAGTCACGACTTCCATCCAAACTCCTTCTAAGCCTTCCCAATGTCGAGCCCAAATCACTGGTTTGATTCAAACTCTTCAAAATTCAATCATTTCGCAAATCCTTCTTCGTAAACCTCGCAAATTCATCTTCACAAGACACAAATTTAGTCGTTCACTTCCAATTAAAAGCTTTACATACCAACATTTAATTATCCAAATGTGTGATTAATTGGTTGATTTGTCGATTGATCGTTGATTAGCTTCAATTTGTGAACTTGATATTGCCATTTCGCAATTTTCTCCTTAAAATTTGAATTCGATTGCCATTTTTTCCCGAACTAGAAGCTCTAATACCACTGTTGGAAGTAGGAAGGGGAGAATGATTGCTTCCAACTTCCAATCTTGCTTGCACACTTCCCAGTCAACCTCTTATCATCTCTTCCAATTTCCAAGTACACACCCACTTAGACTAGACAACACACACACACACACACACACATAAAGAGAATATATTTGACAAAGACAGAGTGTAAGAGATGTAGACATGATTAAAGGATACACAACATGAATTAGCATAGTCTAAGAGATAAGAGCAGAGAATCATGAATGGCTTAAAATCATAGCCCCAAACTCCACGTCACCCCTTCTTGTGGAATTTGGTATTTAATTTATTATTTGAGTTTTGGGTGCCAAAATTGGAGGTCCCTCTTTCATATCTAGTCTACTTTAGTACTTGAATGGAGCACATCACTTATTGCATGTCCCATAAGGGGTGAGTTTTTAGTAGATCTATTTATAAGAAGCCATAGTGGCTTATTGAATAAAAAGTCTAAAATACTGTGCAAATGTAATAATAACCAGCTCCTCTTTTCCAACTCTCAAAATTTCCATCTACAAATCATAATTAACTCACTATTAGTAAAAGAAAATAGACAACACATAATTAACCATTAATGCAGGTATCCCAATTGCAATTAACCAAATACAACAGGAGGGTGCCTAGTCTTGTAACATCCATTTCATCATCTTTGAATCTGCAACTTTGTCGATTGTGTTGTCCTTCTTTAGCAGTGAAGACTCCATTGTTTGTTTGATTTCTAATTAGGCATGTTGCTAGGAGTCTTTGATGTTGTTGTAGGCCTTTGTTCACTCTTGGCATCTAGCTTTTGACTAGGAGCATTGGAAGACTTAGGAATTTAAATCTCTCCCTTACCTTCATAGGTTCTTTAATGACTTTATCTAGCTCGAGGTCTTGTTGAGCTTCTAAGACCTTCATGCAGTTATGTCTCAATTGCAATTGGCCTTTGATTGACTGGTAGCCAAACCTTCGTATAGACTGTGTAGAATGCTTGTGCAAGAGGAAGATTATTTGAAATCTCTCTCTACTATGTATCCTTTTGAGAGTTGTGGTAGACTTTAACAACATATGATGTTGTTCTGTTGTACACATGCTCCTTAGGTATCCTAAAACATTATCGAGATTGATACCTAGTGGGCCTTCTTTCTTGGGAGGGTTTTGATTTCACTTCATATGCCTTGATTTTCCGTTTTGGTACCCATATTTGTTTGTTACCTCTATAGTACTCTTGTTCCTTTAAGCTCTATTGTGATGCTATCCATCCCATGTGTTTGTCTTTTTATGTTGATCTTTTGTCTTCAATCCACACTAAATCACTGACTTTTACTAAGTTGCTGGGAACAAACACTTGCTTGACTTTCATTTGTTTTCTTGATTGCTTGAAGAAGCTGATCCATTAGGGTCCTTTGATGTAGAGGCATATGATGTCACATCGTTTGTACTATGGAGGTCTAATTTAGCTTTACCTTTGTCTGCAAGATTTGCCTTTAATTCTTGTGACTTTTGTAACTATGAATCTAGAATTAATAGTACCTGTAAGTGTTGTCTTCTTGGAAAAGAGAGTATCAACATTGTATCTTCTCTGTAGGCTATGTGTTGGTCTAGCCAACTGATGGCCAAGTGTAAGGACATGGGTCCTACGGGCAAGGCTACTGGCACGGCCGGACAGTGTGTACGCTAGGGGGAGGCTATAAGATAGCACGGTTGGGTGGAGATTAGCACACGCATTACCATTGCCCTTTCACTGGTATCCGAGCTATTTTTGGAAAGGAAAAATGGATTGTGTATGCGACGCGTTGCTTCTCTCCCACGATTCGCAGACAGGGACAACGACGTCTCCATCGTGCAGCAAAAAGAAGACATGCACAGAGGTCAATGCGCAGCACGCGAAGGCAGACAACGATAGCCGATCGCTCCAGCCCCACCTATGCCATCCACCAAGGTGGGTGACCAAGGCAAACTCGATCGGCAACTCTACGGCACCGAGGCTCCATTGGTTGCACGCGTAGGAAGGCCCTCTAAACCCTTGCATGAAGGAGGGTTAAACCCACCCCATGAGGGTAAGAGGCCAAGAGTCTATCATCCAAGCTATTGAGCCTTGTTGTGTATAACAAGGAAAGATAGCATACTTGAGTTGACAAGAAAGATGGAAGGAAAAGAAAAGCTTCAAACTTCAAGGTAGTAGTTTTACCCTACCTTTTCACTTTTTTTGGGAAGGCCAATTTTCCTCCAAAATTCCTTTTTTTTCAAGGATGAAGCTTCACAAGTGAAGAAAAGCTTTCACAAAAACGACGAGTTTTTGTGAAGAATCAACGAAGGTATTCTTACAATGAACGCAACGTGAAGCACTATTTTTCCACAAGGCAAGGTTCACGTACAACGCAAATCGTCGGAGCATAAAGAGACAAAGACTTCAAGATTTACAAGGTACAAGTTGACCTTTTTTTTTTCTCTCTTTACATTACTTGTGTTTACCATGGCCAGTGAGGATATCCCACCTACACACACTTTTGATTTTGAGCACGTACATCAAAATCAGGGCACCACGGGTGTTGTCGACACTAATATGCATGACGATGATGATCTAGGAGATCATGGCCTTGTAGATATGACTCCTTTCAAAACTTTGAAAAATCGCCAAAGCGTACTTGAATGCAACCTCTCTGCACTCAATGCAAATGTTACAAATCTTACTGAGCTACTTGTGAACTTTATGAATTCACAAACGGCTCAAGGAGCCACAGGTGCACGGTTCAAGGAAACCAAGCTCGCATGACTCGAGGAGTCCAAGAGACAAGTGCTTCAGAAGATGCAGAAGGTAGCAATGCATTGCTTAAGAATATCACCATTCTTAAGTTTCACGGGGAAGAGCGTGATCGCAACAACGATGCAGTCAATACGTTGGAGAGGGGGAAAGGGGAACACACCCAGCACTCAACACAATGCCTCACTATAGCCCAGGGTATACATAGCGCCCCAATCCACTAGAGTTCACCTTCAAAACTCAACACTACCCGCAAGAAAACAACCACTTTCACACAACCATACGCACATACGCCTTGCAATGCACCAGACAGACTCAATCACTCCGCTTCGCTCAATTCACAGCCTTCCACACTCACACAACGTCGCTCTATCTCTCTTTGCACAACAAACCTCGGGGGACACAGACGCCTACACACGCCCAAAAACACACGCACACAAGCAGAGACAAGAAGGGGGAATGACGCCCATAAACAGTAGAGAATAGCCTTCTAGAATATGCAATACCATATACAACCAACACACTGCCGGCATGAACCTCGGCAACCCAAAACCATGGCTCAAAAGCCTTGGCAAAAAAACCTCATGACAAAAAATCTAACATTGGTCAAAGACCCCAAAAAATGAACATTTATCTCCTTTTATAAGGGTGTGTCTAGGAGACCCAAAAAAGAAAAATGGGGTGAGCTTCCATGCTTGCAATTCACTTGTAGCTCTTTTTGGGATTTCCTTGCATTACCACCACTTGGCACATTTGATATTTGGAAACATTTGCATGCTACACTTCTTCCTAATGTCCATTCCATTTGGTTGGCCGGCTTGCCTTGCATTATTCGGCCACCTTGAATTGACCCCTTTGAACACCTTCCCTCTCTTCCACTTGCTCTCCCCTAACCCTTGGTGGGATTGATCTTTTGGCCGGACTTTGTGAGCCCCTTCTTGCGCTCCAAATTGACCTCCTCTCACTGCTGTGGGACCACATTCTTCGATGAAGGGGGGAGGCAATAGCGACCTCGCTATCGCCCTCCCTCTTGCCTTCAAAAATTTGCGGGCCTTAACGGCCGCGGGATCAATCGCTAGCGCATAACTACCACGTCATCAACCGCCAGACTCACCTCCACACGGGCGCATCGCCTCTGCACCGCCGCCACGGGCCAAAATCACCGCCAAACGCCCCAAGGCGCCATGCGCAGCGCCCAGCAGGGCCGCCCGCCATGCGCCATCGCCAACGAGAGGGAGCTCCCCTCTCTCTCCCCTCTCGTGTACACTAAAGAGCTCACGCTCTACCCTATATACTGCGACTGCCTGGCCTTCCATGGCGCATGTGGGATATTACCCGGCCACGTGGCACTCGCTGATTCCATGGCTTCAAGGCCTTGAAACATTTTGAAAGCATTCCCATAAAAATTCAATTTTTTTTCCCCTTTGTTTGTCCTGCTTGCCAACGAGCACCTGGTGATTGGATTTTGGGGCCGTAAGGTGCTACCTGTAGTCCACCCTCTCAACTTCAATTCGCCAAATCCTTGCTTCGTTTGAATTTTTCTGGGCACGCCAATCGAGACCGCCAGAACTTGCAACAAACTACTCGGCACTACACTGCCGCCTTTTGGCACCAACTTTACCCTGCAATAACTTCCTGCCCCGATCTCCGATTCACGTGTCTTCACTTCGTGCTAACTCCATATGATGTACGCTAGCACTGAGAACTTTGGCAAGGCCCAAAAGATGCCAGATGGCACGCCCTTCAATGCAGCCAAGTGGGCTCAGACCCGGCCCCCGAAAAAAATTCAACTGACTGTATCTTGCTAACCAGAGCTCCGATTCGCAATCTGAAAAGACGGGTAAGCTCCATGAATTGAGCTTTACACACCTGTACCTCAACTTCCACTTGGACCACCTTTCTCCGGCTGCCCTGTCTGACAAGAATCTGCAATCCACTGAAACTTCAACCTTCAATAACTTGGGCCCCATAGCTCGGTTTGATGAGCTGTTTGGACATGCTCCTTCAGCACTTCAAGATCTTCATTCCTGGACCCATAAGATGCATTTTGCATCTCCTTCATCTGTTCACCAAATTAGCCCCTCATGGAGCCTTCCTTTGCCTATAAGCTGCATCAGGCATACAATTCCGCTGCTACCTGCCATCCCATGATTTTACTAGCTGCTCCAGCCCTTTGCCATGCTTCTGCTTGCCTGCATATATCTGCCCATGCCATCTTCTAGAGTCGACACACTTTGGCTGCACCAACGTTCTTACAAAACGGAGTGATATTCATGGGTTGAGACACACCCCATATATAAAGACGACTGTGAAACAAGTCTATCTCTTAAAGGCAAGGCCTATAAGTGGTAGATGACATTTCCAATAGATGCTCGTCCTCTGTCTTGGGCTGCGTTTCAAGCTTCTTTCTCCAAAGAGTTTTGGACTCCAATGAAGAAGATAAGAATTGGTTAGCATGGGATGCATGCCGCATGTCTGGCCTCTCTCTCACACAGTACCTTTTGAAGTATCGGGAAATCAACTAGAAGGTCTAGATGAATTCCAAAAGATACGGGGTTTTAATAGGGGTCTTGACAAAGACTATCGTCTTCATGTCAAGACCCAACATCCAAAAACTTTGGAAGAAGCCATTGGTCATGCCCAAAGATAGGATGATGACCAAGAGAGGAAGGGAAATGTTCCCTACTCTAAGAACAATTTTGATAAGAGCAATGTGGCTAAGAGCCAATGGCGAGGTAGACTCTCCCACATGTTCCAAGAGGAATAATAGACAATCTACCTCTCCACGCCCACAAGAGGCTAAGAAGCCTAAGAAATCATGAGATACTCCACGTGGATCTCTCAGCATTGCTAAGTTCGAGCGTGCAAAGAAACACAATTTGTGTTTCAAATGTCTTTCGGACCAACATAACAAAAAGGATTGTCCTCTTTTTGCAAGGCAAAGAAAAGGCCATGCACACGGTGCAACGCCTCACATTTGATTCATCTCCTAAATATTGTGTTGTAGAGGTTCTTTATATGAAAGAAAAGCACAAGTGTTGTCCGCCTGCTTCAATGTGGCAGCCCACCTTTGGCCCCCATGATTTGATTAGCATGCATGGCACTATTAACGGACAACGTGTTCATATTTTAGTTGATAATGATGCAACTCATAACTTCCTGAACTATAAGCTAGTCAAGGAATTGAAGCTGACACAGACTCCCTGCTCCCGCGAGTATGTGGTAGAGCAGATGTCTAGGAATGATACAAAAGTATGGGACACGATAGTTCAAGGGTTGAGCTTATTGTTCAAGATCATATGATGATCCTTGACTTTCAAGTTATGGACATGGACCGTGCTGATGTAGTTTTAGGATGGGAGTGGCTGCATGGTTTAGGAAACACATTGCACACTAGTTATGAACACAACTCCTTATCCTTTATGGCCAATGGTAAACATGTGATTTTGCTTGGTGAGAAAAATATACCATCTGCACCTCTTAATATGTACAGCAGAGCTTTCTATTTTATAGAAAGCAGATTTAATAGATGAAGTCTTTTTGTGTTATTGCTTGTCTCCAAGTCTTGTGAATTCTCAAGAGCAAAGTGATGTGAATTCTAGTAATGGTATGCAAAGTGCAATGAATTCTAATGATAAACAAAGTGTTAAAAATTCTAAAGAGCAAAGTGCTCTCAATTTTAATTCTATTGAGCAACGTGCAACATTTGTAAAACAAACATTACAAGAATTACAAGATTCTCCATCCCAGCATAACTCTAATTTACTTTCTCCTTTTGCACGGCAAAAGCTGACTCACTTACTCGCGGAGTATAGTGATGTATTCTCAAGTGATTTACCGTTGGGTTTACACCTACCCGTGATGTGCAACATGGCATAGATGTCTTGCCAGGCACTAAACCGGTGAGTAAACCACCTTATCGTATGAGTGCTAAAGAAGCCAAGAAAGTTGAGCGTCAGCTGGCTGACTACCTAGCCCGTGGTTTCATTAGAACTAGCACTTTGCCTTGGGCATCACCAATTCTATTGGTAAAAAAGAAAGATGGTACTATGCACATGTGCGTCGATTATTGCGGATTAAACGCCGTAACCATCAAGAACAAGTATCCCCTGCCTCAAGTGGATGAATTGTTTGATCAAATCCATGGGGCAAGATACTATACAAAGATAGATCTTCGTTCAGGATACCACCAGGTGCGTATCCTTTTGCAAGATATCTCTAAAACTACCTTTAGAACACGGTTCGGGCATTGTGAATTTTTGATTATACCTTTTGGTTTGACCAATGCTCCAGCTACATTTATGACACTCATGGATAGTGTCTTACATCCCTATCTTGGAAAATTTGTTGTGGTTTTCCTTGATGACATTCTCATTTACAGCAGTAAGATTGAAGATGAACACATAGAACACTTACGATTAGTGTTTAAACAGCTACAAACTCACGCTCTGTATTCTAAGCAAAGCAAGTGTGATTTCTTTAAAACAAAGATACTTTACCTCGGTCATGTGATCTCTTATTCTGGCATCAAGATAGACACTGACAAGGTCACTACCATTCTTCGATGGCCACGTCCCAACACGGTTGAGGAGCTTCAAGTATTCTTAGGCATGTCTGGATTTTCTGGACAATATATCCGTGATTATGCCAAAATCGATGTTTCTATGATGGACCAACTTAAAGCAAAAGGTAAGACCTTTTCTTGGGAAGAAGTCCAAAAACACAGTTTTGAACATCTCATCCTAGCAATTGTTGACCCACTTAAGCCATTTGTGGTAGAGATTGATGCTAGTGATAAAGAAATTGGTGCGGTACTTCTCCAGGAGGGAAGACCTATAGACTTTGAAAGTAAAATGCTACATAGAGCTCAATAGAATTACTCTATCTATGAGAGAGAGCTCTATGCCATAATTCATGCTTTACAAAAGTGACGACACTATTTATATGGTGTCGAGTTTGAAGTAGTTTTTGACCATGAGAGTATAAAATGGTTTACTGCTCAAAAGGATTTAAAGGGCCGTAAATCTAGATGGGAAAAAATCCTTCAAGATTATGATTGTAAGCTACGATATCGCAAGGGGCGGTAAATTTAGTAGTGGATGCAATAAGTTGGATGCCTCATATTAATTCACTTGCTTTCACGGAAATGAAGAGTGGATTTTTGGAGTCATTACGTGGCAAGTGTGCACAAGATCAATCATATGCTAAAGTGTGGCGTGCATTTTTAAAAAGGGATCCCTCACACTCACATGTCTCTGTACAACCAGATCAACATGTCTTTGCACGCGTAGATAAAATCTCCAACACACAGAGCTCCACCCCTACTCAGGAAGAGCTTAAGCGATGGAATAATTTTTCCATTGATGATGGCTACCTACTCCACAAGGGCAGAGTATGTGTGCCACAGGACTCAGACATTAGGAGCCAAATCTTATTTGAGTGTCACGATAGTCCAAGTGCTGGTCATCCAGGTATTCGTAAGACGTATGCCTTAGTTCGACAATAATTTTATTGGCCAGGCTTACATCATGATGTTCAAGAGTACGTACTAAACTGCCAAGAGTGCCAAGTAAGTAAGGTAGAGTGCCTCAAGGTAGGTGGCCTTTTACATCTTTTAGAGATTCCACAAGGTAAGTGGGAGAGTATCTCTATGGACTTTGTAGTAGGACTACCTACTACAAATTCTGGCCATGATGCCATATGGGTAATTGTAGACCGTCTAACAAAGATGGGTTGATTCATTCCCACTAAGACTACGGTTAAGACACCAAAATTAGCATGGCTATTTGTAGAGCATATATATAGACTCTACGGTCTTCCAGCTAGTATCATTAGTGATAGAGATCAAAAGTTTGATAATCGCTTCTGGAGAGCTGTGTTTCAAAATTTAGAAAGTAAACTTAATCTAAGTACAATTGATCATCCAAAACCAGATGTCAAACCGAAAGAGTTAATCAAGTGCTAGAAGATATGCTATGATCGTATGTTAGCAAGAAGCAAACCAACTGGGAAGACTATTTACCTCTATTGGAATTTGCTCATAATAGTTCAAAGCATGTGACTACAGGGTTTAGTCCATTTATGCTTTTATATGAATTTCAACCTAGATCACCCATTACGGTGGGGTTGGCCAAGGAGAAGATACAACAAGTGAAGAATTTTCTCCAAGACCATTTTGACATGCTTCGAGTTGCTCGACAGAATGTTAAGCAAGCTCAAGATCGATATAAGAAGTACACAGATGAGCATCATCGTCTTGCTACTTTCAAAGGGGTTATACAAATTGGCGAGCGAGTATTTCCGAGCAACGAAATAATCGAGCAAATCCTTTAAGACATTCTTTATTACAAAGAGCAAATTGCAAAAGTTCAAGAGGGTTTTCCACTACTGAAAACTAATCCCACAATCAAACTCAAATCCCACGATGACTAATCCCATGGAATTGAACATGGAGCCAATATAGTAGAGCCGTCGGTGCTTGCAACAAGCTGAGGGCACCTAGCATATGCTGTTCTAGCACTTTCCACCTATATTATCCACTTGGAATGCATTTCCATCTATAGTCTCCGAAATTCTTCGAAGGGAACTTTCCCAACCTATTAAATGACTCCCAAGTGCATACCAGGTAGTGTCCTATAGTAACAAATAGCGTAGGGCTCTAGATTTCACTCTCCTATAGGTAGTCATTCATCAAAGTGTAAAATGGTGTCTCAGAGTAACAAGTGATCAATCCCAAGCAAGGGACTAAGCAGTGTTAGAAAAAAAAACCCAGGGTCCAACATATTTTAACCGACTAAGATTGAAAAATCCCAATTAGATTTTGAGCTTGCCTTTAAACAACCACAAAGAAAAAGCTTCAAATTTTGACCTAAAATTTAAGAGAATTTCAAGTTGGCCCTTATTTTCACTAATTGGAAAAATTTCCTTTCCTAGTCCTGCACCACCTAAGCATTAATGAACAAAACATAATTAATTAGTAGCTGAGAGCACCTAGCATTTGAGAGCTTTCCTTGTCGTTTGTAGACAAGATAGATTAAAGAAGTTTTTAAAATATATGATTTCTTGAGCTTGCATGGCGGTGGTGCATATCTTAAAGACAATCTATCCTAATGGCTCTAACTCACACACTCCTGACATATGATTAATGCCGAACTCACATAACAACTCAGGCAAGCACATGAGTTGCTACGGAAGTGTAGCCATGCAAATGAAAAAACTTGCATGTCTTCTTGCATAATGCAAGATTATCACTTGCTTGATGCACGGTGCCATGACCCCTTGCCTTTGCGTGCTCCCTCCTTGTCCGTCCCCCCGCCTCACCCAATATTCCTTGTCTACGTGGACTGGCCTTTTCCTTCAGGCTTTCCCGGTAAACGAATGGTGCTAAACCGCTGGTGTCTTGTTCAATTCTTCTAGTTCTTTATTTTAAATCATTGGATCCTCCTTATATCATAATGGCACACACACATTTATTCAGAGATGAGCCACCTAGGCATCCCCCTCTCACTACGCTCAATCCTCTACATATGTTTAGATTCTACAACTGGGAAGGGTTTAACATCTACTTGGAACTTTGCATGACAATTTTTGTGAGGTTATGGAATTATTAGTCATCTACACCATTCGAGTCTGCATGAGCGCTGTCGTTAATTGTGCATGCAACACAAACATCCATTAGTTTTCCTATCCACCATAACATCCTTGGCATTTTCAACATCGTCCTACAGAGAACTTCTCTCTCTCTCTCTCTCTCTCTCTCACACACACACACACACACACACACACACACACACACACACACACACACACACACACACACACACACACACACACACACACATCCACACACACACACTACCACACCACATCTGATTGCCTTCAGCCGCGCGGGGGGGGGGAGAGAGAGATTAATTTTGACATCCCCTCTTATAGAACCATATATTGACACTTGACCTAGAACAGACAAGACCTAAATTACAGTAGACAATAAATGAAGACAAAATCGACACAATCCAAATTTTTATAAATGAAGCTAGTACATCCGATTTTGGTAGGAGACTAATTGAGTCCCAGAATCCATGAGAGAATAGACCTATACCTAAGAGCTTGGGGTACGTATGAACATCATAAATTAGTTTGGGGAGGTTTATCAAAGCATCGTATTGGTTGTTAATGACCCAATATGCATTTGTATTCACTTTTGCAAATGTTTGAAGGTTTTTTTGAAAATTCTCAATATATTCAATAAGCCCAATAGATAAACCATGTAGGAACTTAGTGATCTTACTAACCACAGGAGAAAATACACAATCATGGGCAATTGTTATCCAATGGAACTCTGTTTTGTGAATTTGGTAATTTCCCATAATATAGGGAAGACCTCTATCATGAGAAGGTATAATATTAAACTCCTTGCATCGTGTATTAATGAGTGAGATGATGGTGGTATTGCATTCGTTTATCGGCATGAATTCTGAAGAATTTAATATGTTCTTTGCGTATAGTCTAATGATTCGTTTACAAATAAAGACAGGAGTTTGAGCTGATTTATCTAAACCACATATGAAAATGTGTTTTTGGATAAATTCAATTTCGTCTAATATATATCTTTTTCCATGAACGAGGGACTTTGGTTATGCCTATAATTTGGAAATATAGAGTGGAAGGTTTTTTCCAGTCTTATTTCAATTGAATGGAAGTGAGATTGTGTACATTTTATGTTTAATAAATGGCATAATTTTTCCCATCCCTTCTTGAATTCAGCTTTAACTAAATGTAGATGTACAGAGACAGGTGGGATATGGTTAAAGCCTTTGGATATGTTATCCCTTAGTGTGTGGTGTCTTATGAATGATGGTTCAGTAGTAATAACGTGCTCACCATGATGGTCAAAAGTTTTTAGGAAATTTTTAAACCGTTTATGACTCTGGCAAACACAAGGTTCATTAAGATCAAAAGGTTTAGCAAATGTATCAAACCCATGAATTTTGGTAGCATTTGGTCGCCTTTTCGCCGATTTCCCATTTGGTGGCCTCTTGCGGGATTCTAGGAATTAGGGTTTTTCCCGATTGTTTTCTACTGCCTTTGGACATCCAAGACTGGTCTCCTATGCTAGGGTAAGCTGCTGATGAAGTCTCGTTGCTTTTGGGTTAGCCGTTAGGTGGCTGCTTCTACTTGTAGGTCTCTACTGCCCGCTTTGTGTGTGAACCCTACGCTAGTTTTCGCGACAAAACGACAAACATGCGCGAAAAGCTCAAGGTGGTGAGCCTACCTCTCATGTATGAAGCCCGTCGGATAGTCGTGCACGTCGTAGAAGCTGCTGGAAGTTCCGCTCGCTCTAGGTGGCAGAAGCTCTCTCTCAAATGTCAATAGTGAAAATAAGCTAAAAATGAGGTGAAATTTTCTTATAATGGAGGTCCCCGAACCACTTTTCATGAAATTTGACATGTGTTCCCAACTTCTTGTGAGATGCGGTTTACGCTCAAAAATTTCTTGATTTGGACTCTATTTGCTCTGTTTACCAGAAATTTGGCATTTCGATCAAAATCTGGCCAAAATACGCTTTCCGCTCCAGTCTCATAATTGCACTCCCACTGTACCATAGGTTGTCCTATAGTCCCTAATCATCCCCATATTTTTTGTTTTTCATTACGATCGTTTTTCACCTGCTTTTTGTATTTTTGAAGTTTTTCTGCCGAAAATTAGCAAAACTAAAAGGAAAATAGCAAATCAAACCCAGAAAATCCCCAAAAATCAAATAAATCACAAACATCACCGCAAAACATTATATACACTCACATGCAATTTTTATGGCCGGATTTCTCCGTTTTACCAATATTTTGCCCGAAAAATGGCTATTTCTACTTATATACACACACCTAGGGGCTTGATTTGGCGTTTGTCCCCATATACCTATAGATACATGCTGTATAAGGACATATGTACTTGGGTTAATCCAGAAAATTTTGCAATCAAACAACAACCCTTAAAATAAAAAATCATGCCCTTTTTTGCTCTTCCTGCTATTGGTTCCGCATTTGAGAATGCCTCCCCCCCTCCTAGCTGGAGTCCTCCAGGACGACCAGGTATCGCCTCGGAGTATGTGCCGTGCATAGGTTGAAAAATTTGTGCTAATGCTTGGCCGATTAATGTGGCCCTAATTTATGCATACTCGGTCAATGCATGAAAAAAATAATGTTGTGCAAGAGAAGGGTATAAGCAAGATGCTTATTGGCATCCATCGTCGAGGTTTCCTGTTTTCTTTGCAAGTAACAGCTGTAACTCTACTGCTCTCTGTTTAATTGTCTTTCTTGTAAAAGGCAGTGGCTTTGCCGCTACTATTGATATAGTCGTAGTTGTTTCTGTGGAAAGGATTGGCTTGGCCGCAATGGCCGTGGACCATATTTCTTTTGCTTTTCATTGGTAGCTTGTTTTTGCCAATTTTTGTAGGTGTTTTGCTACTTCATGTGTTGCCACTGTTTTGTTGCTGATTGGCATCCACATAAGTCGGTTGTCCTTTTTCAAATGTTGTTGTCTGTCGTCCGATGTTGCTTGTACTGAAGGGAGTTCCTTTTGCTTGTGTTTCGATAGCCAAATGCGAGTAACATTTGGGTTATTGCTGAGCATTTTCTTTGGGATCCATATCTGTTTTATGCCCTTGGTTTTTGATTGAACTATCTGCTTCGGTTGAATTCTTTCGTTGTATTGTTTTTGGTTTGCCATGTCATTTCTATCCTTCCGCATCCATACTTGTTTCCCTTGTTTTGGTAACCTAAATCTTTGCACTGCGGTCGGTGTCTTTGTATGTATGTAGTTAGCATGGTTGGCTTTTACTTGTTTGTTAGCTTTGTGTATCATGTTGTTCTTTGGTGGCACTCTTGCTTTTGGCTCTGTTTCCTGTGATTGCATTGCTGGCAACTGATTATTCCGGTATTGCTGAGCAAAGGCTATTACTTGTTGTTCTTGTGCATGCTGAATTTTGACTGCATTTGCATTCGAATCTATCTGCACATTGTACTATTTTTGCCAAGGTTGTCCCAACAACATTGGGTGTTGTGTGCTTTCATCCTCGACTACATAAAATTTGTGTGGATAAATATATTCATGTACTTGTACATGCAATATAGTCCAGCCCCATGTTTTCAACGAATGTGATGTACTACTTTCCAGCATTTGAGGAGTAGGATGAAGTTGACTTGTGGACTTGAGCTGTTGGTATAATCCGTAAGAGATCAAATTTGCTTGAGCTCCAGAATCAAGCAATGCCGTCGATTCAACTTGATTGCTCCCCACTTTGACTGCAATTATGGGCTCCACTGTGTCTTCATCCAACGTCGTTAGTCAAATGACATTGATTCGCAATGGTGCTTCACCTTGTTGTTGTTGTCGTAGAAGTCTTCATTTTGCAATGAGTTCTTTTGCTTTCGCTTGAGCTTCTTCTCGTACTCTTTGTTTCTCCTTCATTCGTTGTTTTCCTTGATGGATTTATTGAAGCATCTCCTGTGTGAGTGATAAATGATATTCCTTCAATCGACATCCACTAATCCAATTGGGCATTTCTTCACCTGCTAATGTAGCAAGCTTGACAGCTCCGCTTTGTGATGGATCACTAATCACAAAGGGTCCCATCCCTCGCTTTTTAAGTTTCTTGGCATGTTGCTTCAAAGTATAAACAAGTACATAATCACCTGTTTTGAACTCTTTAGTGCGCACATGCTTGTCAAAAAACTCTTTTTGTCTTCTCTTTTGCATAGATCGAAGCTACAGCTCTCAAGCGGAGTTCATCTAGCTTTTCAAGATCATCTATTCTTGAAGAGAGCTCATGCCCTGTCCATTCTAAGCGTTCGCTACTCGTAGAGTTGGAATTAAAAACTCTATGGGTAGTATAGCATTTAGACCAAACACCATGTTGTACGGTGTTGTCCTATCGATGTTTTGTAAGCTACCTACCCTGTATGCCCATAGTGTTGACTGTAGCTGCTGATCCCAATCTGTTTTTGTCTCTGATACAATTTTAGTGAGAACTGTGCATAATGTTTTATTTGTGGCCTCAGCTTGGCCATTTGCCTATGGATGGTATGGAGCAGATTTCCTATGTATGACCATGAATTCCTCTAGCAGATATTCAATGACTTCATTAAGAAAATGTGTTCCACGATCACTGACAATTTCTATTGGTAAACCGTATCGTACAAAAACATTCTCATACAAAAATTGTGCAGTGGTCCGTGCATTTGCTTTTTGCGTTGCCTTGGCTTCCGCCCATTTTGTGAGATAGTCCGTAGCCACAATGATATATTGGGTATGGGTGCGATATGCAGGGGGAGAGATAGGTCCCACAAAATCAATGCCCCATTTTGCAAATGCCCTTGCTCCCATCATTGGCCGTAGTGGCATCTTATCTCTCTTTATCGGCACCTTGGTGCGCTAACATGCGTCACAACGCTTTACAAACTCTTCAGCATCCATATGCAATGTAGGCCACCATATTCCTACGGTTAAGACAAGTTTTGTCGTCTTATTGCCCGAAAAATGGCCTCCACTTATTCCGCTATGTGCATGTTCTAGAATCAACAGGTATTCACTTTCACTTGCACAAATTCTAAGTTGATTGTCCTTTCCTCTCTTATAGAGTTGGTTCCCAATTAACTGGAAGTCGCGAGCCCTTTTTCGTGCTCTTGTTATGTTCTCAGGAAACGTCCTAGTGGTTAAGAAATCAATGATAAATTGACTCCATGTAGGTGCAATGTTTACCTGAAACAATGTCGCGTGATCCACTGGTCGTTTGGTACGACATATAGTACAATTGGTAACATAAGAATGTGTGTCCGCATACATAGTTGGCCAATAAACCCCTAACTGTTTCAGTCTCTGGTGTGTTTTCACTGTTGAACAATGAAATGCACAATCCTGGACATGTGCTTCTTCAAGGTAACACTCGAATTCTTCTAGATTTATACATAATCGTAGGATTTGGTCCGATCCTAGATGATACAGCCGTCCTGCTATCAACTGGAATTTTTTTGTTTGTCGAATTGTTTGTTGTTTGGATCTGTATTCCGTATTATCAAACCTATTGCCTAAGGAAAGAATGCTAACAATTTCCTAAGACCATTTGGGTATCATTTCAATATTGAAAAGATAAGCATCTGGTATGTCATCATCTACTCCTTCAGGAGCTTCCCGGTTGTGTATCCTTGAAAGATGATCCGCTCGTAGATGGGTTTTACCTTTTTTGACCACCACTGTGAAATCAAACTCTAGCAATATAATAAACCAGCGTACAATTCTCCCTGTATTCAATGGTTTATTTACCAGATACAAAAGAGCTTGATGATCTGTGAAGAACACAAATTTGTTTGCGAGCAAATAATGCCAAAGTTTGTTTACAGCATAAATCATTCCTAACCCTTCTCGTTCGGTGGTTGTGTAGTTCTTTTTCGCACTGTTTAACTGTCGGCTTGCATAACAAACTGGAAAATCCATTGTTCCGTCTCTAGGTTGAGCCAAAATACTTCCGATTGCATATGCAGAAGCATCAATGTAAACATGGAATAGCTTTTCCCAATCTGGTGCTTTAAGTACAGGTGCTGATACAAGATTTTCCTTCAGTTTTTGGAATGAAGTTTCACACTCCTCTGTCCAATCGAAATTGACTAGCAAACGATACAGAGGTTGTGGGATGACCGCATACATGTATATGAATCTTTGATAATATCCGCAGTGTCCCATGAAGGATTGCACTTGTTTCACATTAGTAGGCCTGGGTAGGTCTACTATGACTTTGACTTTGTCTAGGTCAGTGGTTATACCATTTCTTGAGACAATGTGTCCTAAGATGCGGCCTTGCTTAACCATAAAAATACACTTTTCCGGGTTAAGACAAATTCGATATGTCCTGCATTTTTCAAATACCTTTTGCAAATGATCAATATGTTCCTCTCGTAGAAGAGAGTGTACACAAAGATCATCCATGTATATATCTAAGAATATTCTCAGGTATTCTTTGAACGCGTGCGTCATTAACCTTTGGAAGGTAGCTGGGACATTACTTACGCCAAATGGTATAACTCGATATGCATAAATTTCCCATTCTGTGGCAAACGCTATTTTGTGTTGATCCTCCCTTGCAATTTCCAGTTGGTTGTAGCTTGAAAACCCGTCCAGAAAGGAATAAGCCCGTTTCCCGGCCACCCGCTCAAGTACATGTTCTGTGATTGGCAAGGGATAATTATCCCTTATGGTGGCTGCATTTACCTTTTTGAGGTTTACACACACTCGCAGTTTTTCGTTCTTTTTGGGAACTACCACAATGGGTGACACCCAATCTGTATGTTCAATTTCATAAATGAATTCAGCTTCCATCAGCTTGTCAATCTCCTCTTTGATTCGTTTAGCAAATGTGTCATTATATGTATAAGGACGTTGTTTGATAGGTTTTGCATCTGATTTCAAAGGAATTGTATGTTGGCATATCGATGGATCAACTCCTTTGAGGTCTTTATAGGACCACGCAAACACATCTTTATAATTCTTGAGAAGTTGTGTTAGCCGTTCTTCTTCTTCAGGCTCTAAATCGTTTGCTATATAGAACCAGGTTCCGCTAGGTCTATCCTTTTTGCATTTTCAGGCCCATCGTAAGATTCTTGGTTGGTTCTTTCCCTGACTGGTGGTGTCATGATGATTTTTCTGTCTTGGATGGTAAATTTTCGATAGTGTGATGGTACATTCATGTTTCCCTTCTCTGACTCCCCTTTACCATCACTATCTTCTTCAGTAGTCCATATCTCACGTAAAGACCGTTTCAGTTCTTGGTATTTCTGTTTACCCTCCAGTTTGGTCTACTCTTGGTCTTTTGTTGTTTCTTTGTTTGATTTTTGAGATTTTTGTGATTTTGTTTCTGTTTTAGCTTTTCGTACTTTTTTTATTTCCTCTCGCGTTCTTTCCCTTCGATCTTTTGAGAATCTTCCTGATATTTGATCTTTTACACAATCCTCTGCTTTTACAAGCATCAAATAGTGAGTTTTACCGTTTATCATGGACATCAGGTTCTCTCTCGCTTTGTTTCCTGCTCGTTTCCTCCTATAGCGTTCCTGGCGTCTAGGGTGCTGATTAGCAAAATCATAAAACTTGATGTTCTCTGTTTTCCCTCCACGCTCACTTGAGTTGTCTGAACACTCATTATCTGCATCATTATTTACTTCTAGATGTTCAGAGGAGTTATAAAACTCTTCTCTTTCCGGTGGTTCTATCGTCTCATCTCCTCCTGGTATAATGCTTACCATATAGTAGGGTAGCACATCATAGCCATCCTTATCGCAAAATTTTGTTGTTGGACTATCTGTAATGGTACAGACATCCAATGTTATTAGTATGTGTTCCCATTCTAGAGGTTCCAAGGCATCTTCAGGAAAAGGTTCCGGAATATACTCCTTGTCCTTAATCGCTCTTTCTAAGACGCATTCCTCCCTTCTTAAGCTTCCACAATGTGAAGCTCTGCCAATCCATAGATCTTTTTGTTGCCATAACCATGCTAGGAGTTCCAATCCTGCTACTGTATCTGAATCAAACTCTTCCACAGGTGTTTGGTTCACATCCTTGTAACTATGGTCTTTTAGGTGTATTTTAGTTGTTGTCTCGCCATGTCTGAGGTATATGTGGTCGTAACCCCAATCTTGGACCATCTTCAATTGTCGCATGAATGGTCTTCCCAAGATGATCTCATAATTGTTCTTTTTGTCGAAATCGACTATTGCAAATGTATGCTCATACTCGATTCCACACGAAGTGACAATCACTTTTTCTAAGAGTCCTAGAGGCTTCTCCATGAACCCATCTGCCAATTGCAATTTCATTCTGGTAGCTCTTAAAGCTGGTTTTCCCCATTTTTTCCAGATTTCCTTGGTGGCGATAGCAACTCCCACTCCACTGTCAAGAATAGCTTTGGAAACCACTCCTTGGAATTCTACTGGTAGCGCGGTGTTTCCATCTTCTCCCTTGCAATAATCTCCAACCTTGTTTAATGGTACTGGCCTAGTGTTTAGTGGAGGCCTGTCCAATTCTCTGATCCCTTCCTGAAGCTTCGAGGTTGGGTCTTTTACTCCAAATTTTTCTAGGCATTTACCTACTGTGGTCCACATGTTTGGTCGTAACCTTAGGAGTTCGGCTAATGTGATTGTGCATGCCACCCAGGTGGACAATAACTCAATCAATCCTTGTGAATCCATCACTTTGTTAGAAGAGAGCCTTTGAGATGGGATTGCTCTCACTTCAGACTTGGCTTCATACTCTCCTAGGTAAGAGGGTAAAGTTTTCAGCGAGTCTGGTTGGCTGTGCCCCAAACTAATTGATCCCTGGTCTCCCCCTTGTGAATGTATCTCAAAGTTCATTTGTGACCTTGCCTCAAATTATTCAATAGGAGGTAAGATCACATTCTTCTCTTTTCTCATGCTATTCATGTGGTTACTCATCCTGTTAGCCTTGTTGACCTCACAAATTTGCTTCCACAGATCATCTAGACCGTCACAGTCTTTACCCATTTCTGTCAATGTTTTAGGATGGAACCCGTCACTTGCCTCATCTGTTGTATTTGGCACTATGATAGGCTCTCCTCTGGACTCATAGGCATTCGTGAGTCTTTCCTTCGTTTCTACTTGTTCCTCTAAAGCTGGTTGGATAGGGGTTGGAGCTGGTACTTCATGCCAATTTGCAGGTTTACCCAGCGGGTCTTCCATCAATGATTGAGTTGTTTCAATTATCTTTCTACACATTTCCAACCTTTGTTTTTCTATTTCTGCATATGGATAAGTCATCCACCTTTGCTCCTGGGTTTGGTTCTTTTTGAGTCTGGCTTCATAAGCTTTTAGAAGTGCATCCAACTGCTCATTTACCTTGTCTGCCAGTACTGATCCTCCTGATCATGCACTTTTGGGCTCTGCTATTTCCTTGGGTGCTATGGTTGCCGTGGTGTGTGAGCTTAAGCTAGCTAGATCCTCTAACCGCTCTAATCTATCCTTTGTATGTTTTAACTCCTCGGATAGAGTTGTTTGCTCTCGTTCTTTCCTGGCTTTCGAACGCACCTTTCTAGCTTTCCAAGTGCTTCTTTGATTATTCGTTTCTGAACTTTGGGCATCGGTTTTTTGCTCTTTAATTATGGATTCATTCGTCATTCTTTGAGCTTGGCCTCGTGTCACCGCATGAATAGGTAGGATTGTTTCATTTTCTGACCCTCCACTGGAAGGTACTGTTTCTAGCATGTTCAAGGTGGTTTTTGCTCCTTTGCTCGGGTTTTTAGGACAATCGGGAATCAGATGAGTAACTCCACACTTGGTGCAATATGCGTCGACTCTAATGATTTCATCATGAGGACAGTCTCTTAGCCAATGGTCTCCACCACACTTGTAGCAGGGTCCCTTGGGTTGTTGAGGTGCTCCTTGAGCTCCCCTTTGTTGGTATGCATGTCTCTGTCCGCCCATGCCTCCATTGGCTATGAACAACAATGTTCGTTCATCTAAGCTATATCTTCCTTCTCCTGTTGCCTGTGCAGTTGTTGGTGGTCCTGTACTTCCTATCATGCTCCATGGTTCTGGTATCGAGGGTTCTTCCGGCCGATAATAGATAGAGTTTGCCGCATACTCATTGGGATCTTCATAATATGCATGCATAGGCACCAAAGCCTTTTCCTCTGATTCGGTTACAGTTATAGTTGGTGTGTATCTTATACCGACTGGTCGTAATCCTGGTAGGGGTGGTTGTTGCCCCAACACCGGTTGTGGTCTTTCTACACCTACAGGTCTTGGTAGGTTGCCTGCTTGATACCTAGGCATCGGTGGAACTTGAGGAGAAGCTACCTGAGCTTGGGGAGCGTAAGGTCTCTCTCTCACATACCATTTGTTATCATAACATTCCTCTGTCCCATGGTTTGTCCATTTTTGTTCAATAGCACACCACTTGGGCTGTTTAGCCTGGGGTTTGGCGTACAAGTTAATCTTTTTTAGCACTTCATCTATAAGCAGCTCTTGGTTTACAACTACTTCTCCTTTCGGTGCTGTCTTAGAAGACTTGCTTCCACTTTGTTGTGAAGATGAATCATCGTCAAGGTCATTGAACTCCCCCTCTTTGTAGACCGCACAATTGTCCACAAGGTAAAGAGCTTCCTTGGTCAACTCATTTAACGTCATGCTCTTCTTCATATGTAAGTTTTTCTGGAGATCGGCATTCCTTAGTCCTTGGATGAATATAAGCATAAGTCTGGACTGAGTTGGAAGTTCTTCCACAGGGCAGAACTTAACATATCTTTTTAGTCTTAGGGCTGCCTTTCGTACAAATTCCCCATCTTTCTGTTTGAATTTATGGATTTGTGAGACGGTATTATGAGCTATCCCCCTTTGTAAGAATTCTTCGATAAATTCGTCAAACACTTCCTCCATAGACTCAAAGTCTCTACGCTCTACAGAGTCAAACCAAGTAGCAGCGTCATCCTCTAGGGTTAGTCCAAACCCTCCAAATTGGGTAGGGAAGTCTAACACCTCTTCAGCTCTAATTACGCACACAAAGGCTGCTACATGATCTCTCGGATCTCTGTTTCCTGTGTATTTCTTGTTTACCTATTTTTGCACTTGAGAAGGTCTAATTCTACGATGGTCTACAAACCTCATCATAGGATCTCTACATCCTAATCGATATACCTCCTCAGGTCTTTTGTAGTAGGCTAGTTCCTCTCCTAGTGGTGTTCCTAAGGCATAATTTCTAACAGTTCTTGCTAGAGATGGTTCATCTCTTCGAACTCATTCTATGGGTGGTCCTCCAGGCTCTGTTGACCCTTGAGTCTTTGGCTTACTCTCTCCTTGATACCTTGAATAGAGTGGTGGTTCTTGCAAATCCCTTGACCCTAGTGTGGCTTGATAACCATCTTGGTTTCGGTCTTGTTCCAATGTTGCACTATGTCGAAGCCATGCCTGCAATGATGGCTGAGTTGCTGGTTGGTTTTGATTGTTGAACGTCTGCGGTCGGGTAGAATGTGAGGTAGCGTCATAATTTTCTGAAAAGGGATTCGTCGACTTGCTAGGGGTGTAGGTGGCTCTTGACACTTCGTCTGGGACATATGTTGATGCTCCTGGAACTATCACCTTTTCTACCTCCTCTGGGAGAATACGTTGGTATTCTCGCTCATATCTATCAACAAAAACTATACCCTTCCCCATAGCAGTTTCATAAGAGAATAAGTAAAGAACCTTCTCCTTGCTTAACTCGTTTAAGTATGGTTCTTTGCTGCGAAAGTAAGTGACTATTCCCTCACTCTCATGCTTGTAGATTCCCACATTCTCATTATTAGTTGAAACCCTGGTTGTTTTTTATCATACATAAAAATTGCTCCAGGTCGATCAATATTTGGTGGCGGTTCTTGAGCTTCTGAAACCATTTTCCCTTTTGCCACGTTATCTCCATATCTATTGTAATCTTCAGAATTACTGACTATCAGATAGTGGTTACCTTTTTCGTATCGGAATCTATCTCCATTATCATAGACTCGAATTATCTCCAATCTCTGAGCCGGCCTTTCTTCAATACAAATTCACTTACGTCCTCGATAATCAAAATAGACTAGGGCTCCCCTCGAGTTTGTTCCCTCTAAGAAGATCACATTGAGCTTGGAATCATTCAAAGGATTTAGGGAGGTGCTTCCTCCTGGCATTGGTCCGTCATAGGTGAAACCTCCTGATTGTTGACTACCCATCATGAAGAAAGATTTTTCTGACAAAGTGTCAGTATCACTACCTTCCTCAATAATCGGTGCTAGTGGATCTAGCCTTGCCTGAGTTACACTCTCCTCGGTGGACACTAAGCTACCTTGGTCACCTGCCACCTTCTGGTCTCCAAAAATGTATCTTCCTGATCTTAAGTTCATCAAACTTATCAATGCAATTTACCACAAATCCAACCACTCACCTGGCAAAGGATCAGTCTCCGCACAACTTCTTGCTTTGCTGCTGAATATACCTGTACACAAGCGTTTTAATTTTGAAAATCGAATCAAAGCATTTATCTGCTAGAGGTTATCTTAGTAATGATTGGTATAACTAGAGAGTTAATCTCAACCACTACTGTATTTTATACACTGCTGATGTTTTGGATTAGGTCTGCTAATCTGGAACTGTACTCCCCTCGGATGTTGGTCAATTTACGTGAAAAAGTTTGAATTCAATCTTTGCTCCGTCAAATGGACAAACAAGATCCAAATTCACTTCTGAAAGAAGTTCTGGAACCCTTAAGCCAAATGGAATCTCACTGTCTAAGCCCATTCAAATTTTCTCTTCAGTAGGCCCCAATAGACATCCTACGCGTAGGATGTCTCCCACTTTGTTTTGCCTGGATTTTGCACTATGGATTCCCCTTGATGTGGTGAGTCCACAGCTGTTTTTACTTTTTGATTTGGACACCTATAAGCTGGTCAATGGATCAGAAATCTGTTTCGACAGATTGTTGCTGATCTTGATCAGTCTAATCAACTCCAATTTGGACCAAAATTGACTAGAAGGCTTGCCTCAAGCTATACAACACCTTGCTATGCCTACAATCAGTTTCTGGCTTCAATTTCTTGCTTTAGACATCTTACACGTAGGATGTCTTTTTCATCAGAATGGCTTCAAATTCAAAACACAGGCTCCCCTTGAGTTGCTGATCACTTTGGTATGCTCAAAATTAGGTTTGGAGTGCAAATTTACGCAGAAGACATCCTACGCATAGGATGTCTTTTTGGCTTGTTTGACCCCAGACTTGACCCACAGATTTCCCTTGATGTCAGCAACCCAGTGGTATGCTTAGATTTTGGTTTGGATTTCAAAGTCCCCAATTTTAGCTGTTCTTGCCCTTTCAATCAAAAGTGCTAAAGTCTGCTTTGAACCCAATTTTCTCACCCAAATGAAATGAAACCCCTCTCAGTCACTCAATATATCATGCAGATCATGCTCATGCAACCATCATATGGTTTTGGTCTTAAAATAATGCTTTGGCACAATTTGGGTAGGATGTCTGGCAATTTTAGTCTATCTGGCCTTATCCTGTCAAGATATGGTCAAATTTCCACTTTCCAATTGAAAATTGGGTAAACCCCACCTTCTGAACACACTGGTCAACTCAAAATCCCAAAATTCCCACCAGATTAGCCTGTAGACATCCTACGCGTAGGATGTCTTCTGGCTTGAAATTAATTTTTTTCCTGACAGAAATGCTCCTGATGCTCTGCAGCCCTATCAGAAACACTCACAGTAACTTTTGGACTTCACTTTAGCTTTCAAACACACTTTTGCGTCTTTTTTGCATCTTTTACAAACTTGTGATGAATTTACCAAGCAAGTATACATGCATGAAGTGCTCTAGATTTTGAATCATGATGTCCTACTTACTCTACTCCTACTCATCATGTGAAATGGTGATAATGGTGTTTTGGCTGCTTTCTGGCCTCTCCGGACTCTCAAGCTCTCCTCTCACCGCTTCTACCACTCCAACTCCTACTCAAGAACTCAACTAATACCTAAAACTATCTCAGTCTACCTAAATCTACCTAGTCGAAGGATCTAAGCCAGACACATGCTTCCTAGACTCCCTCTAGGACCTAGAGAGTCCTCCACCCTCTGGTCCTATCTAAATGTAAAACGAGACTCTTGGCAAATCCAAAAATTCCTATCCTCAAGAACTAGTCTTGGTCACCCACCTAAGGTTTTCGTCCCCGGCAGCGGCGCCAATGTTGGACGGATACGCCGCGACGGACATCAGCACAGTGAGAACTCACCTAACAAGATTTGTCAGCTAAGGATGAAGCTCGACCTGCAGGCGCATGAAAGCAAGCATAAGGTGTCAACCTACACTCGACTGACTCCTAACTAATTCCTATAGAGGTCTCTACCCAATGTCTAAGTCACAGCCTTCAAGAGTGCATAAGACGAAACTTCCTACAACGCTTTCTAGAGCTGAACACCCATCAAACAATCTCGAAACACCACAGGACTTGAAGGAGACCCTACTAACACCAATAGGTCGCTCTCCCTAAGGTCTATGAACCAAAATCCCAACCCAAAACACACGGTGCAAAATCACGTAGGATGTCTGGTCGAAATTTGTAGGTCTTCGTTTCCAAAATCTAAAGTGCCTAATGTGTAGCTCTACTCAATGTGAACGCGTGGATATGCTGCAATGCAAAATCAGACAACGCATGCTCACCGAATCACCAGATGAAGCTCGTAGATGGAGCTCGCAAAACCGGACCGTATGCTGTCGAGAAATTTGCGGTCATGCCAGGAAAGCACCGGGCTTTTGGCTGTGAGAGTTTGTGGGAGAACTCCAAAACTATATGAAGGAGTTAAACCATAGATGCCATGAAAACTAGGGTTTGGAAAGAAGTGCAATCAAAGAGGCCCCACTCTTTCTCTCTTGCACTCACACACACAAAGAAAGAACACAAAAGAGAGTGTCAAAACAACACAAAGATGAAAACATCAAGGCTATGGTCATATCGTATCATGGGTAATATGAAAGGGTTAATAGATGAGTTGATGGCATTCAACCTTGGCTAACCAAATAGGCTACGAATTGTTCTTTGGAATTGTAGTTTTGTGCTTACCATAATATATATATTTTGTCTAGTGATTGGGATTAATTATGTGTACAAATCCTCTTGGTTCATAGCAAGATAACTACGCTTACGTCAAAAGAAAAGTTATAGTCTATGAGAGGTAGTATAATGGGATCCGGTGATAGAAGTATTTCATTGAGCCTTTCTGGACCAAAGAGAAACACTATACGTTGTTGAAAGTGTATTTTATGACTAATCCATACGTTAATTCTAATAGACCGTACAGAGTGAAAGCGATAGAAATTATCATCATGTGGGTTATTCATCTAAGATAGTATGTGAGAAATGTAGATATGAGAGAAGTGAAGAGATGAGAAGTTTCCCTCCTGTTAACCCTCACGGCTCACGGACACCCTATCACCTACGACAGACATTGTGACCTACGGCGGATAGTGTATTATTTATTTGGTAGAGTCAGGTACCGGGCTTGTCGGTCCAATAGGAAAAGGGTAAGAGTGATCACCGATGAGAGGCGCACTCTAACTGGAACATTCAAGGGATTAGTTGGCTAAGCATGGGTGCCCAAGCATGAATGGGGCGAGCTCATATAAAAGTCAACTAAACCTAAAATTTACTCATTCTCTCATTTGTGCAATAGAAGAGTGCTCTTGCTCCATCTCCATCTCCATCTTCTTCTTCTTCACCTCCTTGTGTGTGTGTGTATGTGTGTGTGTGTGTGTGTGTGTGTGTGTGTGTGTGTGAGTGAGAGAGAGAGAGAGAGAGAGAGAGAGAGTGAGAGAGAGAGAGAGAGTGGGCGATCGAGCATTGCGACAAAGCGCGGCAAAGCGGCGTCTCCTTCTTCTTCGCGGCGAGGAATCCTCCACGAAGCAAGCGTAGAGTGGTGAGTGACACACCATCGCTTTCTTTGAGCTTACTAGTTTAGGCTTGTTGTGTGCTTGGAGCCATTTGTGGCTCGCACACTGTGTATCGGCAAGTTCCTTGCTTCGACAGTGCGGCAAGGAGCGCACATTTTTGGCTCCGCTGTCGGGGAAATGCCCTACACTAAGCTCGGTTAAGCACTTTACGCTTCCTTGTGATGCAATTTCTATCATAGGAAAGGTAGGGAAGGAGTGTGTGTGGTTGTGTGGAGAAGGATTTGTGAAGAAGGAAGGTGTGTGGTTGTGTGGAGAAGATTTTTGTTACACTGTACTGTCTTTTTTGTTTTCTGTTAAAGAAAGAGTTACATTTTTTTGCAATGTACTGTTAGAATTAAGGTATTAGCTATGGAATGTTAGTTCTGTAAGGTTCAATGTTAGTTATGTAAGGTTAGTTTTGTAGATCTGTTAGCTACTGTAGTACTGTGTAAACAGTGTTAGAGTGTGTGTGGCAGTATCTCTATTAGCTGTAAGTAGATAAGTTAGGTGTAGGTTAAGTGTGTGTGTGCGCGCGCGCAGCGCGGCTGCGGTGCCTTAAAAAAAATAAAAAATAAAAATAAAAAAAAAATTTATTTTCGGGCTGGGGATCATTCCCCAAGCTCAAGCCCAAACCCAGACCTCAGTCCTCAGTTTTAAAAAATAGTTTATACACCTTTTTATATTTAAAAACTATTTTTAGGATTTCGAGGACTATAAAGACTATTTTTAGGATTTCGAGGGCTTCACGTAGCCGAATAGGGAGCTGTAAAGCACAGCACATTCCTTTAGCCAAAACTCCCGTCTTGAGCTATTACACGCCATCTTTTGTGGCTTGGTTACAAAAAATAACCAAGAATAACGAAAAACTTGGGTTATAAACGCCCAAAAAAAAAAAAAAACTAAGTGAGCGACCTTCACGGGCACTCACCAACGTGTTTAGAGTGTGGAGGTCACATGCACCTACGCTCTGGATGAGTGTTAGAGCACGAGCATATTGATAGTTCTTCCATTTACGCGGGCACCCATTATCCTTCCACGCTAGGGTCTACGCCCTCAACGGGGACCCAAGGTAGTGCAACCCAAGACCCAAATATAGCGGCTAGCGACTCTTCCTCTGACTACGATATTATGGAAGAGCATCTTACACAAAGCCCCGGGGGAACAAATGAAACCGTGCCTAGCTGGGCCCAACAACTTGGAACTAGTGTTTTTAGCCGTTTGATGGAAACTTTTAGTAGAGCTACGCGCTCTGAACCTACGGCTAGTGAAGTAAACAAAGGGGGTGGGGAAGTAGAATCACCATTCACATCTCCTGTAGACCCCACACTCCCTCAGAGTGTCCACGTGGACATTCTACCTACCTCATTTAATGAGGGCCCTACCGAGCTACCACCTTCCAAAGTTGCCTCTAAGGTAGCGGTGACTAAAAGTCAAAACACGGGAAGCAACATTGCATCCACCTCACGGCAACCCTCTAGTACACCAAGTTTGGACGGGATATTTCTCAATGAAAATTGGGAATATGACCTACACATGGAGACTTTGACCGACCTATACATGGGCTACACATACCATGTGGGTTGGTTAGAAGTTGTACAATCCACATCTAGTGCCACTAGTCTAGAGGAACAACAACACATGATCTGCAATTTCATCCATAGGATTATCCAGTCCGAGAGGCAAAATCGAGGAATAAACATACCTTCGACGGGTCCTATGCGATTTTTAGACACGGGCAAAGGGAAACAACCCACTCTATCACAAATGGAGACTCCCCCAGTGAGTCCCATCGATCCCCCATATGTTGTTTTGCTAGGGGTCTCAATGCAATCTGAGCCCACAAGTGATAGCTTTACTTTTCCAAGTCTATCTCATCTTTCCCTTGATGACACCATGGCTACCATGCCTACCCCAATGATGGGCATGCCAAGAAACACACCATGGACCTCGTTTGTTAGTAAAGCACCGCTACATGGTAGCTCAATGCCTACAATAGTGCCTACAAGTGCGTACCAATCGAATGCACCTATGGGTCATCACACTCATGTAGTCCCTACCCCTCCCATTGTTTCAACTACCTATGCTCCACAACCACAACACCCAAGTTCTTATTTCCATGGGACTATACCGGCTAGCATTAGCATGTCACATCCGACGTCTGCTATGCCTAGGGCCACCCATATGAACTATGGACCACCACATGGCACAACATCGTACCCAACGTGGAACCCAAGGGCTTCCTATGCGCCAAGCCCAATGCCAATACCTACTCCACATGTAGTCTCTGGAGCGCCTGCACCCACGGTGCCTGCTCACTTAGGTGAATTGGCGACATTTGCTCAAGCTATTGGTCGATCTATTGCTGAGAATATGCGTAACACGCCTGATAGAGAGCCTAGAAGTAAGGCAGTATAAATAGCCAAGCTCACACAAAAAATTAGTGGAGACGGGGATGTGAGAAAGCATATCGAAGTGTTTGAACAAATATGCGATTCTCTAGGAGAACACAATGACCTACATAAGAGCAATGCTTTAAGCCTAACCTTAAGTGGAAAGGCTGGGGATTGGTATAGAACCCTAAGGGTGGAAGAAAAAAACGATTTACCCTACTCTTAGGAGACTGTTCTTAAAGGAATACATACGAGAGGGAGTGCTTTGGGGTGTAGCCTCTCAGCTGCAGAAAGCCCAACGAGAGGAAGGAGAGTCGGTGAGAGACTTTATAAGTTGCTTGAAGCACTTGAATTCTCGTTGTAATCCAAATGAGCGCTTCAACAATAACCAATTGCTTGATAGATTCATTAGGGGATTACGGAATGAGGATATCTACAATGGCCTAGTCATTAGAGGTATCACCACTTGGGAAGCAGTCACCACCAATGTGATCCAATTGGAGGATAATCTAATGATTCAAGGAGAAAGAGTGTCTGTTGAGACTAAATCTATTAGCTCGCAAGCATCAGGGCATCAACCAATGACCCTAAAGCCTATTGCTAAGGAGCCAAACGAGTGTCCTATTAGGCTACAAAAGAACGCCACACTAATGCAAACCAATCAAGCGAGCACGTCTACAATGCCCATACTCATGTGTAATCGATGTGGCATAGATCATTTTTATAAACTTGATTGAAGTTATCGAGGAGCCATCACCAAGTACACCCGTGGTACCAGTAAACGCACTCACGCGATCGATGCTCCAAAAACAAAATTATATTCTTGAGGAAAGAGACACGGCATCAATTGCCCAATCTCAGAAAAAGAAGAAAACACGAAGAAAGAGATCGCAAAAAGCAGCGAAGTCAGACCCTAGTTCAAAGACCAACATAGGGACTGGTGACGACCCCGTATATATGAACGACGCTGAAGAAGATTCTGATTTAGGTGAAACCATGGAGACCAAAACGACCACTAACATAGAAACCAAGAAGGAAGATCTTCATGAGCCACAATGGCCAGGATCCAAAAAGAAGATAAGAACTTACCCAAACCCTACAGAGGAGATTGAGCGAGTCAAGAATTTAAGGAGTTTGGTAGAAAATACCCAAAGGGATCTAGAACCAGCACCTAGGAAGATCCAGATTACAGACACCATGTTCCCTACACAACAACAACCTCACCAAGTCCATAGACGGTTGGACATACCTAGTGTCATCCAAGAAGAAAGTGACTTAAAGTCATGGGAAAGTGGGCGTACTCACTTCTTGATGGAAAGAATGTTTACAGAGGGACTACCTGATCCTATCGAAGAAATGGAGATCCCATCTTCCCCACATCAAGGGACTCAAGACCAAAAGGTTCCGTTGAACATTGCCAAATTGATGGATTTCATGTCTTTAGAAGTTAGAACCACCATCATGTCCATACTATATAAAGACCCCGAGCTAGTCTCAGCCCTTCGAGCCTTCCTCAATGGAGAACTAAAGTTTGGGCTACCACAATTTGCACAGATGGATGGAGTTGGGGAGATGCCAATAGAGGAGGAACACTTAGATCCACAACCCAACCTAGATGAGAACCTTGTTATAGAAATACCTGTTAACAAGTTGGGGCAATACTTTGAGGGTGATGAATCCAATGCGACTATACCAATCACTACTAAGGGATTAACTGTGAAGGGAATCCTTGATGGTGGCGCTGGGGTTAGCATTGTGACTAAAAATTGCTGGGAAACTATGGGAAGACCTCACCTTGCGACCACAACCATAGCAGTGAAGATGGCCAATGGGTCTATTGTTAAACCTATTGGGATGCTAGAAGATCTCAAGATCAAGGTCTTTGGACATAAAATAAGGATTACCTTCATTGTTATGGATTTCTCCAAACACACTATGGCATCAGAGATGATCTTAGGACGTCCTTTCATGAGGGAAGCAAAAATGGTGCATGACTGGTCTAAAAACCATGTCTACTTGCAGTTCCAAGATTCTATCATTCGAGTGGATCTTGTGACGGGTCGAGCACATCCTCTAGGAAACAGGTTTATAATTGATCATAGATCTGACACCACATTTCACTCGGCCCCATTACAGTATTGTTACACGTGTAAAGTGGACACTGATGTTGGGGAAGATTCTCCTTATATGGATGTACTACTTGGGATGACTGAGTCGGACAATGTGGATTGGGTCCACCTAGCAGCAACCATAGACACTTGGGGAAATAGGGGGACGACTTGGGTAACACCTGAGGGGGATGAAATGCCTGTACCTTTAAACATGCTAGAAGCAATGCATATAGCTTCTGACAAGACTCATCCTCACATAACGAAAAAAACATACAAGTGGGTCCCTAAAGCTTCTTTAGCGACCATAGCTAGTGCTAAAAAACAGAAGCCTTGTAAGAAACGTACCACTCGCTCCAAGAAAAGTAAGAAAATGTTGCGATGGATTCCTAAAAAACTATTGGAAGCCCAAGGCTACTATCAAGAAAATGATCAAATCTGGGTGCCAAAACGTAGATTGTGTTCTTACCTGTCACCTGACCCATGTGAGCCCAATCCTGTAGCTCCAAAACGAATCAACGATCGCGGAAAGAAAAAAATCACAGAATGCTACACACCCGCTCCAGAGCTAGTTTGGGTACCAAAGAAAGAACGATTTGTTCCACCTAGCTCAGGAAGGGGGGAGTCCCATGAAGCTTCTAGCTCCTCATGTAATGCATCCATAGAGGTAAAAGCTTCTCCACAGCCTCCACCTACAATAGTGGACCTCCATGAAACTACAAACAAATCCACACCTCCTAGTTTTCAAGAATTACCTGATGAACCACTTCAAGTTCGATCCTGGGAGAGTACCTTACCACCCTTGCAACTTGACGAGGCACCTAAGGTAAGAGAAAACTACTGGAAAAAATCCTCACCTATTATCGACTGGAGCAATTGGTTTAAAAGGGTGACGAGCTCATTTCAAATGGTCTGATCTACCCAAGGAAGGGGGGAGTGTTTGCTAAAAGTCATCATTCACTCGCTTCCCTCTCAACCTTTTTCCCTGACCTCTCAATCACCAATCTTAGGGAATGTACATGTAAAGCCTTATACTCACAAAAATAAAAACAAAAAAAATAAAGAGCAAGAGCAATTAGCAAACGAGTATGCACAATAAAAGTCAAAACATTGACTTAGACCTACACATTCGCATCCGGTACACTGAAACAAAGACCTATGCCATAAAACACCTTTGATCCTCATCACTCGAGTGATGGAGGGTAAGAAGATTAGTACGATAGGAGTGTTTTTGTTTTAGAGTTGAGTGATTAGCAAAGTTCCTTTTTCCCACTGATGTGCCTCCTAGAGGTATTCTTTGTGTTTCCTAGTGTGTACAGGAACATGTTGTTGTTGTTAGGATTTGGACCTTCATGGAATCTTTCTCTCGACTCACTCTTCAAATCAAGCGCGACCATCGACACAAACAAGTATTTCTTATCCATTAGCATTGCCCCTTATCTTTTTGCATCCATGTTTGTATGCTTTGATTGTGATTGGTAGCATAATATTCAACGCATTTGCTTAGTACCAAACATTAAATTCAATGAATTTTTTGTCATAATCACTTGTCTAGATTTAAAAATCAAGCAGTTAGAGATCTTCTCTTAATACCATGGGGAATGCCTTCCTAATAAGCAATGGTTACTTAGGTTCTTAATCCGATTTAGGCAGCATTGTGTGAAATGTACTAGGGCTTTCTAGTGGGCTTGACCCTATTGACCTTTAGCTTAAGTATTATAGAGGGAGTTTACTAATGTGATGAGCCTGGGGAGGGTAACAATGTTATATGACCCCCCAAAGTTACAAAATTAAAATGTTGAAAATGAACAAACAAAAAATCAAAGTGCCACAATGTAAAATCTTAAGCTGGAAGAGAAATCTTAGCTTGATTGGGTACTTCACTCACATGTATCGCCTATGGTACTAGAGCCCTAGTGTGGTAGAGGTTCCCAGTGTGGGCGCTTTTCCTTGAAAAGCAAAAAACCCAAGGCATACAAAATAAGCACACACATCAAAATTGAATCACTGTGAAAAGACTTTGAGGGGTCAAAGAAAAGGTAATCAGTCAGGCGATGATTTCATGAGAAATTCCTTTTATCGTAGCTTAACTACAAGGTCTTCTAGGTATAGCCTCTAGTCAGCCCTCGAACATGAAATACTTGGCTCTCGCGATTAAACAACTTAATTGACCAGAGAAAATTAAGAAGCTTACCCATGGTATTAATATTCGATCTTTGGTGCCTTTTGACTGTTAAATTAGCGACCCCAGACTTGTTTAATTTTTTACCTTTACATCTGTTTATGCATTTGATTATATTGCAATTTAATGTTTATTGCTGACAAATTGTCTAAAATTCTGTTACTAATCAATTTGTCTGCCTAAAACTGCATATGCTTTTTAATCGCTTATGAGAATGCAATTACTGTGCCAATGTTTTTGCAGTGACTGAAGAAGGCTAAGGACATTCATCTCAAATGCTCTTCCACTTCGACGAACGAGCTTCAAATCAATAGCTTCCGAGGACGAAATCTACATCAGGAAGGGGGGCATGTTAACCCTCACGGCTCACGGACACCCTATCACCTACGATAGACATTGTGACCTACGACGGACATTGTATTATTTATTTGGTAGAGTCAGGTACTGGGCTTGTCGGTCCAATAGGAAAAGGGTAAGAGTGATCACCGATGAGAGGCGCACTCTAACTGGAACATTCAAGGGATTAGTTGGCTAAGCATGGGCGCCCAAGTGTGAATGGGGCGAGCTCATATAAAAGTCAACTAAACCTAAAATTTACTCATTCTCTCATTTGTGCAATAGAAGAGTGCTCTTGCTCCATCTCCATCTCCATCTTCTTCTTCTTCACCTCCTTGTGTGTGTGTGTATGTGAGAGAGAGAGAGAGAGAGAGAGAGAGAGAGAGAGAGAGAGAGAGAGAGAGAGAGAGAGAGAGAGAGAGAGAGAGAGAGGGCGATCGAGCATTGCGACGACGGCACGGCGGTGGTGAAATGGTTGAGCGCGGCGAAGCGGCGTCTCCTTCTTCTTCGCGGCGAGGAATCCTCCACGAAGCAAGCGTAGAGCGATGAGTGACACACCATCGCTTTCTTTCAGCTTACTAGTTTAGGCTTCTTGTGTGCTTGGAGCCATTTGTGGCTCGCACACGGTATATCGGCAAGTCCCTTGCTTCGACAGTGCGGCAAGGAGCGCACACCTCCCAAGCCCTATTCTTGCCTGTAGGCAATAAGGATACTGCGGGGAGAGATGAGAAGTTTCCCTCCCAAGCCCTATTCTTGCCTGTAGGCAATAAGGATACTGCGGGGAGAGATGTACCTATAGCAAGGAGAACCTAGAATTTGTAGAGAGGATGAATTACTAAGAATGAGAGAGATAGGTTTGGTTAAGGAGATGAGATATATATATATATATGTTGGATTAGAGATGAAAAAGAAAACAGCAAGAAATCAAGAAAACATTAATGTAGAACACATCTTACTTGACAAACCCTTCGGCACCATTATTGATGGGGAGAGAAGAAGAGGGGAGAATTCAACTTTGATTGATACGCCAAGTCCACGACCTTCTTTGATTAGAGTTGGTCTTCCAAGGATAGCATGTAAGAATGGCTAGTCTTCCTCTAGGAGAAAGTGTAGGCTTAGGCTTATGTTAATGACTAAGCACAATTTGGCATTACTACTCACTCCCTCATGAATTCCTCTCATCAATGGCTTGAATGCTTGAGTGATTTTCAAGGAAGAAGAGGTCCCCTTTTATAGGTGAAGGGAAACCCCAAGGGTTTACACAAGAAGAGGAGCCAGTGTGAACCGAAACTGGAAAAGTTGGAAATGAGCTGTCCCTGCATGATGTGGGCAGACTGGGGTCCAGTATTTTGATCATATCTCCTCAACCGTGGCTCCAAATAAAAAAGTAAAAATATGGGCAGAAACTTCAGCTCATTAGCTACGATTTTCATTTTAAAATCAGTTTCCAATTCGGATTGGAACCTTGTGTAAAAAAATCATCAAAATAGGGTCCATTTCTGGCTGCAAAAGTCTTCCTGTGGTCCCCTTAGCCTAGACTTTCATTTAATTCCAAAGGACACCTCATGCCATATGAAAGCATGACATTGCTCCTTGACAAAGCTTTGTAATCATGCTTGCAATAATGCATTAAAATAAGTGTATCTTTGAAATCATGCCACCTAGTGTCCCACTAGGATTTGATTCCCTCCTAGTAGCTATTTATAAAGAAATATAAGAAAATTATGAAAAATACATAAAATATATATAGATTGAAAATTACCCTAGATATAGGATCTAGATAGAGTGTGAGATAATAATGAGATGGTAGAAAGAAAGAATCAATGCTTTTTGCCCCAAGTTAAAGAGGCGGAGCTATTGACGCTTTTTTCCATAGTACTTTGATGGTAAAGAAAGAATACGTTACCCTTGAGATAAATAATAGGATGAGATAGAAAGCTTATTGTTATACTTACATATGCATATGTACATTATAGGAAATATAATTATGTATCTAAAAAGTTACAAGATAGATCTTGTAGCATGTGTTCCCACTATGTACGTGTCACAGCACGACATCCACCCCCTCTAAACCTGCACGTCCTCCGGTATGTGCCAAATTTTCTCTTTGTTGTAAGATCAGTACTCTTGTACATCTTCCTTGCTTTCTTCTTCACTCGATGATTCCAAAGATTCATCTTCACATGTGTTTTGCTCTTCCTCCTCGTCAACATTTTTTGAATCATTGTCACCTCTTCTCTTAAACATTTTGATCCTTTTTCTTGCAATGGGAATCTTTACTTCTGTACCATCTAGTTTAGACAAGCTGTAAGTAGCATTTTCATGCACATGCTTTACAACATAAGGTCCAAACCATCTTTTTGAGAACTTACGCATGACTGTGTGCTGATTATCAAGGCTACTATCATACACTAAAACCCAGTCACCTTTGTCAAATGCTTTGCTGCTGAGTCGATGTCGCTTATCAAAGTAGTCCTTGTTTTTCAACCTTGCATTTTTGAGTCGTTCTTTTGCAGCTTCAATGTCTCCAGGTCTTCTCTCTAGCTGCCTTATACGAAGTGCAAGGAGATTTCCCTGCTAAGCCCCTCTTCCCAAGGTAGTACATTCCATGTGGGAATTGTATCTTCAATCGGCATCACTGGCTTTTGACCATACATTAGCTCCACAGGCATGTAGCCAGTTACTGAGCTATGTGTTGTATGATCAGCCCATAAAACATATGGTAACAATTTCGTCCACTCACCAACTCTTCCTTCGCAAGCCTTAGCCAAAGCTTTGATGATAGGAGGATGCCCTCTTTCACTCTTTCCATTGCCTTCAGGGTTGTAAGCTGTAGTAAGAGAAAGCTTGATTCCTAATCTAGAAAAGAACTCCCTTGCTTCTTCGGCATCCAGCTCACCTCTATCTGCAGTGATCTTTCTCACACAACCATAACGGCAAATCACCTCATCAAGAAGGAATTTGCACACAGCTTCTGTGGTTTTAGCTCTTAATGCTCTTCCTTCAACCTGATTAGTTAGGTCCTCTCGTGCAAGAACCAAGTATCTCATCTGCCAGAGTCCTAAAGGCATTGTGACTAGATCCACAACCCATTTATAGTGCATGGCTAGTGGATATGTAGGGTGCAATCCATCAGGATGTCGAACATTTGAATACATTTGACAAGTTACACATGACTCTACAAACCGAGATACATCTTTATACATACCCTTCCACCAGTATTTTTCTTTCAACTTGGAGAAGGTTGCCCATACACCCCTATGTCCAGCCCATAGACTCTCATAAAACTCTTGCATGAGCTTTACTTGAGTCTCTTTTTTACATATAACCCGTTGTGGTGTAACACCCTTTTGTTTAGGATGCTTCCACAAGTAACCATCCCTCAAAAAGTACCCATATGCTTTCCTGCGTATCCTCTTGAATTCTTGTTTAGACCAATCATCCTGTTTTGTTAGAGTACTCAAGTAGCTTCCAATAAGAAGCCAATCACCTTCATAAAGCTCTTTCAAGAATGATTCATGTAGATTAGTCATGCAGACATTGTTACCTTTGACATGAGAGAGAGAATAACTTTGTGCCTACATCATCTCCCTCATCAATCATTTGTGACTCATCTTCATACCTTGCCCTTGATAACATATATGCCACTGTATTGTCTTTACCTGCAATGTGCTTAAACTCGGGATTTAAGGACTTAATGTAGGCAATCCACCGCAACATAGCAATGTCTGGCATTGAGCAGCTTGTAATCATCCCAAGAAGTGGTAGACAATCTGTTTCTACAACCACACATGCACCAATTAGGTACTCTTTCCCATTTTTCAAGGCTGTAACCATACCCCATAACTCTCTCTTTATCTGTGGATAGTTTCTTTGGCGAGCACTTAGTACCTTTGCTCCAAATCTTACCACATACCTGTGTCCTTCTTTGTCATCTTGCCCTATTGCCCATCCAATCCCTGTAGGACTGGTGTCTACTGTCACAATTACTGGCCTTTGAAACTCATAGTCTACCTTTCTCAAAGTTGTTGCTGACTGGAGCAACTCCTTTAGCTTTTTCATGGATTTTACATGTGCTTCTGTCCATTTAAACTTTTGATTCTTTCTAAGCAACTGATAAAGAGGATCAGCTACATGCGCATAATGTGGAATCCAAATAACATAGAAGACACATGCTCCCAGAAACCTTCTAACCTCAGTGATGCTAGTGCATGTTTCTTTCATTCTTTGGATGGCATCTACCTTTGCTGGACAAGGTTTCCTACCATATGGCCTGCACATGTGCCCCACAATGAGCACTTCATTGACACCAAACATAGACTTTTTCCCTGACAATGTAAGATTCACTTCTTCCAACTTAGACAAAATTTTATCACAAGCATTTATGTGATTTACCACAAACCTGCGACATCCCTTGAGATCCAAAGCTTCATCTGTGTCACTTTATTCACATCCTTTGATAGGCAAATCATCAATGAAAGGCATTGTGATTTGAGGAATAAAGTCAGGTAAGACCTTATTCATCCCATTCATCATATGTGCAACCGAGTTGGTTGCTCCCTGTGGCAAGGTACACATCCTTACCAAACCCAAAGGTGTCCTCATGGTTGTCAAGTCTCTGATTTTGATTGCAAGCTGAAATTGATCATACCCTGAGTAGAGATCCCCCATTGAGTAGATTGCCCTCCCTGCAAACGCCTCTGCAAATTCATCCACAATTGGACCTGTACCTACATTTCTAATTGTCACCTTGTTTACTGGTTGCATATCTTGGATGAAGCGTAGAGAACCATTCTTCTTTAGAACTGTGAACCACCTGTTTGAGTATGGAGCACAAGAAGGCTCCAAGATTCCCATTTTGATTTTCTCATTCAGTAGCTCTACTAACTTTGGCAAATGAGCCTTTGGAACTGGAATAGGCCGTAGATTCCAAGGCACATGAGGTATTGTGAAAATTACCATAGGAGCTACAATATAAGGATCAACACATCCTATCTCATGTGGCTCAAATGCAAAAGCCTTACCATGCTTTCAAAGCATTTCTTTGAAGCACTTTGTCTCCTCCTGTGTTAGAAACTCCTCGCAACCAATTTGCAACTCTTGAAAAGACTCCTTTGTGAAAGTATGCCCAATCTTTTTAGGATTCCTCAAACTTGGTTGTAAAGAAGCCTGCTCAATCTTTTCCCTGTTGTTGGGTGGTAAGGGTGAAGATACTGGTTTCACCTTCTTTGCTACACTTTTGTATTTAGTTTCAACATGGACTTCTGGGCCAACTGTTTGGCTTTCTTTAAAGGCTTCTATTACTTGATACATTTCCATAGAGCAAACTTCCACAACTTCATTTTCAAGATGCAAACTAAACCCCATTATAGCATCAAACTCACCCATAGTATCTACAAAAGAAACTTGTTCACACAAACCCAAAACATTTTCAGTAGGCTCTAGCAACCCACTCTTTTTCATGCCTATTTGTACATTATGCACATATTGCCTCTCACATCTCTTCAAATCTTCAAGTTTTATAAAACATACTGATCCATTCCTTGTTACCAAGGAGCTCGTTGAGAAAGTTTCACCTATTTTTGGATCAGGCGAGACCCTTTTTCTTTCTGTACCACTGCAATCCCGCTTTACAATGGTACTTGGCCAAAACCCATCATTTCTCTATGATCATGAAACTCTTTGCTCACCTTTGGTAGAGAATGTCTATCCATTTGACTTTTTTGTTGAAATTAGGCTTAAAAGGGACTTAGGGGGACTAAGGGTAGGCACTAGTGACAAATTCCATGAAAAAATAATCAAGAGACATCCTACGCGTAGGATGTCTCAAGGGCATTTCTGGGCACAGATCCCAACATTTTTCATCATACACATTTTTTGAATGACCTTTACATGCTAGCCACCAAGTTTCATCACATTTGGACCAAAATTGACCTCATATGCATGAAAAACGCAAAGTTAGGGCATAGAGGCAATAATGGGCCATAGACCTACCAAAACTTGTCCAAATCACATGAAACTTGCACAACACATTCACAAGCACATAACCAACCAATCTGCGTGGGAAGAAGCAAAAATTGATGAAGTAGACATCCTACGCTGTCGAGAAATTTGCGGTCTTGCCAGGAAAGCACCGGGCTTATGGCTGTGAGAGTTTGTGAGAGAACTCAACAAAAACTATATGAAGGAGTTAAACCATAGATGCCATGAAGACTAGGGTTTGGAAAGAAGTTCAATCAAAGAAGACTCACTCTTTCTCTCTTGCACTCACACACACAAAGAAAGAACGCAAAAGAGAATGTCAAAACAATACGAAGATGAAAACATCAAGGCTATGGTCATATAGTATCATGGGTAATATGAAAGGGTTAATGGCATTCAATCTTGGCTGACCAAATAGGCTACGAATTGTTCTTTGGAATTGTAGTTTTGTGCTTACCATAATATATATATTTTGTCTAGTGATTGGGATTAATTGTGTGTACAAATCCTCTTGGTTCATAGCAAGATAACTACGCTTACGTCAAAAGAAAAGTTATAGTCTATGAGAGGTAGTATGATGGGATCCGGTGATAGAAGTATTTCATTGAGTCTTTCAGGGCCGAAGAGAAACACTATACGTTGTTGAAAGTGTATTTTACGACTAATCCATACATTAATTCTAATAGATCGTACAGAGTGAAAGCGATAGAAATGATCATCATGTGGGTTATTCATCTAGGATAGTATGTGAGAAATGTAGATATGAGAGAAGTGAAGAGATGAGGAGTTTCCCTCCCAAGCCCTATTCTTGCCCGTAGGCAATAAGGATACTACGGGGAGAGATGTACCTGTAGCAAAGAGAACCTAGAGAGGATGAATGAATGGGAGAGATAGGTTTGGTTAAGGAGATGAAATTAGATACATATATATAAGTTGGATTAGAGATGAAAAAGAAAACAACAAGAAATCAAGAAAACATCAATGTAGAACACGTCTTACTTGAAACCCTTCGGCACCATTATTGATGGAGAGAGAAGAAGAGTGGATAATTCCACTTTGATTGATACGCCAAGTACAACACCTTCTTTGATTAGAGTTGATCCTCCAAGGATGGCGTACAAGAATGGCTAGTTTTCCTCTAGGAGAAAGTGTAGGCTTGGGCTTATGTTAATGGGGCTAAGTACAATTAGGCATTACTACTCACTCCCTCAAGAATTCCTCTCATCAATGGCTTGAATGCTTGAGTTCCTTCCAAGGAAGAAGAGGTCCCCTTTTATAGGTGAAGGGAACCCACAAGGGTTTACACAAGAAGAGAGGAGCCAGTGTGAACAGGAATTGGAAAAGTTGGAAATGAGCTGTCCCTGCATGATGTGGGCAGACTAGGGTCCAGTATTTTGATCATATCTCCTCAACCGTAGCTCCAAATAAAAAAGTAAAAATATGGGCAAAAACTTCAGCTCATTAGCTACGATTTTCATTTTAAAATCATTCTCCAATTCGGATTGGAACCTTGTGTAAAAAATTCATCAAAATAGGGTCCATTTCTGGCAGCAAAAGTCTTCATGTGGTCCCCTTAGCCTAGACTTTCATTTGATTCCAAAGGACACCTCATGCCATATGAAATCATGACATTGCTCCTTGACAAAGTTTTGTAATCATGCTTGCAATAATGCATTAAAATAAGTGTATCTTTGAAATCATGCCACCTAGTGTCCCACTAGGATTTGATTCTCTCCTAGTAGCTATTTAAAAAGAAATATAAGAAAAGTATAAAAAATACATAGAATATATATATATTGGAGTTTACCCTAGATATAGGATCTAGCTAGGGTGTGAGATGATAATGAAATAGTAGAAATAAAGAATCAATGCTTTTTGCCCCAAGTTAAAGAGGCGGAGCTATTGACACTTTTCCCATAGTATTTTTTTGATGGTAAAGTAAGAATACATTACCCTTGAGATAAATAATAAGATGAGATAGAAAGATTATTTTTATACTTACATATGCATATGTACATTATAGGAAATATAATTATGTATCTAAAAAATTACAAGATAACTCTTGTAGCATGCGTTCCCACTATGTACGTGTCACAAACACGACATCCACCCCCTCTAAACCTGCACATCCTCCGGCATGTGCCAACCTCATGGTAACTTGTGAAAGCAATTGTATCCCCTGTCATCCCATGACCTCCTCCAGGATCATATGGGTAACTCAAAAACTTATATTGTACTAAGCATTGAGATTCTCCGCATCTTTTAATTGCTCTCGGATCAGAAGAAATTGTTATATACATCTGTCTCCAAAACATCTGTAACAAATCTCCATTATGCGCAAAATCTTCATGACGTAGAGACATAAGTTCCTCATCCTCCTCTTCAAAAAACACTTCCAGGCTTCCTGTAATATACTTGAAAGATTTTTGAAACTGCACTTCAACCTTTTGACCAACCTGTAAATCCATATGTACCTCTTTCGCATAGAAGTCTGAATCTGCATCTTCATTCTCAAAAGAATCCTCTAGATATCCTTTCTCAACATCGAGAGAAACCTCAGAAATGTGCATGGTAAACCTCTCATCAATTTTCTCACCTTTTACCAAATATCTCTCCAGCTTTATAGCATAAAACTTTGCATACCTCTCAAATATGGTCTCTAATTCCCTTTCCAAATCATCCTGGTAGGTATGCTCCCAGTCACTTGTAACCGACTGCTCAAAAACCTCCTTGGAGTTAGTCTCTGACACAATATCTTCACCCCTTCTTCGTTTTTGACTCATCGCTAAATTATCTTCAATTGAATCATGTCTCCACTCATCTAGGGAGAACCCTTCTTCATTACATGACTCTGGTGTCAGCGTAGAGCTAGCATCCTCTTCTTGCTTCAAGGAATCACCATGTATACCCTTCCTATCCATAGCAGATAGATGCTCACAAACCTGCTTGCAATTTATACCCTGTGACACAAGACCTAAATCCCTTTTATACCTCAGATATTGTTTGCATACCTGCAGGCAACCCTGTATAGTAGGCACTTTATGGCAAGCATCTTTATTTGCATCTTCACACAGATAAGAAATATCACCCCAATCACAGACCATATCCCAAGAGGTTTCTTGCTCTTCTACTCTATCCTCTGATGTCACTTCAACCTGTATAGCATTCCCAAACACTTCTCTATCTTTGATTTGTGAATCTTGAAGATTCATAGCTTCATCTGCAGAACCCCAATCCTCATGCAGAGAATGTGCATCTGTCATTCCTTTTGTTGGCTCTTTCTTCTTTCCTATTGTAGACTCCTCCATGAGTACTTCAGGTGGAGATGCTCCTTTTGTTGAGGGTGTTTGAGAAGGCATTGAGTCGCTTCTTCCCCCACTTCTAGAAGCTCTTTTTGATGGTCCTTCATCAACATTCTCACGTCTGCGCTTCTCTTCTACAATTGCCTCATTTTGTTGGCATTTTGTAATGTAGGCATGCACTGACAATGAGTCCGCTGGATCATTCCATCCTGTTTCTAGACGTATGCAATCACCTGCTTCATGTAGAATCTCTTTTGTAAGCTTTCCCTTTCTAGCTAATTGCATGACATTTGGCCAAATTTGACCATGATGGTCACTCACCTCTTCATCACAAAAATGTTCAATTTTTACTCCATGAGTAGCTGCCTCAACTGAAGAGGTGGCATGCTTGGTTGCCATATCTTCAACTAAGGTTTGCATTCCCCCCTTCCCAAAGTTAGTTCTCAAGGGTAGACCTGTCTCTCTTAAGTGGATTTTACCATCCTTAAAAAAGAGAACATCTTTTGACAAAGCATCACTAAAATCATTACAATCCCTTCTTACATGGTCTGTACTATCACACCAAATACATCTATTAACAAACCCTTCTTTGCGCTGTTGTCTTTGCCTAGGAAGTGCCCCTGATGGTTGGCCTTTTTCTTCAAGCTTTGCAAACTTCACCTTCAAGTCACGCATTCCCTTCACAAGCTCATCTAGCATGGACTCATCAAACTTAGGAGCGATAAAATTAGGCTTTACCATTGTGTCAGAAGTTGAGGTGGAAGGACTTGTAGTGTTTACTACCATCTTGTCCCTTCTTCTTTGTCGTTTGGCAAGCAGTGAGACAGCACCTTCAACCTCATTCCAGTCGGTCTTTAGTCCTTGCTCAGCATATTTATCTTCAAGAAGAAGCTCCAAATTTTCTTGAAACTCTTTACCTGCAGCTTGTAAGAAAAGATCTGTCTTCTCTGCATCTAGTGTGGCCCTTTCTGTCCTAGTGAGTTGTGCATAGCGCCGCTCAAATTCCCTAAGTAGCTCTGTTATTGATAGTTCTTGCTTTGGCTTGACTACCCATTCTAAGAATGTCCTTTTTGTCACTCTCTCAAAGTCCTCCATGAAATATTCCTCCTTTAAAGCTACTTTGAGTTCTTCCCAATTTCTCCCATGCCCATCTTTAATTGCCCTAACATGCTCCCTAATTTCTGGAGCAACAACTAGCTCAAAGCTTTGAATCATCTCACCTTCTGACACGTGATGCAGCTCCATCTCCTTCACATACTTGCGTAAGTACCTGGTTACATCTTTGCCATTGAATTGATCCATTCTGTTGACGACCGCTTGTATGGCCTTCGTTGTTGAAATCTCCCTTCTTTCAGTGGCATGTTGTTGTTGCATGAACATTGCAAATGCTTGAAACATTTGCATTGTTGTTGGGTCAAAATGCATACCCTGTTGCTCAACATGATTACCCATGGTTACCCACAAACTCTCACCCTGGCAGTTTCGCGTCGGGTTCACCAAAAATATGTCGAGAAATTTGCGGTCTTGCCAGGAAAGCACCGGGCTTATGGTTGTGAGAGTTTGTGAGAGAACTCAACAAAAACTATATGAAGGAGTTAAACCATAGATGCCATGATCATGAAGACTAGGGTTTGGAAAGAAGTTCAATCAAAGAAGACTCACTCTTTCTCTCTTGCACTCACACACACAAAGAAAGAACGCAAAAGAGAATGTCAAAACAATACGAAGATGAAAACATCAAGGCTATGGTCATATCGTATCATGGGTAATATGAAAGGGTTAATGGCATTCAATCTTGGCTGACCAAATAGGCTACGAATTGTTCTTTGGAATTGTAGTTTTGTGCTTACCATAATATATATATTTTGTCTAGTGATTGGGATTAATTGTGTGTATAAACCCTCTTGGTTCATAGCAAGATAACTACGCTTACGTCAAAAGAAAAGTTATAGTCTATGAGAGGTAGTATGATGGGATCCGGTGATAGAAGTATTTCATTGAGCCTTTCAGGGCCGAAGAGAAACACTATACGTTGTTGAAAGTGTATTTTACGACTAATCCATACGTTAATTCTAATAGATCGTACAGAGTGAAAGCGATAGAAATGATCATCATGTGGGTTATTCATCTAGGATAGTATGTGAGAAATGTAGATATGAGAGAAGTGAAGAGATGAGGAGTTTCCCTCCCAAGCCCTATTCTTGCCCGTAGGCAATAAGGATACTACGGGGAGAGATGTACCTGTAGCAAAGAGAACCTAGAGAGGATGAATGAATGGGAGAGATAGGTTTGGTTAAGGAGATGAAATTAGATACATATATATAAGTTGGATTAGAGATGAAAAAGAAAACAACAAGAAATCAAGAAAACATCAATGTAGAACACGTCTTACTTGAAACCCTTCGGCACCATTATTGATGGAGAGAGAAGAAGAGTGGATAATTCCACTTTGATTGATACGCCAAGTACAACACCTTCTTTGATTAGAGTTGATCCTCCAAGGATGGCGTACAAGAATGGCTAGTTTTCCTCTAGGAGAAAGTGTAGGCTTGGGCTTATGTTAATGGGGCTAAGTACAATTAGGCATTACTACTCACTCCCTCAAGAATTCCTCTCATCAATGGCTTGAATGCTTGAGTTCCTTCCAAGGAAGAAGTGGTCCCCTTTTATAGGTGAAGGGAACCCACAAGGGTTTACACAAGAAGAGAGGATCCAGTGTGAACAGGAATTGGAAAAGTTGGAAATGAGCTGTCCCTGCATGATGTGGGCAGACTAGGGTCCAGTATTTTGATCATATCTCCTCAACCGTAGCTCCAAATAAAAAAGTAAAAATATGGGCAGAAACTTCAGCTCATTAGCTACGATTTTCATTTTAAAATCATTCTCCAATTCGGATTGGAACCTTGTGTAAAAAATTCATCAAAATAGGGTCCATTTCTGGCAGCAAAAGTCTTCATGTGGTCCCCTTAGCCTAGACTTTCATTTGATTCCAAAGGACACCTCATGCCATATGAAATCATGACATTGCTCCTTGACAAAGTTTTGTAATCATGCTTGCAATAATGCATTAAAATAAGTGTATCTTTGAAATCATGCCACCTAGTGTCCCACTAGGATTTGATTCTCTCCTAGTAGCTATTTAAAAAGAAATATAAGAAAAGTATAAAAAATACATAGAATATATATATATTGGAGTTTACCCTAGATATAGGATCTAGCTAGGGTGTGAGATGATAATGAAATAGTAGAAATAAAGAATCAATGCTTTTTGCCCCAAGTTAAAGAGGCGGAGCTATTGACACTTTTCCCATAGTATTTTTTTGATGGTAAAGTAAGAATACATTACCCTTGAGATAAATAATAAGATGAGATAGAAAGCTTATTTTTATACTTACATATGCATATGTACATTATAGGAAATATAATTATGTATCTAAAAAATTACAAGATAACTCTTGTAGCATGCGTTCCCACTATGTACGTGTCACAACACGACAACGCGTAGGATGTCTATTTGACATTTTTGGCCTACAGAGGGTGTTTGTCCATTCCAGATCCAATCACATCATCTTCAAGAGCTCATATACCAATTTTGAAGCCATTCTAATTTTTTGACCCCAATACCTTCAAGATACACTTTTTGAGCCCAAAAACACTACACAAGCTCTTACCAGCATCAATTCTTGTCCAAATCAAAATCCAAGAGCATGGACATGTTCCATATGCCAAGGACTACCCACAGAACAAATCCCATGCCATTTTGATGAAAAAAGACATCCTACGCGTAGGATGTCTCCAGCATAATTAAGACCTTCTGTGCAAAGAGTGACATCATGGGAGCCAATACCATGGTGCAATGAGCCCATATATCAATTTCCAACCCATTTGGATATCACTTGTTATGGACTTTCTACCCAATTTGTGACCTAAAGCTTGAATCAGCCCAAAAATCCACTTTTTGATGCCTAAATCCAAATCCAAGTACATAGCCATGTTCCACAGGCCAAGGACTACCAACATGTCAAGTATCACCCAATTCTGATGAAAACGACATCCTACGCGTAGGATGTCTAAATGAAAATTTTTGGCTAGAATTGCACTGTGAGCACATGGACAGTTTCACAAGTTCCTTTTAAGCTTTATTTTCAATTTTCAAGTCATTTGGATACAAAAAACTCAGTTTCTCAGCTGATATGGAAAAATGCTAACTTCGGACTACTGAGTGCAACATGATCTATGACAGCCGCAAAGTCACCGGCAAAGAAGAAAAGAATGACCATAAAAGATTACCTAGAAGAGGTAGAGCCCTTCGTCATACCAGAAGGAACTCTAAAGCCAACAAGCACATGGATCCAAGAAGATCTGCTGGAGTCCAATGATCTAAAGATTTACCAAGGCGTGTTCAAAGACACCGAAGGAAACGTGATAGAGCTACCAATGTTACCGCGAGAACTCAATGAGTTCGTCAGAAGCAAGATGGAAGAGTATCTAGAGAAGATTGATCTCCACAATTACTTTGAAGCAGTGCCAGCAGGTATTGACATAAAAAGAGTCTGGGAATTTGTGACAACAATAAAAGAAGATGGAGTGGCCAAAGTAACAGATCTGCAGGGCAAGCCAGGCACCGAGATTCTAATCACAGAAAGAGTAGTGGCAGCTATACTAGACCTCTCCAACAAGGGGGATAGTGTAACCAAAAGAAGAGACGAAGTAAAGGTGTACAATGAAAAGAAAGCCAACTATATCTTTGAAGATATTGCCAACCCCAAAGTGGCAATCATGAGCCAGCTGTACAATCAATATCTCCATATGTGTACAAAGCGGCCACAAAAGTACAGGATGCCGCCTGCAGCAATTGCCACAACATTCACCTGGGCAATGCAGAATTGCAAGCCGAAGATCATCAATTATGCAGCTTATGTACATGATAATTTGGTGAAGATGGGCAACAAGAAGCCCACATACATCGTGCCGGGTGAGCTAATCACGAAGGTGATTTATGGGGCATTGCACGCCAAGGGAAGATGGCCCGACCCTCCATCACAAAACAACTGGCTGAGGCTCAAGGAAGAAAAGAAGACGAGCAACCAAAAGCACCAAGGGTGGCAACCCGTTTGAAACGCACGTTAGAAACCGTGCAAGAAGAGCAGCTAGAGCAGAAGAAAGGAAAGAAAGAATCTATCCAAGTGCCAGCAAAAGAGACAAAATCACAGAAAGTTGCACGACTAGAGCGGCTGATGGAAAGCTTCAGGGCAGAAAGAGCCCTCAAAGGAGATTTAGACGAGCTATGGAAGCCGTCTCTAGAAGCAATGTCGGGATCATCCTGAAGGGTGCATAGAGACAGATTTAACGATTACATTAAGAATTTTGAGATTCTTGATGCCACAACAGAGAATATCCCACATGTGCCATTTACAGAAGAGGAAGTGGAGCAAGTCCGACAGAAACTGCTAGAAGAGCAGGAGGGCCAAGAGAGAGAAAGGAAGACCAAGGCGGACAGAGATTTCATGAAAAAGCCGACAACTCCACCGGCCAGCCCTGAGTCCAGCCCACTGCCTTCACCACCTCCTCGTAGCCCTCCACAAGAAGACAAAGAGGAACAAGACAAACCAGAAGAACAAGAAGAGGCCAAGCAAGAGCAAAGCCAGGAGCAGGAACTAAAGGAAAAGGCTAAGCCTAAAAGTGGGCAACCAGAGCCAAATGAGTCATATAACACATTTCTAGACCTGCTAGCAGTCGGATACACAAAAGAAGAGGCTGCCACAGTTGTATTTGACTTGGCAAGCACGGGGAACAAAGAGCAAATGCAAAGCATACGGTTAGTAGAGCTAAAGGAGATGGCCACTAATACAATGGACCTGCACCCGCCCACCAATGATTGGGATGTGGTGATGACAAAGCTAACCGAGATAAGAGCCCAGTCAATGGCCTCAGAAAGTGAAATGGCAACTCTCAAAGCCACTGAGGTGCAAATAAAGATGGAAGTTGACACTTTACAAAAGCAAAGCCAAAGGCAGATAGAGAGAGAAGCAGAGCTGCAAGCTAGTCTGGCTAGGCATTGCAAAGATGCCAAGAAATGGAAAGACAAAATCAGGCAGCAGCCCAAAGACTGCAAGGAGCCGAAGAAGAGTATATACAACTCAACAAGTCATTGATGGATGCAGAGAGGGAAAGGGATAACCTAACCCTACAACTTGCTGAGGAGTCCAAGGAAGTAGAGGCCATGAGAAATGCCAAGGAAAAGGCAAAAATAGACCAGGAGGCTAGCCAGGATGAGGTCCTCGAGCTCAAGGACCAGCTTAAAGTTAAAGATCAAACCATCCAGCGGCTACGGGCATCTCCTGCCAGAGTTAGAGCTACTAGCTCGACTCACACCACTACAGAAAGCCAGATCTATGAAGAACAGATGAAAGAGCTTCAGAAAGAGTTAACTTTAGAGAAAAAGCAAAGGTTGATGATGGCGGAAGGGTCCGTGGTTATGCAAACACGCATGGAAGAAGAGCAAAAAGCAATGCAAGATGAGCTAGAAATTATCAAGAGAAAGCTCGAGGAGGCGGAAAAGGTAAACGCCGAATTGAATGACCTCCTCGTGAACATGGGAGAAGAAGCCGAAGCGGAGAAACAAACGCTCCTAAGGCAGATAGAAGAGATGAGAGGACAGCAAGCAGAAGAGCAAGCAAGCATAGGGCCGGCAGCCATGGAAGGCATAGACCTAGAGAATGTGGCAGATCCTGTGGACACACCCATGCAAGAGGAAATCGTAGTAGGACCCTCTCAAGAGCCACAAGATCTAACGCAAGAAGAGGAAGAGAAGCTGCGCAAGGCCATAGAGGCAGAAATCAGAGAAACAGCCAAGGAAGCCTTGGAATGGGAGCAGAGGGTTTTTAAATCCAAGACCATTCAGAAGATCGACGCCAGCAACCTCCGACGTGAATGGCTACATCCCTCTCTCCCATATCCTTTGCTAAAATATGAAGCCGCCACCATCAACAAGAGGATTATAGAAGAGCCAACAGTGCCACTCTACACAGCAGATATCTCCCAGCCTGAAGGGGCCAAGTTAATAGTCGACTCCCAGCCCACGTGGAGAAAAGCATGGCTGACTAAGTACCCACAGTACCTAATCCATCTGGTAGAGGCACCCAAACTCATCAGAGATAATCTAAGCTTCTGCCCTCTACCAAGGATATGGACGTGGAAGGCCCAGGAGATACTACAAAGAAGCCAACCCACTGGCTGAACTATCCAAAGCTGCCAGGTTTGAAAGTAGGCGAGAGAATAAGTGTTCAATACATGGTGAAAACCCTAACAAGCTCCATCAAATTGTTCACTGGCTCGCTTGACCTTTCTTGCATCACGATGAGGAAGATCTGCAAAACCTTTTGGCAGTTTTTGAGACCTTCAAAGTGAGCCAGGTGATAGACAGTATCTTCTTCTTTCAAGATACTTACATATGTGCATATGATCTGTCTGGTCAGCCTTCCAAGGAGGTGATACATGCATTGTATCAAAGGATAATGTTTCTGCCATCCTATCACCTCCAGGCCTTTGAAGAAGCGTTCTACACCGGCTTCTTCACCATAGACACTGATATATTCGGCCCAACACTGCTGGATTTACATGCAAGATATGAGTCGCTGCTCAAGATGCACAAAACCATAAGATGAAGAAGCAGCTCAACAGCCATGTCGGGGACGACATGAGCAAGGAGGGGGGGAGTGTTAGAAGATGGACACACCCTACGGAAACTGACTTCTCGACAGATTATCATTTTTTGTAATTATTCATTTATTGAGAAAACTCGACATTTCACCTTGTAAATATTGGGGCTTACAGAAGTTTCCAGATTGTATCCCAGTTTTGATAGTTAGATTGAGTAGATGGTTGATTTGGAACTTTACGGTTTGAGAATTGTAAGGTATTTATACCACTTTTTGACCTTAATGAAAAGAACCCTTTTGCCATTTCAAAAAAGGAGGAGTTTTAAGTCTGTGAGTGAGCGTACTATGTACGAGAGAGAGTGTGAGCTTCATCTTGACGCTACGTGTGCACTGGGGGGTCGAAATCGAGTGCGGAGAAGTGCAACGTGTTGTCCCTGACGAGAGCTACGCGCCGATACCTACATTACGCTCGTACGATCCGGTTTTGCGAGCTCCATCTACGAGCTTCATCTGGTGATTCGGTGAGCATACGTTGTTCGATTTTGCATTGCAAC